>NC_060212.1:111912500-112245000 GCF_021130785.1 Homalodisca vitripennis | reverse complement strand
TTTAACAGCTAATAAACCTTTTTTGGTATTTAATTTTTGAAACCCCATAGAATTAAAAATTATTATTAAGTACATTAAAGTTAGCCTGCTTATTTAATTATTTATACGTATCAATTTGTAATACATAACAATTCCGGAAATTACTATTTTTCTAGCTTTGTTACGCGCATTATTCTTGTAATAACAAAAATATTTAAATGGGTAATTTATGATTATATTAAAAAAAAAACTATTGCTTATACAGTGAAAGTATTGTTTACAAATATATAAGTAAAAGATGACAACATTGTTATCGCTCAGTTCAAAAGAGAATTAAAACCATTTCAGAAAAAAAGGAAAAGAAAAACAGTGTTGTAAGTAACTAACTAGAGAAAGTGTCACTAGAGATATGCAGTCAGTGTGAGGTTTGTTGTCAAGATTAGCCTTATTTGTCCTCGTAGCCTAAGGCAAGGCAGGCGAGCAGGCCTATGTCTTCGTTACTACGGCCTGTAACAGGGCGTAAGGCACGCGCACCCTTATATTCACCCCAGAAACACACTTTCCGATATTTCGGTATTTCGATATTTTGTTATTTCAATATTTCGGACAGATCGATATTTTTAAAGTAACAACAATATAGTCTCAAAAGTTCGCAGCCTGATTAGAAATTCGGTGTTTATTTGAAAAAAAAAACCACTGTTACAAAAACGAGCGCAGTGATGCCAACGAAAATGGAAACTTAATGCCATGCCACTAAATATTATGATCACAATACAAAATAAACTATAGATAAAAAGCCTACAGTTCCCCAGTACTGGAGTATTCCTTGTGCGAACGAACTTTAGAGATAATAGTTTCAATATAGAATAGTTATAATAGTTAGTGATAGAAGTTGTACGGTTTGAACAACTCCATCCACTCTATTATAGAGTTCATATTCCTACTGGCTGTTTCCCACAGCTTCGCACGCATTTCGTAAGCTTTGCCCGTGTATGTGCACTTTTGGTTTAGTGAATTATATTTCCAACGCCGATGTAGAGTTTGCCTTGTTGCCACGATCAAGAAAATCTGTGTATGTTTATAGCCACTGTACACGTACATGTACTTTATTATAAAGTAGTTTAACATTCAAGCTTTAAGTTCAACCAGAAATTGATCTTAAAGACAAATATACATCTTAGTGCCTTTAAATAGTGTTTGGCTGTTTAATATACGTAACTGTCTCGTAATTGCAGTTTATAATGTACAGGCGCTTTGAAACTGTTATCTTTTGCAGCGCCGCCTGGTGGCGAGTTACATCAATGGGAATAGCATATAAATAAACCTTCTCCGTGGAAAAACATATGTACACAAAAAATGTATAATTGTCGGTCAAATAGTTTACGATTTATGAAGGACATACAAACATTCATTCATTCATATATACGTATATACTATATAGTTTTGGCTGCGCGTTATAGAAGCCTATTACTCGAGTGGCTGGACATTTTAATTTCTGTTTGTCTGTTTGTCTGTCTGTCCGCACGATAGAAAAAATCGAAAAAACCTACGGGGTTTATATTTTGAATGAATCTTTAATTCTATGTAGAGAACACTGACTTCGATGGTGGTGCCTGTCACCTCATGAGATATTGCTGAGCATTAACGAATAATTTTTATTAGTCTTAGGGGCAATCATGGCAACAAGGATAAAAGAGGAGAGTAAAAACATGTACAAACAAACTAAGTACAATCATATGATGGTTTAGTATGTGACATTTTTATTAATATAGTAAAAAGAATAAAATATATTGGAAAGTCTATGCTAAAAGTTGGTAATATGATTTCATCTTAGGTCATTCTTACTTTAGTTCCTTCCCTAGGTCACCGAACTTTTTAATGTTTTAATACTGAATTGAAACCCGATCATGTGAGATTTTAACATGTGACATTTTTATTTATATAGTAAAAAGAATAAAATATATTGGAAAGTCTATGCTAAAAGTTGGTAATATGATTTCATCTTAGGTCATTCTTACTTTAGTTCCTTCCCTAGGTCACCGAACTTTTTAATGTTTTAATACTGAATTGAAACCCGATCATGTGAGATTTTAACATGTGACATTTTTATTAATATAGTAAAAAGAATAAAATATATTGGAAAGTCTATGCTAAAAGTTGGTAATATGATTTCATCTTAGGTCATTCTTACTTTAGTTCCTTCCCTAGGTCACCGAACTTTTTAATGTTTTAATACTGAATTGAAACCCGATCATGTGAGATTTTAACATGTGACATTTTTTATTAATATAGTAAAAAGAATAAAATATATTGGAAAGTCTATGCTAAAAGTTGGTAATATGATTTCATCTTAGGTCATTCTTACTTTAGTTCCTTCCCTAGGTCACCGAACTTTTTCAATGTTTTAATACTGAATTGAAACCCGATCATGTGAGATTTTAACATGTGACATTTTTATTTAATATAGTAAAAAGAATAAAATATATTGGAAAGTCTATGCTAAAAGTTGGTAATATGATTTCATCTTAGGTCATTCTTACTTTAGTTCCTTCCCTAGGTCACCGAACTTTTTAATGTTTTAATACTGAATTGAAACCCGATCATGTGAGATTTTAACATGTGACATTTTTATTAATATAGTAAAAAGAATAAAATATATTGGAAAGTCTATGCTAAAAGTTGGTAATATGATTTCATCTTAGGTCATTCTTACTTTAGTTCCTTCCCTAGGTCACCGAACTTTTTAATGTTTTAATACTGAATTGAAACCCGATCATGTGAGATTTTAACATGTGACATTTTTATTAATATAGTAAAAAGAATAAAATATATTGGAAAGTCTATGCTAAAAGTTGGTAATATGATTTCATCTTAGGTCATTCTTACTTTAGTTCCTTCCCTAGGTCACCGAACTTTTTAATGTTTTAATACTGAATTGAAACCCGATCATGTGAGATTTTAACATGTGACATTTTTATTAATATAGTAAAAAGAATAAAATATATTGGAAAGTCTATGCTAAAAGTTGGTAATATGATTTCATCTTAGGTCATTCTTACTTTAGTTCCTTCCCTAGGTCACCGAACTTTTTAATGTTTTAATACTGAATTGAAACCCGATCATGTGAGATTTTAACATGTGACATTTTTATTAATATAGTAAAAAGAATAAAATATATTGGAAAGTCTATGCTAAAAGTTGGTAATATGATTTCATCTTAGGTCATTCTTACTTTAGTTCCTTCCCTAGGTCACCGAACTTTTTAATGTTTTAATACTGAATTGAAACCCGATCATGTGAGATTTTAACATGTGACATTTTTATTAATATAGTAAAAAGAATAAAATATATTGGAAAGTCTATGCTAAAAGTTGGTAATATGATTTCATCTTAGGTCATTCTTACTTTAGTTCCTTCCCTAGGTCACCGAACTTTTTAATGTTTTAATACTGAATTGAAACCCGATCATGTGAGATTTTAACATGTGACATTTTTATTAATATAGTAAAAAGAATAAAATATATTGGAAAGTCTATGCTAAAAGTTGGTAATATGATTTCATCTTAGGTCATTCTTACTTTAGTTCCTTCCCTAGGTCACCGAACTTTTTAATGTTTTAATACTGAATTGAAACCCGATCATGTGAGATTTTAACATGTGACATTTTTATTAATATAGTAAAAAGAATAAAATATATTGGAAAGTCTATGCTAAAAGTTGGTAATATGATTTCATCTTAGGTCATTCTTACTTTAGTTCCTTCCCTAGGTCACCGAACTTTTTAATGTTTTAATACTGAATTGAAACCCGATCATGTGAGATTTTAACATGTGACATTTTTATTAATATAGTAAAAAGAATAAAATATATTGGAAAGTCTATGCTAAAAGTTGGTAATATGATTTCATCTTAGGTCATTCTTACTTTAGTTCCTTCCCTAGGTCACCGAACTTTTTAATGTTTTAATACTGAATTGAAACCCGATCATGTGAGATTTTAACATGTGACATTTTTATTAATATAGTAAAAAGAATAAAATATATTGGAAAGTCTATGCTAAAAGTTGGTAATATGATTTCATCTTAGGTCATTCTTACTTTAGTTCCTTCCCTAGGTCACCGAACTTTTTAATGTTTTAATACTGAATTGAAACCCGATCATGTGAGATTTTAACATGTGACATTTTTATTAATATAGTAAAAAGAATAAAATATATTGGAAAGTCTATGCTAAAAGTTGGTAATATGATTTCATCTTAGGTCATTCTTACTTTAGTTCCTTCCCTAGGTCACCGAACTTTTTAATGTTTTAATACTGAATTGAAACCCGATCATGTGAGATTTTAACATGTGACATTTTTATTTATATTGGCTAAACTAATTGATTGGAAGTCAACGTTACAGTCGGTGGCAAGATTATACAGTGGTGGATCGAAACGTGTAAAAGCAATGTATTGCGGGCCAATTTGTATTTAAATACGATGTTCAAATTTAATCTGTAATAACTGTTTAATGAAACTTTTTAGATAGGTGCAGTTAGTGCCAATTTAAACAAAAATGTTCTGTGTATAACGAAAGATTTGTTGTAATTGTTAAGCTACATCAGTTAAAAACGTGGGTTTTTATAAGAAATTTACCTAAAAAATGACGTTATCAAAAGAAACCCACTGTAAACCAGAATTATATTATTACAATTCTTACACTATAGATGTAAGTGACACAACACAACAGAACTGTGACGTGTACAACACACACAACGAATAAATCTGTGTAAAAGGTGATAAAGCCATGTTCAACACGAAAATCTGGAATGGAGTTGTGTTGGCACTGGCATCGTGCAGCATCCAATTACGGATTGTTTTATTGTTGTAAACATGGCAACACTGGTTGTAGCTGATTGTGGTGTGCATGACTACATTAGAGTTTTGTTATTGTGTATTGTTGCTACTTGTTGAGTACCTGAATGTGAGCTTCTATTATCCACGTTTATTCTTCGTTAGTGGTTTTATGGAATAAAATACTAAGGGAGTTGTGTACCTCATAAATCAGAAAACATATTTAAGATTTTTGGTTTTTTTTTAAATCTACAGTTCTTTCTGGTTAAATTGATATATAATATGTAATATTACAGTGAAAGAACCATGTCATAAATTCGTTTTGAAATACCCACTTTAGTGATGAATTTTGTCGATTTCTGTACTTTCGCTATCGTTTTTACAGTTTATATAGAAACAAATTTACATAGTTATAGGAATATTTTTGTTTCTTGCAGTTGGCAGCACTGCTAGTTGCAAATGTTGAGTAGAAACAGTTGGTATTGTTGTTTATTCGCCAGATAGCTTGTGTTTGATGGTTTATACAGTTTTTCGCAAATCTAAACGAGTCGGTGAATAATGTTATGTGAAACCAAATACCCAAAAACACTTTTGTACAGTTTGGAGTTCCAACCTTAGGTTTTCATGAGGCTGTAGCAACCTACAGTGTTGGTAATTTTGTAAGATGCAATCTACTAAAGACTTGGATCCGTCTAGGAACATTTTGCGCAAAAGCAATGAAGGCATTAGATATATACCGTATATATTTTGTTGGAAGTAGAACAAGGTCAGTGGGTAAATGAGGCTTGGAGTTAATATAAAAGCATAAATAAACGATACTATGTGGAATAGTTTCTAAGAAACGGAACATCAATAAAAGCTAATTTAACATGAGCGAGATACAGCGGTACATAACCCTATTAAGTAAAACAGAATTATAACAATTTCTGTAATAAAGTACCCTGTAGGGATACATGGTATCGATTGCAAGAAGGCTTTACCTAGACTGGATATTTCAGAACATAAGAGCCAATTTACATTGTAGCCTATACGCAGACAATCCCTTTTGTAATCAATAGAGGAAGTTTCCTTAGTGCACAGATCGCCAAGTGCACTAATTTTAGTGGAGGTTGAAATGGGAGGTTACCAAAAGAGTTAAAAAAATGAGAAGCGATCATTTTATTCTCAGATAATATTTTTCTTAGTTTGTTATGATCAAAGTCAATCATCACACTTGAATAAATGTTAAATCGGAGACTGTAAAAGCGCCAAGTGACAATGATTCGTTTGTACCCGATTTTGGTCGTTCAGGTTTGGGGCGGTTTTCAACGCTGCCCATTTCCTGAAAACATTGGATTGTTTTTTGAACTCCTGATTTAGATACAGTGTTTTTTTTTTAGGATAAGTGTCATTAAATAAATGTCTTACTTCATTATAAGAACTCACCCGGTCTCCGTAGCCTCGCATCATCAGGATAATAATACACTCTTGTCCACTTAAACACTCCATTTCAACGTAAAGTATCACAAAAACACATCTTAACTTTGTTAATTGCAAACAGAAACTGAGCATGATACTGGACTTCCTCAAAACTGATAAGATAAGTTTTGCCCTGCAGCAGGTAATAATTGTAAAACATGTTTGAGTTTGTAAGGAAAGTGGTTTCTATTGAATTTATTTAGCTTACCACAGTTTGCGATGTTTCGGCAGACACCATTGTGGAGCTGATGCTGCAGAGTGAGGACGCATGGAATGCAGTCATCACTCATGTACATGCGATCCTTCATCAGAAGCGTGAAGACGGATGCCTGGCTGACCCCTAGCTTCCGAAACAAGTAGTTTTGTCCTGGATGGGACATAAGGCACTCGGATCAGGCAAGATGTCATCCGAAAGGGTTCCGGCTGGGTCCTCCGTGGCCCGTAGGGGGTTTAGTGGGTAGTCCGCAAGGGAGTCCCACACTCCGTGCGCAAATGCATTCCCCCTACGTAAAAAAGTGATGTAACAATTAACTATGTATCTGACCTTTAGTTTTAAGTATGTCAAGCTAATGGTGTGGGGAAACAAATATCTTTTCATATTATTACCATTTTAATAACCTCCCTTTTCGACCTTTACCAAGGTTAGCAAGTTTCTTAGGGAAAAATTCACCGTCAATTTCAGAAGAAAAACATACGGTTCTTTGGTTATATAGTGAAAATGTGCCTTCAGATATTGGTCCGCTAGTATTTAAACTTGCTTGCTCTATCTAAACAAAAGAAGTCACTGCTTTAAAACCTAGATGTTTTAGAAAACCTTTTAAGAGACTTATTTTCTGGAAACACTTGAGGGATCCCACACACCTATGAATCCTCAGAAATTCTAATTCTTAATTAATCAAGTAAGTGATGTGACTGAAAATTCCATTAAAGGGTTAAACAACTGATCTTTTCCCGACTGTGTAAGAAGGGATGGATACAAAGATCAATATTATTAGATCGTGTAGGAGTAGATATTGAAGGTGATGTGTCAAAGATGGTTGAATGATGAGTGAAGCCTGGCCTGAAGTCAAAGACCACGAAGAAACTGACGCGAGTATCTCTACACAGTCGACTGAGCCCTCAATGGGAACGTGATAACGTTGTCATTAATATGCATAAATTGACAGAAGCGACGTTGAGCACGACGCCGGTATGTTAATGCGTTCGGCCTCCCAGCGCCGCGAAGCTCTCAGTGATGGATTCCACCCCTTGTTTACAAAGCGTACATCGGTGAACTTCCAGATGAGGATTCGATTCATTTAGGAAATTGGTTGACGTGTTTGTAATGACTTACAAACCGTGAATTGAGTAGAGAAAGTGGTCAAGGTACTCCAGATAAAAAGTAATAAGGATTGGTTTTCTTGATTTCTTCTTCACCTGTATGTAATATAATAGGATTTCTTCAATGAAATATCACCACAAGTGAAAACCTTTATCTATAACTCTGCAATGTTTGAAAAATGAATAATGTGGTTTCAGAATCAATTGTACTCTTACCATAGATGTAGAGAATAGGTTTTTACTATAAACTAGGAAAGAAGTGATTTACAGTTTTTGTGGATATTGTTCAACTCAGTGGGAGCTGATATGTCAAAGCATAAATAGCGTGAATGGATTTCAATTTCCTTAAGAGTATTGTTTTTAGCTCCTTTTGATTTAACTACCCATTTCAAAGGACACAAACTACAAAGAAATACGGCTTTTAAATGTCCAGTCGTGCCATTTAGGGTTCTGGACAAAAATTGATCTTGAGGAACCTTCCTCATTATGACACTTCGTAAACCTCATATGAGGTTCATAAGAGTCTATGACGTGTGCTGTTGCAGACAGTGAGTGGTGGTCCTACGATAAGTGGGTTGCACCTCGAAGGTGTACTAAAGGGTCTTTTGGGATAATTAATACTAGGATTCTTCAAAGCAACATATGAGATTTTATGGATGACTATGTATGTTGTGCAGGGTCAAGTACACTTGATATTGCATCTTTCATAGGTGGAGGAATCAAAAATCGTTATTGTGGGCACTAAAGTACTTCCTACCTTTGGTTTCCTCTCCTGTTATTATCTCTGACACCTTATTTCGTTTGATGCTACTGGCTATGTAAAAATTAAAAATATCATAACAGTTTGTGCAATCACATAATTGGATTTGTCACGTCTCATTCTTGGATGTGGCTGGATAGTTTTTTTATGTCAACAACTTTAGCATAGCTCAGTGTATATTCTCCAAACGTCTGCTTTTGGGGAAATGCATTCGAGGGAATAACGTCACCTTGTTGAGGGCCTCAAAGGAAGCGATTCATTAACCCTGAATCTTTCTTAAAGATACAACGTCTAGGCCAATTCCACCACGTTCGAGTCCTACACCTATACGATAGTTAATTTGGGGTTAATTTGATTCACCTTCTTTTCCTCTCGATTAAGGGTTAATTTTGCTGGAGGATTTGCATCTCTGGTTGCAGATATCTTGGTTAGTTTGGATCTGAATCATCTGCGCCTTGGATTGCACAATTGTCAATCATAATTACTCTTCTTTTTCCGTTGCTTCCATTTACTTTGCTGGTAATTTAATAATGATAATTGAAGCTAACATCTTTTCCTTACATTCTGACTGATTTTACAAGCTATCTTTATTGTGTTGGAATTGAATTTGTTAGTTCCATTCCATTACATTTTGGGACATTACCCATCTCTAACAGTTAGAGGTATCCCTGTTGATTATGCATGAACAAGAAGAAAAGATTAATGGAATATATTGATGCAGAATTTAAGTTTAGAGGGAAAGTTAACCGATACAAGGGAGTATCGAAGTTCCCGATTGACCGTAACTTTCTCCCGGATAATTGCTGCCTTTTGACACAAAAATCAATAGGGTACTGGCTTGCACCAAGAGAATCCTATGCACCAAGTTTCAAATCTCAAGGACCTTTCTAAAAAGATTTATCACACAGCGGAAAGACGGGCAGTGTTTTAGAAGAAAGAACATGTAGGGTCTTACTATGCTTGTAATTAATAAGGTTTTGTTCAAAACTCAATTAATATTGAAGAATTATAATTAAGAGTAAGCGTAACGCAAATTTTACTCATTTTCAATTATTAAAGACGTATGTGACACTTCCATAGAGGTTTATTCTATTAAACGGAGATGCACCTTTGGAGAAACTTTACGCCTATGGTAAATTCTTCTCCTCGAATCTCAATAATAACAATCTTGATCATTCAAGCAGCTTTCTTTCCAGTTTACGAGAGTTCATGTTTTGTTTACGACCTTCTCAGCGTCAAGACATTGACAACCTGCGGTTTTTATTTTCAAAGAACTGACAAATTGCAGTCATGCTTTTCTGAGAGAAGGAGCAATGTTAAAAGCATTATACAATCACCACATACTGGAGCTCACTAAATTCTTGATGGAGGCGACAAAACGGTAACTCTCACAATTCGTTATAAGCCTACCAAAGTTTCTATCGATCGTCTCAAACCACCTATTATTCTGCAAGAAGCACCTGCATCCGTTCCTGTCGCCTCGCCTGTTCCTACAACTACAACTTTACCTACATCTACTTCGCCTCCTGTTCAAGAACCTACAACCGGAAGAAGAGTTCGTCTCGGGGATGTTTTGGATATGAGCCAAAGTCACTGCCCGGGGGGGGGGAGGGTGTCCAGTATGGCAATAGTCCACATGGTTAGGTGCCTGGCAACGAGAATTATTAAAATCAAGACAGTTTTTTTACTTGGAGAAGGACGCAGATCTGCTCACCATGACCCAGGATATTGGTTGAAGGTTAACCTTGATCAACGTACTTTGAAATACACTTCTCAGGTAAACAAATTATATCAGTGCGCATCATGTCGGGTCACCAATATAGGAAAAGGTTGGGTTGCTTCCTATGAAGTAATACAATTATATATATATATATATATATATATATATATATATATATATATATATACAACTTTTGATAGAATTCAAAATACTGCCAAGTTAAATTGCAAAAACTGTTTTAATAATTACAATACTCGTAGCTAGGCACCGAACCACGGGGAACTATTGCCTCAAATATATTACGAATTGCGACTATAGAACATTCGCAATTTGTTGAAATTCATAATGCATCAATGAAATAAAAGCTAAATCTCTCTAACGGGTGGTTGACATTAATCTATATTCGGATCTGTGCCACTAGTTGCTGGGGATATTACTACTCATTTAACGACGACAAAATTAATTTGTATTCACTGGTGAGGTTATGGCCGCGCATTGTGCAGTGTCCCCCGGTGTTTTATTGTTTGCCCGGCGACCGCAGCGCAGTGACTGCCATCTCACTTGCAGATTCCCGATATTGCCACTCGACTGTCGGCTGCTGAGACGTTGAATATTAATTGCTCCCCGGGGGGCGCCCCAAGCCATGAGGCCAAACTACCCTATAATGACCGTGGATGACAAACATTGCTACTGCTTCATTTGACAATCCGGTGCCTTTTTAGAGACCTCCAAAATGTTCTTATTTTAGAAATTTGAGAAAATGATGAAGTTGTGATATTGGTCGATATAGCTATGTTACTTTGTTCATAATTTCAGATAAATTTCCAGTAATATAAATATATATTTTCCCATGTACAATTACCTACATTGAATAATTTTATAACTGCCCCTGGCTGAGTTATTTCAGACGACGGAATTTGGATCTGAGTTAGATAGCGCATGTTACAAACCTGTCTGAGACTGTAAGATCTTTTATAGGTATCTAGATTCCTCCTCTTATTCTGTTTGATGAGATACTCACATAGGTTAGTGACTCATGAGGACGGGCAAAATAAGGCTAAGAAGGGAATGGGCCTTTAAAAAAGTAACGTGTTAAATTTTTGTAAGGTATTACAGAAATCCTGTACAAACCAGAAAAATGTTGATGGTAATGAAATTAAAGTTGTTCAGTTCATTTTTAGGCATTTATGTATAATTTTTGTGTGACTTGCTGCAAATATATAATACAAATTAGCGGCAAATATATTTATTTCAATTGCAAAAAATAAAATACTTAATAAAAATAAAAATCTGTTTGATAAGTGTAAAAATGGAGGTTTACAGATGCTAGTAATAAGTACTGCGTTAACTATAATCTTGTAATAGTATAAGGCGAAAGCAGTTTTCCTTACAATATACAGGTTACGTTAAGTAAAGAACGTCTAAATGACATATTTTGCGTTGATATATAAATTTGGTACTGATAAAGTAGTATGATTAAATTCGTTTGATTTTATCTTTATTTATTTTTGCAATAGCAATAACATTAGCAATAAGTAATTAAGAATGAATTTATTTAATAGTACCTAACACTACTAGAGGAAAAATTGTATAACGTATGAGCTAAATTATATTTCACTATTGTACACTAAATACTCTAAACCCGAATAAAACTCATCTAACCTTCTCGTAATAAGTGGAACAATAATTCGATACTTAGTAACGAATTTAAATAATTTTTCTAACAAAAATTAGTAGTCATATCTGTACTACTATAAAATGTAATAATATTATAAATAATGTTAAATTGAATTTTAAATTCGCTTCCACTTGGACAATCTAATTTTAGAATGAATGACGTAGGTACAAGTACTGCTCACTTTTACTACAAGCATAGAATAAGAAAAATAAGCGGAGCATGTTTTTATCCATGCTACAAGCAAGGCTCAGTTCTTTAGTTATATTCGAAAACTGTAGTTGTAGTGCCGCTCAACGAACGACCTTGAAGTGACCCCGGTTTCAGCAAATAAAGTTTCTGGAATCCTTACTCTACTGTCCAAATTGAGTTCCGAGCGCCGGCTATTCTGAAAAGAATAGATGGTCACTATTGAAGCAGTTTATTGGTGTTGGTATTGCTATATTTTTAGTCTGAAAGCCAAGAACCACTTTAAGGGTACGCTTGCAAAAGCCAGAATCAACAACAATTTTGTCTTCTAACAGGCATCATCTGTATTACATCAGTTATAAAAAATTACAAGGTACCAACTATTTGGGTAATTCTAGTACAATTCCAACGGTACTTATTTCAACGAAATCCGTTAATGAAGAAGCGAGCTCGACCATTTTAAAGATCCCCTTGATGAAGCCAGGAGAAAAAAAAAACAACTGATAACTCTCAACTAAAACATTTTTAGCATAGAATTACAGACAGAATTTGAAAATACATAGCCAACCCAACCTTTTTGTTACACCCTGTATAGTTAGCTGAGCTTATTTAACATTTATGTTTCAAGTGTTTCAAGCTAAGAAAAACATGATCAGGAAAAAATTGTAATCTCATATTGATAACCCTTTATATGCTTTTCCATTTAGACCTCCACTAAAACTGGCGTGACTGATGATAAAGTTGTAAGAATTTACAATCCAAATTGGCTGTCGGCTCATGGACTTACAAACATTGCCCATAACCACTTCTTGGACATTATGATTTATACTTCAGGCCTTATACAAATAAAGTCCTACTCATTACTTTACTTCTCATTTATACGTTGATCTCGACATTGCATTGTGGGGTGAAAGAATTAAACTCGAAACATGGACGAAATTAACGAAATTGTATCTAAAGAGTGGGAAAGGGGAAAATTCTAATAACAATCTCATTCAATTTCAATTAAAATCGTGTGCGAGAGGGTTGCTGTTGCTGTTGTGAGGGGAGGGGAGGGAGAAGGTCCACATTATCATAGAACAGCTGTTTGCGAGCGGTGTCCAGCGGAGATATGCCGGATTCCACACTTACAACACACCCTGTATGTTTATTCACTGTACGAGTCCTGGTGTTTCTATTATCAATCAATTCAATATTACATTTTGATCTGTTTGTAAATGATAACTAGCAAGTAGACAACAGAATTCTTCTCACGAGTATTTTTTGAGGTAGTGCAATAGGTTAAGAGTTAGCGAAGTCTGACACTCGAGAAGCTGGACAAATTTCATTTATGTCTGACAGTTTTCTCGATATTTCGAAAACGAACTGACACTTGACTTAAAATTTTGTATATCTTCATTTCTATAAAGGCAATCTCGAGTCGATGATGGTGCGTGTCACTCCATGGGATTTGGCCCAACGATAGCGAATATATTTACTTTGGCCTTATGGGTAACCATGATTATATGAGATTGTATAATATGACACAAGAACGTAGCCAGGAGTTGCTTTTTGGGAGGGGGGGGGGTCCAGACGACATATTTTCCCGTAGTGGACAGAGAGTAAGGCCCCATTTTGTTCCTTAAAACGTTCTTACCCCGTATTTGTGTTGAGAACGATCTTTCAGCATTATTCAAGTGTCAGTAATACTGAATTATGTAAATAATAATAATCGTTTACTAAAAAAGCAATTGATAAATTTTTAAATTTAGGAGGGGGGAGTCCGGACCCCTTAGACCCGCTCGCTGGCTATGTCCTTGATGTGACATTAACATTTACAGCCTATCGTAAACGTGCTGGAGACGTACAACATTTACTTTTGGTGACTTGATGTAAATACTTTTTTTTAATTTTTACTCTATGGTGTAGAAATTTATTCATAGTGTAGAGAGTAAAATAATAGAGCAAAAAGCAATGTTAAAGTGTGTAAAAAATATAATTTCAGCGCACTCTAGTGTTGTAGTACACTGCACATTTTATATTTGAAATAATGCTATGAAATGTAACTTGTCGCAAATGTTAAAACACGTGAGTGTACCTTGAAGCAAGATATATCGAGAAAGATATTATCTGTAGACTTTAAATCTTGTATGAAACTTCATTCCGATACAGACAATAATGAGTTCTATGATGGTGCACGTAAAACCATAGAATTTGACCTAGCATCGATGAGGCCTACCACACAGTACTCAGACACAATTTATCTCTTGTCTCAGGGGGGGAGGGGGAAGTAACGTTTATTTTCTGTAAGATTGCCTGTTCGTCTGCCTACCTGTGTACGCAGGACATCTGGAGAATGAAATGAACTAATTTCTACCAGGCAAAGATGTGTTTATAATACGTTATATGTAAAACAATAAAAGAGAGAAGGACAAGTAAAAAAAAAATTGTCGTTGATGATATGGAATGAGAGACAATTAGGTCATCAGAAGGTTGACCACCAATCTGACAACAACCACCGGGGTTAAGAGTATCAGCTGGTTCCTAATCTCGGATTGTTGTTATGAGATGGGGGATAATTAGGTCGATATCAAAATGTTCACCACCAATCTGACAACAACCACCGGAGTTAAGAGTATCGGCTACTTCCTAATCTCGGATTGTTGGTATGAGATGGGGGATAATTAGGTCGATATCAAAATGTTCACCACCAATCTGACAACAACCACCGGGGTTAAGAGTATCGGCTGGTTCCTAATCTCGGATTGTTGGTGTGAGATAGGAGATAATTAGGTCGACATATAGTAAATATGTGGGTATGAACTTACCTACAGATAACTGAAAAAGTTGGTCAAAATATTTCACTGTCACTTGTGGGCTACAGACATGTTTTTATACGGACCTGTTTTTGTACGGACCTATTATTGTACGGATCTGTTATTACACGGACCTGTTATTGTACGGATCTGTTTTTGTACGGACCTGTTTTATAAGAACCTATCATTGTACGAACATGTTATTACACGGACCTGTTATTGTACGGACCTGCTATTGTACGGATCTGTTATTGTACAGACTTGTTATTACACGGACCTGTTATTATACGGACCTGACTTTGTACGGACCTGCTATTGTACTGATGTGTTCTCTGCACTTGTCTGTGTAGTAACATATTGGTGTTTGGTCCAATCACCCCTAACCCTCAGGAGTATGCTCGGAGTTATTTATGTGACCATATGCGGCCTTTTCGACACCTGATGAAGAGGGTAGATCACAATCCTCGAAACTTAGTGGTTCATTTTTTTAACATTAACTATGTCCGGAAACCTGTTATTCTATCAGACATCCATCATGAATAATTAACTATAAACAAAGAAAATTAACTTGAACTATGATCTGCGTGGATATGAAAGTTAAGATGTGCTTGATTGATAACGATTCCTCCCAAGTTTATTTGAAAACACAATTAAATAAGAGTGAACATTATGGCATTAGTATGGCGCAATTGAGGCACCGCTTTTAACGTGGAGAAAAAAATTAAACCTGCGTTATAAATAGGGATTCGTCTCAAGTCGATAAATGTTTTATTACAGTGATTTAGATTTATGTCTCAATAGTAATGTATAGTAAAGTAGTATTATCTCTTAATACTAATAGTTTATAACTTATATTCAATATATTGTTCCTTATGGGAAAATCTATATTGAATACAAGTTATAAAAAATCAGTATTAATAGATAATCGTATTTTTAATTCATCAGCATTGGAACTCTGAAACTTAAGTTTCTATAGTAATTTAAGACATTTTATGGATTTGAGACTAATTCTTAATTTTAGTACAGTTTTAAACGATCACATGTGAGGCCGACAGATAAAAAGTGTTTTCTTAAATTCCATTTGTACGGAATTGACGAAACACATACTTGATTTCCAAAATTTACTTATATGTTTAACTGTGGTAAATAAAAAACATAAAAGCACCACATATAGAATATTAAAAATAAAATAATGTATTGCAACGTTGCTGCCAAATAGAGTGATAATGAACTAAATTATATAGTAGAGGTAGGCCTAATGGTTCCAATGTTCTATGGAAATTTCCCTTCATGTTGATGTCAACTCACAAACGTGGGCTTCAGCATTTTGGCACGACATTGCAGCAGTAGTCGGAAAAGTGAAGATTAGTAAACTAGAAGTCTAAAATGCGAATTTGAAATAAGAGACTCGAAGTTGAAATCGGAAACTCGGTTGAACTCTCCTAAAACAAAATTATAACGGTATTAGCCATTTATCGAAACAACTAAGATGATAACGTGGTCTCGTCAGAAGAACATCACCACACTATTATCCATATTAATCTGCCAAATAAAACATCAACAAAGGTAAGTTACTTTATTATTTACAACTTTACTTTATATTACATTCAAAATTAGATGTCTCGCATGAAAGGGCTAATTTATAATACGAAAATATAAATTTTACTTACGGACAGGCGCGCGAGGTGTTGCTCGGCAGCAGGAACGGAGCTACAAAGTTCACGAAAGAAAACATTAACACGCGAGCCAATTAGGTTATTAATCCGCCAAGAATTTAGTTCCAAGAACATCGGATGTAACTTATATTAAACAGTAACGAGTAACAGGGTTGCAAAAAAATGTATTATGTAAAATACAACTAAATAACGGTACACATTAAATCGAAACTCAAGTAATACTAAAGTAATACACGAGCCTGAGGCTAGGGTGAAGGTGGTACGCATTACGCAAGGGAATAGCTGTAAACTAAATTTCTGTGGTGACCACGTGACGTATATAGTAGGACATAAAGAAGCGGCTATCATGTGGCGGCCGTGGCGGTCACTGACACAAATCACGGGCTCCAGCCAGCTGTAAGAGCCGATAACCCTTCCCCGCCCTACAGGGCTCGCAGAAAAACAATGCTAATGGTGTGTACTTTACACGTCATATTGTCCGAGAATGGCGCAAAGCGGGGCAGTAATCCCCAGCCTACCGTGCTCGGCACGGACCGTACAAGTTGATTAACATTTAAATAAGGCAACAATTGCGCACCGATTGTGGGTTAAGTTGGATTATTAATTAAGTGGGAAGTGTTCTTTTACGTGATATGGAAACTCATTAGGAGAATCTGTTTTAAATTTTATTATTTTTACAAACATTTGCGGTAAATAGTAAATACAATTTGTTACTTTAATTGTCGTTGTATTTTGGAAGTTCCCAAAATTTCTTGGTATTTTTGGATGACATTTTTTATACATTTATGTCAATACATTTTTAGTGAGACTCCTACTTGGTGGCCTCTCCGATTCAAAGATCAATAGTCCGAAACATCAACCCTAAGTCCTACCTATGACTGCATAGTTGATTAAAATAGGGTTTCTCGTTCCGTTAAAACTTACCAAAACTATTATCAAAAACTATGAATTGTTATTTGGTAATCATTAGGAGAATATATTTGAATAACGATTAAACGTTTTTATGTGTTACAGGCATTTTTAACAAAATACAATTTTTTGCAGTAATTCGTTATATTGTGCAAAGATTATTTTAGTTTACAAACAATTATAGATATTTTTTGATGACATATAGTTTTTTTCAGATGTATGCCAATCTTTTTGTGCGACTCCTATTTATTACCTAAGCCTCTCCTATTTTTCCACTAGTCAAGGTCACTTAATCAGTAGAATTCAGAAATATCAAAAGCCCGAAACATCAACCCTGATGCCCAAAGCTAGCATAATTGAGTAAAATGGGGTTTCACGTTCCATAACTATAATAAAAAAAATATGAATTGTTGTATGTGAGTGCGATCTAAAAAATCTATAGTACGTCATCATGGAAACTTTATTGAAAAGCTTCAAGTGTACCACAGTACTACGAGAGGGTAGAGCAGAATGTCAAAGCTTCTTCCATACTCTATTCTAATCATCTTTGGACACTACCAGACTATCCATAGAACATTTTCTAAATACTATCGACAATTTGTAAACACAGTTTACACTATGGGAGACATTTAGATTTCTCCGTAACAACAGAAAAGATGGTCACTTCCGATCTAAATGTACTCCGTTTACGGTTTACAAGGCCAGGGAGGGATGACATTTCAACAAAGTGGATCTTGTCGTTTACAGTTGGCGTATATCCAAATGTCAGCCTGCCGATGTATCCGTTAGTGTTTCTATCTTAGCATCCGCTCCATTAAAAACCTTGTTTTATTGTTTAGGACTTATTTTATTGTTGGATTATACAATAGTTGTCTACTTACTACTGTCTTGAAAATCTTCAAATTCACACAAACCAATTTTCTGCTCGAGCATATTAAATTTGTAGACTGGGGTTTTAGGTTCGTTATGATTAATTTAATTTTAAATTCGCCCGTGAACGATATAGACGTGCACCAGTAAATTAGGGGAGACAGTTTAAATCTGAAGCGGAAAATAGAAATGACAAAGGGCAGTTAGAACTCCCCTTCCTCTCCCCCCACCCCTCTCCCGCTTCCAGAGATTTATGTGTCTGAGTTATTGCGATTCGCTATATACTGCCCAAGTTTAGTAGGTTTCTTCTACTTAAATATCCAACTATTGAATATATTGCTTCCGCTGGACGGGCCAGGCCAGTTTGTTTAGGCGACGGCTGGTCAGCCTTGGGCCAGTTTAATTTTCTAAGGCCCCCATGTCAAACGAGAGAATATACTAGAAAAAAGATGTTCAGTTGGGGGTGGGGGAGGGAGTAAATAAACATTATGAGCGCATGTTTAATATTCACACGTAATGTGTTCTTAATACTAATTAACAAGTGTAAACAACATATTATGCTCGTATTACATGGCACTATTACACCACACTCAGTGTCGTGTAGCAAGCTTCAAGATCGCAAGTACAATTTCAAATCTGTAACTCATTGCTTTCTTGAGATGTCCTGCGAACTGACATACAGACAGACAATCATACAGAAAAGGGATGTTTATATCTCCCCCGGCAGACAAAATAGAAATGTGCCAGTCAAAGAATTGATAGACTTCACTGACATCCAGCCAAATCAAATGGATCGACATGCACCACATATACATTCGTTTAGTCTTTGTAGAAAAAAGTCTTAAACAAAATTTAAAGTCTACATATGCCATATTTTTCGAGATATTTTACGTATAGTTAGGTTATATGTTTTACTACGTCATACGTTAAAATGTCATATTACTGTAGAGGTTTATTTACAAATTATTATTTTGCGATTTGCCATAATGATTACTCGTAAGACCAATGTAAAATTGTTCACTAATGCTCAGCAAAATCCGATGGAGCGCAGGCAAAAACACAATTTTTTATCCCTTGGGTAATATGTGTCGCTGACGTTCAGCTAATCTCGTATAATTATATGTTAAATTAGGTTTTAGTAGCCTCCGTATTAATTGTGTTATGTGACATGAAAAAATGTTGTGTAAGAGAAATGAAATGAAATTCTTTATTAGCCCAAGTGAACGTGTTACGATTTTATAAGGACCATTGAATTTATACAAATCCTAAATACTACTCGTAGTATAAATTAATTTAAAATAAAATTATTCTAAATTTCCAAAATAATTTTAAGTATGGCACATCATAGAGTCAATATGTACACTGTTTCTAAGTTCTTGGTGAATCTGATTCAAAATCATCAAATGTGTACATTTCATTTTTCAACAAAAACTCTACTAAGGTTATCTTTTAAGGAATTTAATTTTGGAATCTGCATCCACGCTGAAAAAATATTGGCTGTTATAAGAAAATGATTTTTTAAGTGGGTAGCTTTGTGTATTGGGACAGGAATTGTATTAATGTTCCATGTAAAAAATGATCTGTGGAATTAGAGGTTTGGTTTGATCAGGATTATATACGTCTCTCAATGTCATAATTCGAAGATATTTGAAATGGTTCCTGGTTAAAGCCTAAATTGCTTAATATCCTAATTGCTTTTTTCTGAGCTTTGAAAACTTTTTCTATAAACATGCTCCAGCAAACACTACATCTCATTAAAGGTACAAAGGAACCAAAACAAACAATCTGCCATTCTTAAAGACCAGTCAGGCCTCTAATTTTTCTAATTGCATAACAGAATTTAGTTTTCCAATTAATGGATTGGTGTCATTTCCCATCCTGAATTGATATATAAAATAACACCAAGAAATTTGCAAGTTTTAGAGCAAGTTAATTTATTTCCAAAGAATGTTATGACAATTTGTTCAACAGTGTTTTTGATAACGTGAAAGTTACGCATTGATGTTTTTGAGATATGTTGTTCTTAAGCTAGTTAAATATCAAGCTAAGTAATATTTTAGATAGGTAAAATCTGCTCTGTGACTTAATTAGTAATGTCATCCGCAAAACGAATTAATTTGTAAAAATGGTTAAGCTGCTTGGGTAATTTATTAATGAAAATAAAAAACAATATTAGTCGAAATACAGACCCATCTGAGCATCTGTATCAAAGCATAGAGATGATAAACAAAGTTTAGGGTTTTTCCAGACCAAATTAGGAAATGTTTTGAGCACTAGTGTAAATTTATATCAGATATCAGGTAAAAGTGTTTGAATTTACTAAACTACTTCGCTACTTTAAGTATAGCGACATAATGTAATATTGTAATGGGGAATTTAACGGTCTGTTTAAAAAATAAATTTTTGAACTGGCCAGTATGCGGCACGTTTTAGCGATTAATTTCTTGTGTCCTGTAATAACTTGGGTGTTTAGCATAACGACGCAGGGAACGTGGTGTACACTGTAACTTACATGTAGTGTACCGGTCAGCAGCAGGCAGCAGGCAGTGGCATTAATAACGTGTGAAGTGTGTTCGGTGTACTCCGGCTCCCTTATGAGCTCAGGAACATTTTGGCACGCTCCTGCCTTCGTGACTCTCTAAGGAAAATTCAAGTGCTCATATAGAATCTTATATTACCTGAACCTCACTGACAATATTGATTCCATGCTTTTCAAATGATTTTTGAAGAAGTGTTCATAGAAAATATTGCCATAAAAGTGTAAAATAGCTATCCTTAATACTGTATTTCTTGGTTAAAAAACATCTCATTCTTATATCACAACGTTTTGAGGATTGAAATCAAGGTGGGGGAGGTTGTTGCTTTCTGTGCACTGACAACGCCTTGACTGCAGCTTTTTGGTATTTTTGAACCCTTTTATCCCTTTTTTCTTCTTTCTGTTCTTTATTTTTATATGTATCTCCTCCAACTGACGAAGAGGATAGATTTTTTCTGAACATTTGCCATTCAGTAATACGAAACACGATCATGTTTTCAGATACGCTTTTTCTCAGTTGCTTAATTAACCTACACTAATCTAGGTTAAAATATACAAATAATACTAAAGTGTTGTGATAGCATTAATTATTCTGAGTTCGATCAGTGTATGGACTATTTTAGCCTGTACAGTTCAGTTATCCTCCTGTAGAAGAGATCAGATTGCAGATTTCGAATCAGTGATATTGATCATTTTGTATGACTGATAAACGCCTGGAAAAGGTTTGCAGATTTCCTTTGTCATAAACAAGCTTTAAGCAAAGAATCGAAAAACTTCTTCATGGAAGTCTAAAGAAATTATGTATTCCATTGAAACTCCAAAATTGGATAATTTCTTAACGTTCTAAGCCTTTTTAATCTATTATAAAAACAAGCAGATAATTTAAAACAGCAACTGAGTTTTACTTCTTGCGTTGCATTTAATTTGCTCAAGTAATATTAATTTTCCGAAAAAGTTACAATCCTTTCATAAAATTAGTTTGTCCCCGCTGCCAGCTGATTAGAACCTGATGGTGCAGTGGGGGGGGGGGGTTACCGATGCGGTGAGGGGGGGGGGTTGATGAAGTGCCAGGGCCCGCCACCAGATTCCGCTTCGCTCTATTACCTCTGCGAGGGGAGGCCTCCGGGAACCAAATCTGATTCTTTCAATAAATGTGATCCATTCAACTTCGCTTTTAATGAACCGGAAATGTTTGGCATTGGTATTCTACTATTCTCTACGTGTAAACCTTCTGTTTTGTATATTAAAAATATATGAATATATGGCAGAACCTTTGGCCTTTCGTACTTTTTATTATACTAAGCCGTTTCTGCAAACAATGAGTTTTGATAATGTAGACTGGGACATTGTTTGAAACACCATAGCATCAATAGCAATTTTAATCGAAAAAAATAATGTTCAACTGATGTGGTTTATAACATTGTAAATAATTAAATCTTATACATTACATTGATATATCTTATACAAACTTTGGATTACAGATGTAGTGGAATAGCCAGAACTTTTAATGTGAGATGAGTTGACTTGGACTATTGAGGGTGATTTAAAACAAACAACATTTTTCAAAATACTTGTTAACCATGAAACTTAACAGCTTAGTATTCTACTATTCTCTACGTGTAAACCTTCTGTTTTGTATATTAAAAATATATGAATATATGGCAGAACCTTTGGCCTTTCGTACTTTTTATTATACTAAGCCGTTTCTGCAAACAATGAGTTTTGATAATGTAGACTGGGACATTGTTTTGAAACACCATAGCATCAATAGCAATTTTAATCGAAAAAAATAATGTTCAACTGATGTGGTTTATAACATTGTAAATAATTAAATCTTATACATTACATTGATATATCTTATACAAACTTTGGATTACAGATGTAGTGGAATAGCCAGAACTTTTAATGTGAGATGAGTTGACTTGGACTATTGAGGGTGATTTAAAACAAACAACATTTTTCAAAATACTTGTTAACCATGAAACTTAACAGCTTAGTTGCTGTAAATTCACTCGTGGAGTTCTTTTTTGCAAATGTTATCTCAGTTATTTTTAGTCCTAAATTTAAATTTAGACATTTCACACTGTATCTACTTTAATTTTGATCTTTAATCAACGATTGGGTGTCTCAAAAATATTTTCGGTACAGCGCTTCAAAAGATTAATTACTAAAGTTTAAATGCTTACAACTACTACTCTACCTGTTCTTTGAACATGTTTCTAAAAAATTCAAGAAAAAGTTTTAATTCTCATTTAAATCGAAATTGATTATAAAATACATGATGTTATATTACAACAAGTTACAGTTGGCAGCCATTTTGTGAAGTTTAGGAAATTGATTTTTTAAGTAAACCAAAAAGTAAAATCTGTCCCCCGTTCAAAGATTTTTTAACAGAATTGCGGTTTAAAAGATACCAATATAATCTACACTAAAAAAAGTCACCTTGTATAATATGGACAAAAGAAAGACCTCAGCAAAAACTAATGAGGCTCATTTATTTACGCTTTAAATTAGCAAATAGTTAATTGTTATAGTGCTTCAATTTTTCCAGTACTTCTTATCTTCGAGTGTATTTTAGAGCGTTCTTTTTGAAACCTCATCGTATTTGGGGGACGCTTACTAGGCTACGCTACTGTATATTAATTTTTTCTGTAAGAAATACACTTTCTGAAGTTAAATGTGTCTGACTGTACATTTTCATGTAATTCTACCTTTAAATTACTGTAATATTTACAATTGAAGCCTAAATCATTCAAGCGCTATCGAGGAAACACGAACACAGCGTTTCCGTCCAACCTGGAGGAAATGCTTTGCATACGCTTAGAAAATACAGCTACATACATGCCTCTTTGGTCCTTAAGTCATTAACATGAATTGCGTTTTTCAATAACGATTTAAATCTATCAACAACTAAAGGAGTAGATACCACCTATATAGGTACAAAAATAAATATTCACTTATTAAAAACAGTAAAATAAATTATACTAAAATGCGTGAAGGTGTTCAGGAAACTTTGAATGTTTTATTTCGATACACCTTACAAGTAATTAAGGAAAGATAGTTTTAATACAGCTAAAAGCTGGCGAATACTATATTTGTTACTTTTGTCTCACTCTAAATGAAATATATTGTGAGACATATTGTATTCGTTACGTTGATAGATAGGAAGCTATCAACTTAACAACAGCTTCCTAGCGATATGGTGCACGGCAGCAGCTTTAGGAAAACTAACTAAGTTGAGTGCCTCATAAGAACAATGTTAAACTTAAACACACTCAAAATTAACTTTCCACAATAATATTTAAAAACTATTAAAATTATTGTAAATAAATTTGAACGCCATAGTTTGTGGTGTGAAATGGACTTTAGCATATTCCGCTTGAGTTTTATGTCGATTCGTTTGAAATGACATGGATCATGTATTTTAAGAGTCGCCTGTACTGGCGGACATTTTGATTGCAGCCTCTTAAGAACAATGTTAAACGTCATTCACAGTTATGGTCACATGTTAAGTGGTAGATTTGTTGGAGGTTTCTTGTTTTAAAGATATGGTTAATTCGTATCCAAAGTTTTTCTGGGTTTTCTTATTAAGTACTTTTTGAGTTTGAATGTTGAATTTACTCCAGTTAATCTTCCTTTTATTTACAGAATCTGGTATCTGATGCTGTCTTAGTCTTGACTTTTGGAATCTGGAATCATGTTAATCTGAAGAGATCCAAAATATTCGGCGACGAAGATGCTCAAAACGAACCCATTACGTCGTTTCGACATCAGAGACGCATAGACTGCAGTGTGGTGGTTAAGCCGTTGGTCCCCAGGTTAAGCGTCAGAAAGGGCTTCTTAACCACAACTTCGCCTGTTAAAATAAGACATCTTTAATTTGCTTTTTACTTTACTACAAAATAATACAAGTATTACTTCAACTAGATAACACTATATTTTGTACTTTAAGCGTCTCTGATGTCGAAAATATGTAAAGAGTTTATTTTGAGCATCTTCTCGCCGACTTTTTTGGATCTCTTCAGATTAACATACCTCCAGATTCCAGGAGTCAAGTCTGATACATCGTCAGATACCAGATGCTGCAAATAAAAGGAGGGTGAACTGGAGTAAATTCACCATTCAAATTGAGTCTCCCCTTCCTACCATAGCTACGTTACTTTTCCAGTATTAAAACAACTAAGTAGACTCGAATAATGGTTTTTTCTGAGTGGTCAATACAAATTTTAAAAGAAGTAGAAATCATTTAGATGCACATTAACTATACCTTTAAAGTGAGAAATATGCTATAATTCTACGACTAAAATAAGATCGTAAAAGTGAAGTCTAAAAGTTGTCTCTCATGGTTGATATCAAGGCTCTCGAAGAGACTTGATTGACAAGTCTACTGGAATAAGAAAATCCCGAAAAGCTAGGGCTAGATCTCTCTCTCTCTCTCTCTCTCTCTCTCTCTCTCTCTCTCTCTCTCTCTCTCTCTCTTTCTCTACATTTAGGGAAGTGTGTAAATCTCCTGCAGTAAATAGAAATGACAAAAGCCAGTTAGTGTTTCCTTGCTACTCCCCCACAACTTCTGATTTATAGTTCTGGAGCAACTGTATCGTCCCTCTGTATTTATTGTCCGGGCAATTTGTCAATTATTGACAATAAATACCAATATCTTTCATTCATATCTACCTAAGTTTTTATAGAATGATGTATGAATGGGACCACTTCCTACAATGAAACAATCAAAAGTCGGAGTTTGTTTATTTGTTCCCGTGCACTGCACAACAGATTGGGCTAAAATTTGGTGATTTGGGAACTCGAACAGTTCCATTAACAATAATTAGTATAACTAAAACTAATTAGTATAAAATTCCGGACACTGATAATAATTAACATTTAATATGATGTCTGATATTAATATTTAGTATTTATTTAATGCAACATAAGCCCAATAAACAAGTTTAAATTTTAATATGTATATTGTTTTACTCATCTTTGTGTACATGATTATGCCGTTTAGTTCTGAGGCCTATAAAAAGCCAAATATATTACATCATTCTCAGAGTGAGGACAATAATTTAAATACCTTTCACTAAATCAATACTGTACACATCAGATGCGTTAATAACTGAATGAAAACGCAAAAAACGTGTGTTGTCATGAATTGTTTGGAATCTTTAAAAGTCCAAACAATATCCTTCAGCTGTGAAATCCAAATTAGATCACACCATTTATTTGTGTGAACCAAAATCTCACAATTTAAAAGTGTAGCCAGGTTATCACCCTTATGGTACAGCATGTTTCCTTGTGTGTCTGTATTGTGCAGTCCGTCTGTATTGTGCAGTGCTTCTGAATTATGCAGTGCATCTGTATTGTTCAGTGTGTCTCTGTGCAGTGCGTCTGTATTGAGCAGTGCATCTGTATTGTGCAGTGCGTCTGTATTTTGCAGTGCTTCTGTATTGTGGATTGCATCTGCGTTGAGCAGTGCGTCTGTATTGTGCAGTGCGTCTGTTTTATGCAGTACGCCTGTTTTGTGTCCTGCGTCTGTATTGTGCCCTGCGTCTGTATTGTGCAGTGCGTCTGTATTGTGAGGTGTGTCTGTATTGTGCAGTGTGTCTGTATTGTGCAGTGCGTCTGTATTTTGCAGTACATCTGTATTGTGCAGTTCGTCTGTATTATGCAGTGTGTCTGTATTGTGCCCTGCGTCTGTATTGTGCAGTGCGTATGTTTTGTGCAGTGCGCATGTATTATGCAGTGCGTCTATATTGTTTAGTGTTTAGTGATTTGTGATTTAGGCCTCTTCCGGCAGCTATGAATTTCAGATATATGTTTGAAAAGCTAAGCAGTTATTTTTATTTTAGCTAGTTTACCACCCTTAATTGATTTTTATTTATCAACCTTATGTATTAGGTTTCTGACACCTGAAGAAAAGCATATCGTATTGGGATATATTTGAGTCATGCATAGTCAAAATATCTGCGCTCGGTGCATCGGTGCACACGTCGAAATCTCCGCACTTACAGATTTGGGTTGATCACTCCTAAAAACTGTTCCTACCGAACATCATATTATTCATATCTTATTTTAACCTAGCCTTTGCTACTGTTGGCCACGTTTTGAACCCTAGTTGTGGGTAAGTGTGTTGGTTAAGAAAATTGTTCGATCTTTCTTAGTATATCCAATGGTCATATCTACTTTTATGCTGTGAATATCAGTTCGAAGTTTATTAATTCTGGTACATGATAGCATAAATGGGTCGAATGTCTTTACGACCACTATTTGTAATTGTGTATGTATGGGGTGATGCTCCAGCCTAACCTTTTTTAAAGGCGTTTTACATAAAGCACGAGTATAAAACTGGATTAATCATTAAAATTTTAAGCCATTTTTTATGAAAGTTTGTAAATTTTAAAGAACAATTTATTCAAAATGAACAAACGAATAAAATGGTTTATTTTATTTCCTTGGTTCATCGGAGGCTTTTGCCTTGAACTGTTTGTCAGATTATTAATGACTAGAAATATCTGCGAAAACGCCATGCTCAAAAGAAAATTCAAATCTGGGCCCCTGAAATTTACAAGCTGAGACGCTAAACGCTCACGGCTTACTAAGGTAGAGCTAGGACTAAAGGATTTTCTCCACCACTTAACCTCAACATAAAATCAAAATTATACATGATACTGGTATACTTAATCCTTGCTAAATCTTATGTTATTCATTGGCTCATTATTTGAGTGAAACGCAGTATTGTCTTCATAATTTTTGAAGGGTACAGCTACATTCAAATACGTACCTAAGATATCTGTATAAAATTAACTTATGATTATAAGCAATATTATTGACTTTTGTACAACGATTACTGGTAAAACAATATTTTTTTAATTGAGCAAAAACAGACTCCTGTCTATACCACCAATAAATCGATTCGCCCCCTCGTAAAATGTCTTGTAGAATTTTTGTAATAACACAAGAATGACAGATAAGTTTTAACATTAATTGCAATTAGCTGAAACTCCTTACACTCTAGATGTACCTTGTGTTAATTTGAAATACAGTGCATCCCATAAAGGTCTTCCAAAGTTCCATTTTTTACCTTATAAGAGATGTTTTGTTTCGTTTAAATAAGCTGATTACAAAAACAGAAATTTCCAGGCGTTTATTCTCAGTCCTTTAACCACTCTCAGTTGGGGGATGTGCCTCAAATAGGAATACAGATATCATCCAAGGATCATACGAACATTCTAAGAAGTATACTTCAAGCTTATTAGTATGTGAATAAGAACATCATCCATTGAGACTTAAATATCCCATTTGTCAAAGATAAAATAGCTAATTTCAACACCAGATACGTAAATTGACGTTGTGTGAAATGAAAACAGAATAGATCAGGGAAATGTTTTAACTATTTACCCAAACAAATAAAAGATGACAAAATCAAAAAGTAGAATAGTGAAGTAAAGAAATATAAAAAAAAAATAAAGCTCTATACCCAATTAGGGAATTATTCTCAAACAATTAACAGAGAACTGCTCAAAAACAAACTAAATGTAAATATATTAGTTTTAGTTGATACAGTAGATGTTTACACTTAATGTAGCTCATTGTATGATTCGGAATACAAATCTCTCTCTCTCTCTCTCTCTCTCTCTCTCTCTCTCTCTCTCTCTTTTTCTCTCTCTCTCTATCCCCTCTCCCCCCTCTCTCTTTCACACAGTGTACTTATTTAACACTTACATTGAGTATTGAGCAAAGCAACGTTTATATTAGCCGCGTCATTGGACCGTTACTATACCAATGGTTTAGTCATTAACCCCTTATATTTACTTATTGTTTACATGCATCTTTGGTTGTATTAGTTACACAGGATAAATTATTTATACGGACGTGGTGTGTTGAGGTCCGGGGGAGTTAGTTGTGAGGGCCGACGCTAGGCTGCGCCACTTAGCTTTATTGGTTACCGTTCATGAACTATTCGTTAGCGCTCAACAGATGGCAGCACGAGCGCTAACTTTTCTGTGTCTCAGTTTATAGGATTGGGTGAGTTGTCTGCTGTGTAACTAATACAATCAAAACTTTCATTGAATACTCGTATATTATTAAATAAAATGAAATAATCCCTCTAAACCACGTATTATCTTATTGGTTATAAATATGCATAATTAAAATCGGACAAGTTAGAGAGGTTACTCACAGTTTCGTATGCCCATTTACAAAATAACATTGACAGTAAAGTTTTTCTCAGTACAATTATTGACAATCAAATCACGAAAACCGATAAATAGACGTCGTACACGACGGTGTTTGGACATTAAACGTGTTTACTGGACATAAAGAATGTGATTGGATAAAGTTTAGCGGTCCCACGAGAGGGGTGTGGGGTGTATTGGGGGGTGATGGTGGAGGGGGGTGACAATCACACTTACTGCTGCTGCTTTGTTGACTACTGCTGATTGTCGGCAACCCCCTCTCCTCCCTCGTCACACATTCCATATCATACTGACCTATTTCCCGTTCAATTTTTTCCAATATTACACCAGATTTTGTTTTTAGGCAATTTAGGGGGAAATTTAGATATCATTTTTCTATTATTAGGATCTAGTTTGTTGAGTTTCCAATGACCAGGTCAGTACTGCAATCAATATTTGTTTTTGGATTTTTAATTCATAGCCCTTTATGGAGAATAACGTACATTTAAAGTAGGTAATTTAGACACATTTATTAGGTCCGAATAAAAACTGCTAAAAATAAAAATGATAAATTTTTATAGTATGTAAATGCATAAGTTATAATTTCAGAAAGTGTATTCTTAATCCTTTTTTGACTTAAAAATTATATTCTTAGAAATGTACGTGTTCGAAATATTCTTAAAAAAATGTTACATCCACCATTCATGTACTAACTATAAAATTGCATATTTTTCTTTAGGCATCATTATAAGATGCATATAAGTTATGGACCAAATGTCTACCATTCATAGAATGATACATTTTTTCTAATTTTCCAAACTTCAGAAATGGTATTTTAAAAGGCTGTAACAATTCTGTGACATTAAAAATTTCCATAGGAAAACCGATTTCACCACCTTACCACTAATCCGGGCCAAAAATCTGTGACTTTAATAGTATTCGTAACAAAATTGTTTCTTTTCATTAATTCTTGAGACTCGTTTTAACATTACAGAAAATAAAATATTCAACCATAACAATGTGTTTCTGAAGTTCTGCAGTCGATGGCAAATATCCGAATTCCTGTTATCCTTTCAAACCCTCCATCGTCAATAACAAACTTTAAACAAAGAACAGGATGTTATGTCTTTAAAAATAAAAATAATTCTCTTTACAAGGAAAACATGTTTTGTAAACAGTCTGTTGCAACTTTTAGACGTAATTATTTTGATATTTCTGTTACTTACAAAAAATGAATTAAAACAATCGGGATTCACCATTTCAACCTTGATCTCTCTGTGCAGTGTGAAAAAGAGAAATAGAAACCGAGAACTTGATGCAGTATTTTAAAACTATCTATTTTTACTTCATCTAGCCACTGAAATAATTCATATTTTTAGTATAAATCTTCTGTAATAATTGTGCTATTATATGAATGTTATTGGAATGCCTTTTGGGAGCTTATAAAAGAATGAACAGGGGATCCTAAGGAGAGATTGGTCTATTTGAATGAAATGGGATCTTCTTGAAAGATATGGAGTCCACATGAATTGGCAAGAGTCCTTAGAGTATTTGATGTAAAAAGCTTTTAACATGCAACCTCAGCGATGCCTGTTACAACACGTAGAGTGGAATACTTCCACCTAGTATATCGCAGTATTGTTTGATTCTCAAAAACCCGTTTTCTGCACTGACTATGTAGGAGATACAGGCAAGCTCGACAAGACGGCTGAACTGAGGGCCAGACGAAAGTCTCGTTTGGTCGTGGCGCTGATCCAGAATATCCCCCGGGGGCTCATACTATTTAGTCGCAAGACAGCTCTGGGCGGAGGTCCGCCCTCAGGGACCCAGCCCTGCCTGCCCTCTCACACCTAAATGGCGTATTTGTGTCCGGAGTCATCTGCGATGGACCCGATCTCACAATGACTAACCAACAAAGTCTGGAATTGTACGAATGATCTTGAAAAACTTTTTTTTATCAAACAACTACTTTGAATTAAAAGCTTGTTACATCAAATACTCTAAGGACTCTTGCAAATTCATGTGGACTCCATATCTTTCAAGAATATCCCATTTCATCCAAATAGACTAATCTCTATTTAGGACTTCCTAGGAGTTCATTCTTTTAAAGGCTCACAAAATACATTGCAATAACATTCTTATAATAGCACAATTTATTATAATAGAATATTTAAACTAAAAATTAAAATTATTTCAGTGGCTAGATGAAGTAAAATAAATAGTTTTAAAATACGGCATCAAGCTCTTGGATTCTATTTCTCTTTTTCACACTGCAAAGAAAGGTTAAGGTTTAAAATGTTGTTTGTTGTAACAGCCGTCGCTGAGGTTGGGTGTTCAATCATACAAAACAAAGAAGTTAATACAAAAATCACGCATCATAAAACTCATTTTTATAGCAATAAAGTTTCATACAAAATTTAAAGTCTACATATGAAAATGTTTACCACATATCATCTTGCTACTTGATTCATTTAAATTTTTTCCATTAAATTGGGTTTAAGTAATAAAAATCTACACAGTAATTCCCTGTAAAATGATGTTATTTGTGTTGAGATAGTAAGTGTACAGGTGTTAATATGTCAATATTTGAATCTGTTACGGGTGTATTGAGTTTGTTTGCACATATTATACATTTGCTATTTTATTATTGCCGCCATAATTACCCATAAGACCAATGTAAAAATATTCACTAACGCTCAGCCAGATCGCATGATGTGAAATGCACCATTATCGAATTCACAATCATCAGTGTATGCTGGAGATCGACTGTTTTAGGTGTGTAGATAAGAAAACAACCTGGTTTTTATTTAAGTTGATAGAGACATTTCTTTTAAGAAAGAAATCTGCCATCTGTTACGCTAATATTTGTGGGAGTTGGAAGAGGAGTGTGCCAGAAGTTTAAAACTTCTTTTAAAGGGATAATATTTTTCTCGACCATGTTTTATCCACCTTTATAGCTAAAACCAACCGTTATACACATTAACCAACTTGTCAACGTCAGCTAACCAACTCTTAAAATAGTGACTCACTCTCTGACGGTGATTGCTGATATTTATATGCCTGATGGTTAGTTTTAAGAGTATTAAGCTATAAAAATCATAATCTGAGGAAAACTTATTGTTTCATATTTTTAACCCTTTTGAAACCCTCTATTTCGACCTCCATCAAAACTAACCCAACTGACGACCAATTTCTTTTTTAGAAGAAATTTCTCTATTGATTCCAATTCTGAAAAATCAGATTGTCTGCTTCAGTGTAAACTGGCTCTCGACTCCTACATTACATTATCAATTTCAGCTAATAAAAATCTCGTTTACTCATTTCACAGATCAATAATCGTTTCCGTAAGAAAACGAACTTTATTTTCCAAACATTTTTAGGTATTTGAATGTTGAATGTAACTCCAGTTCACCTTCCTATTATTGCAGCGTCTGGTATCTGACGGTGCCTCAGACTTGACTCCTGCAGTCATGTTCGTCTGAAGAGATCCAAAGAAACTCGGCGACGAAGAAGCTCAAAACGAACCTTTACATCGTTTCGACATCAGAGACACCTATAAATAGGTGAAGTGATCTCATTGTCTCATCAGGTGCACAATTGAGCTTCTTCATCGCCGAGTTTCTTTGGATCTCTTCAGACGAATATGACTCCAGATTAAGAAGTCAAGTCTGATACATCGTCAGATACCAGATGCTGCAAGTAAAAGTAAATTTTTCAAAATTTGTTCTTATGAGCTGTCTGTAATGGTAGCCATATTGATTTCATCGCCTTAAGAACCATATTAAAACCCAACCGCTTTTAAGACCAAATGTATTGTAAGTCATAGAATTGTGTATAATACGTCTTGTGTTAAATCTATGGTCAATATGAGGCACTCTGATCGAACTATGAGTTAGTTATCCAAACTATTGTTTACTTCAGGATTTTACTGCATACAAAAGTCTCAAATATTTTGTACTTCGCCATTTGAATATTAAAATTAAAAACTAAAAAAGCGCTAGAATACGCATTAATCATATGTATACAATGAGACATATCCATAATTCTACGAGTGAAAATAAAGGCGTAAAGGTGTTTGAAGTCTTTTTTCTTATGGAGTAAAGATCAAGGTCGATTCACTGTAGCTTAAAGATTACTGACTTAAAAGCCCAAGCTTTAAAACTTTAAGTTTGATTAAATGTCATATTTTAATTAGTTTTGTTGGAACCATAAAAGTAAAGCTCTGTAAATTATGTACACATTTCACTTTATCATATATACTACAGACGATTACTTGTTATGTAAAATATTCAAATTCACTAAAGTCGTACTACACATTACGAATTTTATACAAAGCTGTAAACACACCCAACACTAAAACTGTTATAAATTGTTAAAATACAATCATAATTAGTACATAGTCACAAACTCCCTACGTAACTACTGCGAGCTGTTTGATGTCCTGTTATAATCTTTTATCAGCATGTATCAACCCATGAATCGAAGTGGTTATAAAACGTGTATCAGTCTTCTACTTCCAATCAGGTATTGGATTATTACCTATTGAAACCAATAAGACGCTTTGGACATAATATATATATTATATTATATATAAATAACAAAAAAAGTTATTATATATATATATATATATATATATATATATACATACATATAAAATAACTTTTTTTTGTTATTTCAATTACAATGTTTCCTTTGCTAAAAGTATTAGACAATAACATTTGGAAGATTAATAATACCATCAGCTAGTTTACGATAGTGGTAAATTGCGTTTTTGTCTAAACTTTTGTGCCTTATGAAATAGGAGAGCGTATTGTGCGTTATAGAATCCGAAAGCAAATATGAAAACACTTATGAAATGAAGCTTGACTTTTTCTTTCATTATTCTAAACAAACTGGTTTGAAACCTAAGTGACTTAGAAGTAATTAGAAAAACAACGAAGGTATTAAAACAGATTTGTGCAAAAAACCAAAATAGTAAATATATTTTGTTTTACGAAACATAGAATGATATTACTTCAGGAGCAAAGAGCAAATTTGCAATGTATGAGCAAACAACTTCTTTCTCTTAAAATTGATAGAGAAATAGAAAGAAGGAATTGGTAGTCAGCCACGCTAATTCTGACGGAGGTCGAAATGGGAGGGTATGAGAAGGGTTAAATAATAATTTTTTCTCAGGTCATATTTTCCTCCACCTTCAACAGCTAAAAGCAACCGTTTAGCAAGTAAATGAATGTTAAATCAGCGTTAGATGACTATATACAGACTAGTATGTATAGTAGCTACTTTCTGTTTTTATCCAGTTGTCTGACGATGATATAACTATCATTTATGTCTTACGATCGTTTTAAGTGTATCTAATTAGGAAAAATTTAATGTGAGAAAATAATTAATGTTTTATTTTTAACCTTTTCAATACTCCCCAATTTAAATTTCCACCAAAATTAGCACGACTGATGATCAAATTTATTTCTTGGAAAAAATCCTGTATCAATTTCAAGAAAACCCACGTTGCGTGTTTATTCAGTGCACATTGGCTATCGCCTTCTGGATTATAAGGGAACAATGTGCCGAAAGCGTGAAAGCCCTTCAGCAATATATTGCGCACAAGACCCAATCTTAATCATAATCGTAAGATTATTGATAACGGTTCAGTGAGAATAGTAACTTTTAAATTAAAAAATTGCATGTTGTGACTATATGAGCGATATATCTATTAATTTGAATTACATTAAAGCGTTTCTTTTTTATTGTATAAACTTTCTTAAAAAAGGTTTTGAGGAGTAGCTCAATTCCGGTAGTGAGAGTGCAATGTCGGTAGAAGTAGCTTAATGGCAGAAGGAGTAGCTCATTTCCGGTAGTGATAGTGCAATGTCGGCAAATGTGACTTAATGCCGGAAGGAGTAGCTCAATTCTGGTAGTGATGGTGCAATGTCAGCAGAAGTAACTTAATTCCGGAAGGAGTAGTTTAATTCTGGTAGTGGTAGTGCAATGTCGGTAGAAGTAACACAATGCCGGAAGGAGTAGCTTAATTCTAGTAGTGATAGTGCAATGTCGGTAGAAGTAGCTTAATGCTGGAAAGAGTACCTCAATTCCGGTAGTGATAGTGCAATATCGGTAGAAGTAGCTTAATGCCAGAAGGAGTACCTTAATTCTGGTAGTGATAGTGCAATGTCGGCAAATGTGACTTAATGCCGGAAGGAGTAGCTCAATTCTGGTAGTGATGGTACAATGTCAGCAGAAGTAACTTAATTCCGGAAGGAGTAGTTTAATTCTGGTAGTGATAGTGCAATGTCGGTAGAAGTAACTCAATGCCGGAAGGAGTAGTTTAATTCTGGTAGTGATAGTGCAATGTCGGTAGAAGTAACTCAATGCCGGAAGGAGTAGCTTAATTCTGGTAGTGATAGTGCAATGTCGGTAGAAGTAGCTTAATGGCAGAAGGAGTAGCTCAATTCCGGTAGTGATAGTGCAATGTCGGTAGAAGTAACTTAATTCCAGAAGGAGTAGTTCAATTCGTGCAGTGATAGTGCATTGTCGCCAAAAGTAACTCAATGCCGGAAGGAGTAGCTCAATTCTGGTGGTGATAGTGCAATGTCGGCAAAAGTAACTCAATGCCGGAAGGAGTTGCTCAATTCTGGTAGTGATGGTGCAATGTCAGCAGAAGTAACTTAATTCCGGAAGGAGTAGTTTAATTCTGGTAGTGATAGTGCAATGTCGGTAGAAGTAACTCAATGACGGAAGGAGTAGCTTAATTCTGGTAGTGATAGTGCAATGTCGGTAGAAGTAGCTTAATGCTGGAAAGAGTAGCTCAATTCCGGTAGTGATAGTGCAATGTCGGTAGAAGTAACTTAATCCGGAAGGAGTAGTTCAATTCGTGCAGTGATAGTGCAATGTCGGCAAATGTAACTCAATGCCGGAAGGAGTAGCCCAATCCCGGTAGTGAAAATGCAATGTCAGCAAATGTAACTCAATGCCGGAAGGAGTAGCTCAATTCTGGTAGTGATAGTGCAATGTCGGCAAAAGTAACTCAATGCCGGAAGGAGTAGCTCATTTCCGGTAGTGATAGTGCAATGTCGGTAGAAGTAACTTATTTCCGGAAGGAGTAGTTCAATTCGTGCAGTGATAGTGCATTGTCGCCAAAAGTAACTCAATGCCGGAAGGAGTAGCTCAATTCTGGTAGTGATAGTGCAATGTCGGTAGAAGTAACTCAATGCCGGAAGGAGTAGCTTAATTCTAGTAGTGATAGTGCAATGTCGGTAGAAGTAGCTTAATGCTGGAAAGAGTAGCTCAATTCCGGTAGTGATAGCGCAATGTCGGTAGAAATAGCTTAATGCCAGAAGGAGAAGCTTAATTCTGGTAGTGATAGCGCAATGTCGGCAAATGTGACTCAATGCCGGAAGGAGTTGCTCAATTCTGGTAGTGATGGTGCAATGTCAGCAGAAGTAACTTAATTCCGGAAGGAGTAGTTTAATTCTGGTAGTGATAGTGCAATGTCGGTAGAAGTAACTCAATGCCGGAAGGAGTAGCTTAATTCTAGTAGTGATAGTGCAATGTCGGTAGAAGTAGCTTAATGCTGGAAAGAGTAGCTCAATTCCGGTAGTGATAGCGCAATGTCGGTAGAAATAGCTTAATGCCAGAAGGAGAAGCTTAATTCTGGTAGTGATAGCGCAATGTCGGCAAATGTGACTTAATGCCGGGAGGAGTAGCTCAATTCTGGTAGTGATGGTGCAATGTCAGCAGAAGTAACTTAATTCCGGAAGGAGTAGCTTAATTCTGGTAGTGATATTGCAATGTCGGTAGAAGTAGCTTAATGCTGGGAAAAGTAGCTCAATTCCGGTAGTGATAGTGCAATGTCGGTAGAAGTAACTTAATCCGGAAGGAGTAGTTCAATTCGTGCAGTGATAGTGCAATGTCGGCAAAAGTAACTTAATGCCGGAAGGAGTAGCTTAATTCTGGTAGTGATAGTGCAATGTCGGTAGAAGTAGCTTAATGCCGGAATGAGTAGCTCAATTCCGGTAGTGATAGTGCAATGTCGGTAGAAGTAGCTTAATACCAGAAGGAGTACCTTAATTCTGGTAGTGATAGTGCAGTGTCGGTAGAAGTAGCTCAATCCCGGTAGTGATTGTTCAATACCGGCAGAAGTAACTTTATCCTTGAAGAAATAGCTTAATGCTGGTAGTGATAGTTGAATGTCAGAAGAAGTAGTTCATTGCCGGAAAGAATAAGTCAATGCTGGTATTCATAATTCAATGCTGAGAGGGATGACTCAACGCCGATAGAGATATTACACCTTTGAGTAGTTAAATATATTACGCGTATGAGTACAGAAAAGTATTCGATCAATAAGGATTATCCCTTCAACAAAAGGTAGCGTACAAGCATTACATACCATACATATATATTCAATGCAGTTATCTATTTAATTCACCTTAAGACAACTTTTGAACACCTATAATCAAAGTTTTAGATATCTCGTTGTTTTCAATACATTTCAAAATACAAAACAATTAATAAAAGGGAAATTTCAATTTTTATATTTTTTGTACGACTTGCAATAAGCTTTTTATTTAAACTTTTACTGAAAGCATATTAAATGACCACAGCTTTTCAAAGTAAAGTAAAGTTCATATGGTGATACGTACAATGAGGCACACTGTTTAGCTGAAGATCAATACAATAGAGAACCTAAATAATTTCTCACTTGGTCCTGCTGCCAAGGACATGTTTTAACACAATTCGCGATCTTGTCCTGTCCTCATAACGCCACAGGTAGAATTGACAACAGCTCCAATCCCAGCCCCGTGTCTCGGGTAACAACGATACTGTCGTGACCACCTCGACCGGCCGGAGACAAATTGAATGTGACCGCAGGAGAGGAGAGAAAAGCGTGATAATTGTGGGTGGTGCGGTATGCCGCGCACGTACCGTAATGCTATTGGGGGCTAGTTACCGCACAGGCCTCCAGAATGGCAATGTGGATGTCCGAGGCAGTGGCTCACTGTGGCCTCATCACCCTTGTCTAGATGTCCTCAAGTCAGGATCACGTTAACCAATAGAAAGTATGAAGCTAACGTTGGTTTTTTAAGTACAAGAATTTAAACAATAAAGCAACGTTGATTTGGATGTCACTCCCACGAATCCTTGGATTTTCATGATATTTTCTCCAAATATGTGAGTAAATATAGATTAAATTAAGTACATCTTAGAGCATTGCTGTAAAAATACTGTCATTGAGCTACATGTTAAGTCCATTACCGATCTCAATAGTGCGTTGCAAAGCCGAGATTTACAATTAGTTTGTGAATATAATCTACTAGCAGTTACCCGCGGATTCGCTCGCAGTTTAGAAGGATCTGCACGTGTATGACCACATCTGGTTTGAGTGAATTACATTTCCGACGCCTATGTTAAATTTTCCTTGTTGCCTTGATGAAGAAAATATTTTAACAGTCCATATTTATGGCCAATGAAATTACTACCGTCTTAGTATTTTGTGTTCTGTCGTTGATTTTGCCTTGTTTAACATTCAAGACAATTCATGTACTTACAGAAATCTAAAAAGCTTACTTCTGCTTAAAGACAGCTAAGATGGGTTTTATACTTGTCTTTATATCTATAGTAAAAGATAGATAGTAACTTAATCTTTTATGTCTAATACTTAATATTTGCTAAACATGTACTGTTAACAGAATATCTTTTCTATAATTTATATTTTATAATCTGGATATTTTCTTTCTATTTGCTCAGTGCTATTTTCAAGCTTACTATTTTCAAGCTTTCACACACAAGCTTTATAGTTGTAAACATATTGAAAATATCAGTTAAATTAATTACATATATATATATATATATATATATATATATATACAATTATATATATATGTGTTATATATAATTGTGCTGTCATGAAAAAAATTACACAACAATTAATCACATTTAACATGCACTTTGAATTAATATTTCACAATTTTAGAGACCAAGATGAGAATTGTAGCTAATTTTAGACCAGTGAGGCCAGTAGCCCGGAAGGGTTTTTGAAAATAAGAATAAGCCTAGATTCATATAGGGATGCTAAGAATGTCCATGTAAAATTTCATTACAATCGGTTGAATAGTTTGTGCGTGTTAGCAAAACGAACAAACAAAAGCACTTCAGCATTTATAAAATTAGTAAGATATATAACCATACCTAATTATTCTAAATCTCACATTACATTATAACTAATTATGGCATGTCCTTGTACTCTGCATTACTATATGTAGTCACTTCTAAAAGTATTAATAAATTGAGCTTTAGACAAAAAATACACATAAATCTGAAGTCCAATTCACGATTAAAGATTCCTTACATTAATTATTCATGCAAGGGCTCACTTATAAAAATGTCTTTTGGATCAACAACCGCAAAATTAGAAGGTTGCCTTGCGGTTCATGAGATCTAAAATTTTGAAAACTCTAGTCCCTAAGGGTACAATACACCACCACCGAATGAACATAACAATTGTAAGTAATCTTGATGATTTGTAGACCAGATATCTGCCTTAAAATGTAGAATATCACTGCTAATTACGTATAAACTAAAAAACAGTTTGTTTTGTACAGGTTTAATAGTATGCATATTTTGTTTTCAAATCATATAAATGTTATTGATTGATTTTCCACAAATAAGCAAATTAATAAACTTAAAAAGTTGACCAACTTAACAGCTTCGTCTGTATTCCACTTAACATTAGCTGAGAATATACTGGTGTGTTTAATCAGCTCACTTACTAACCTCCTCGTCAACGGAACCTACGATTTAGCTTATTCTGCGGCCAACTTGACACCTTATACTTACTCCTTGGGCAAGTAAAATAAAATGTCAATTTACATCTTGTATACACTTAATCTCTTGGAAAGTTAATATAAGTACCAGCTGAAGAGTATCCTCTGATCATCCTAATTTTCCGGATCGATAATATCCGATTTCATGTTAACCCCACTCATATTCTTAAATCTATACTTATTTCCACGTAATAATTAAACCCATAAAAAAATATTATTTCTAGAAGAAATTACTTTCTGGTCAACTTGCTCTCCTAGTTAGTTTAATGCAACTACTGCAATAAGCATGCATTTTTCAATCCAAATTACACATACTGGCTAAACCTATTTCAGATCCCTTAATTATTATATTTATTATTTTAATATCAATTACTATTTGTAAATTTAATTGTGGAGTAGCCTCAGTATAACAGCTTAGATTATGAATGGCTTTTCACAAAATATAAGTTTATATCGAAAAGTGCGTCCATAATTAGTAGTTATATTTGATTTAAAAATTGTAATAGTTCCCTGAAACCTTAATTTTCCTGATAAACTTAGATCCTTAGTGCACATAACTGCTTATAAAGCATGATTTTTAAAACATAATAGTGGTCTGAAGGCGAAATGTCAATTCCAGCTTAGCGGGTTATGTATGTTTAAATCTAAACATTGATAAATTAATAATTTCTCGAGTTAATCATTTCTTAATCTTTATACACGATTCTTAAAACAAAAATAAAAAGAATACTATAAACTTTAAAGTATTTGTAGTAATCTTGAAGATGGACATTGTACTAATCACTTACTTTGTAAATATAATTTAATTTAAAATTACACAAAATTAATAATTACAATATTTATCAATTATTTCGTGATGCCTGTAGACAGAAAAGTTGTCTTCATCAGGGACTTAAAAAGGGTCTCACGATGATTATAATATTTTTCAATATGATAAAACTTTTCAAAAGTATATTAATACAAGTTTCCTAACATAAATAGTTTACGTAATTTTGAAAATTGTTGAAATGTTTGTATCTGCGTGTATTATTTTCGAGGGCTCATAAGTACAGTGAACTATTGAAGTAAACATAAGATACCGATCAATGGTATGGGTGTTCTTAACGAATTCAATATAAAATAAAACCCGACCGCACCGTCCAAACACAACATCATAAAGGCCGTGACTTGTGACAGAGACACATAAACATAACAGAAACAGTTTCTCACAAACCCTCAGAAAGCGGTGGGATCAAGAAAACATTTCTATAAAACTGGCGATAAATAATATTTTATCAGGGGAGCGAGTCTCTTCCCCTCCATCCCATTCCAGGGTTTGAGATAGGTCTTGGACCACTTAGTGGAGATTGACTTTTAGCGGATTAGATCTGCAGATTTAGTATAACTGAGCTAATTGCGTATTCTGGCCAGCTATTTGAAGACGTTAGACTTGTTAGGCGACTTAACAAGGACAGTTACTAACAACAATAGTCCATGAGCGGAGAGCAAATTTCCATTACGCGGAAAACCTGGGCTTTCTTGGAATTGATAGGGGAACTTTTTCTAAGAAAGAAATCGTTAGTCAGGTCGGAATAGCTAATTTTAGTCGGAGTCGGAATAAGTCAGTATCGAAAAGGTTAAACATATTTAACAATTTTTTTCTCGGGTAATATTTTTCCTGGACTTAACATACCTATAACTGACGTTAGACACATAATAGTTGTGTCACTATCAGACAATAAAATAAAGATAGTGAAAATTGCCACTATCAGGGTATGAATGTGCTCCTCAGCTGACACTGATTTAACATTTAGCTACGTGTCCGATGGTCATTTAATTGTGTCAAACTGAGAAACATTTTATAATTTAATATTTTTGACCCTTTTCATACCATCCCTTTTTGACCTCCACTAAGCCTGGCGCGGCTTAAGATCGATTTATTTCTTAGGGAAAATTCTTCTATCGATTTTAAGAAACATCAGGTTGTGTGCCTATACCATGTAAATTGGCTCTTGGTTTTTAGACTGCAATTTATATGTTAATAATAAATAAATTGTTGTTTTTCTAATTTACAGTCGTATTCTAATCAGGCAATGAGTAGTTCAAAATCTAAACTATTTATTATTTATTCAAATTTTCATTGATCTTATTACATACCTCAATATAAATAACACACACACACATACACACAGGCGTAAAAAGGTTGTTTGAAAACACATCCCTTTATTTTTTAATAAATATTTGATTCTCTTTTATTATACAAATCAGCTATGTTTAATCATGTTATACCGAAAGCGTGTACAAATACAATGCAACTGGATGGTTACAAATCTGTTCCTTAGTGTGGATCTTCATAAAAGGTATATTTAATTATCGATTTAAGCGATACACACTATCGAGATAATCGATCAGAAAACTCCGATGCAATCCGATTTCCAGCTAAAACACGGTAAGTAACACAATTGATAATATGACGAAACGAATTAAATATTATAAGCTAATCTTAACTGTCTTGATTTTTAGATTTCAACTGTGGTGAAACGAATTACGTAACGATGCCAATAACAACAAACTGGTAATACAGTATTTTTTTCGTGTTTGTCAACTAATTAAACATTAAAAAAACTATTCTGCATTCCGTGATCTGAGTTTTAAGAATTGAACCATACAATATCCAGTCCTTGATAATATAGTATATATTTTTAAGCAAATATATTTCACTCAAGAATGTATCTTTTCTGACATTTATGTGTATACTAGATGTTTGTTCTCACCTGTTTACAAAATTGCATGATGGATTCTGTGGCATGAGACCAACTCCTTGCAACAACTTACCACAAGGGTCATCATCATGTTTAATGCTTTCATGTTGAGAGTATTGCTACATTTTCTAACAACATAAAATATATAAGAAAATGTCAAATTTAACATTATATTTTATTGTAATGTTAAAAAAATTTTACTTGTTCCAAACAAAACTGAAAATGTAATAGTTTATTTAACTGCATTGTATACTAGTTGTTAAATATCGATCAAGATATTAAAATCGATACGCAATAATATTACGTATAATTAATCGATATGTGTTTATCACCTATATCGGTACTAAGGTACATTGTTTGTGAAAGTATATATTTGCATTTGCTAAAGATACATTATAGGCAACTATCGTAACTTTATTTCAATTTTCAAATATAAATAGAACTGTAACAGACTTTATTCATTTTCAACGTCTAACCTAAAAACCTTATGAATCCCACATACGCAAACAAAACTACGAATCGATGCATGAATAGGAATTTTGTGCAATAGAAACAACAAACAAAATTATTTAATATTACACTAATACAAGACTGTAGATCATTAACTGAGGTAACCAACAAGACAACCAAAATGTTAAAAATGTATCTTACAAACAAAAAATAAATATATCAGATACTGAGAGGAAATGACGTATCTAGTCTAACAAATAGTAAGAGTAAATACCAACCAACAATCATATACAATAATAACATAAACTATAAATTAAGAGGAAAATAAAATGCAACTAAATAACTAAGATCCAATAACATCAATTAACAATATATTACATTAATCACATTTTAACTAGGTTTATAAATCAATGAAAAAAGTAAGTGCAACAAGATAAAAAAAATTAAAAATATAATGAGTATATGACAGAAAACTGGAAAAACTATGTTCAATGAACTTATATATCTATTATATAAAAATGAAACTGTTCGTGTGTAACAGCATCACTCACAAACGGCTGGACGGATTCGCCTAATTTTTTTTTAAAATTTGTTCGTCTTGATCTGTAGAAGGTTATAGGATACTTTTTATCCCTTTCCCGATTCAGGATTCCGCCCCACTGGTTACAGAAATACCCGTAAGAAATGCATTGCAGCAAACATATGTTATTAAGTGAAAGAGTCTTTTCAAATTTTTAATCAGCTGTTCTTTGTAAACATATATAATGCGACAAAAAATATATTTATATATAATTTAATTACTACACTTATAGTTTTTAAAGCATAGAGTAAGCTTAAGAGAAACGACAAATTTTGTTTAGACTGTTTCTGCAATCACTGTTAAACATAGACTTTACTATCCAGATAATACAATTCAAATTTGACGTAAAAATTCACCTTTAACTGCAATATTTATTTAATATAAACCATGCTCATGCTTGATTAGAAGAGCAATGCAGATATCATAATTACTATCTTACGTTGGCTACAAATATAAAGAATGTTATAAAATCAACCTTAGTTGTTTTTTTTTGACAGAAGTATCAGGAATATGGTACATACCTTCATAATGCGCCCAAGAAGCTCACGAAGGAACGACTATCAATTATCTCAGCAATGTTTAGAATGTGATAGAAAATGAATAAGTGAATATAGTGTACTGTTTTCAACGGGAAATTGCGTGCGAAGCCGCGGGAAACTTATTGAAATGCGCAGCGAAGCGCGCCGGGTCCGCTAGTATATATATATATTTATATATATATTTGCATTGTTCATTGAACTTAGTTTTTTCCAGTTTTCTGTCATATATATATATATATATATATATATATATATATATATATATATATATATATATATAATTGAATTATAATCTGTGCGAGGATCATGATATTCTGTTTAAATCGCGAGAGAGCTAATAAACATTTCTATTGATAGCGTTCTGGTTAACTACAAAAAATTCAACTCAAAAGATCCGAAGATGCGGATTCTCCGCTATGGATCCTTCCCTCAGAAGACGTGGTATAGCACTATTGTAGCTGTATACAGATGACCTAAATGGTTTCCCAAAACCATTAACTATTGCCAGCTTAGTGGTATTTAGAAATTTAAAACCTATCTTATAAGACGTCTCATCGAGGTTAGTAACTAGGCCTAATCAATAGAACGAATTTTCAGACCACCTGACCACCAGAGCGCTGTTCAACAGTGTTCTAGCGATACATGTATTAAATTCTTTCTGTTCATTCAAATACGATACAAATCCAGTTGGATATTTGAGACTTGAAGGTTAATTTAATCAAAATATGAAAATTTTTCTCTTTTGAAATATAAATATAGTGTCAAATTGAACGCCATATCAATCCATCAGCTATTTCAAATAGAACTAAGATAATTCCTTTAAGATCCTAATAAATATAATTAAAAACATAAAATTCGTCAACAACGGTCGGAAAATGTATTTAAAACTACAATAACTGTTGTCTTTTTTATCTACTATAATTTTAAGTTTAATGAAGAAAAAAAATCAAGCTAAGACAATCATAAACAAATAATCACAAACATTTTAAACTTTTCTTTGCTTACAACGAATAGCATTTGTAAACTACATAATGATGTGAATCTCACACTAGCCTAAGAATCAGTTTGATCTCTAGCCTAAGAAAGGCTTTAGGCTTTAGATTAGGCCTGAAAATTCCAGCACTCCAAAATCAGCATATAGCCACAGAATGCACAAAATCCGTTAAACACGTGACCGTCTGATTTTACGGCAAATGGAAAGAAACATATCGGAATATGACAGAATCAATAGAGTGCGTGGTCGGTGCACAAATCCGCAAGCTCGGTTCATTGAGTGGGCTTAGCCGCTCTATCTGTCAGGGGAGAGGGGAGGGGGACGTTATGGGATACAACATCCGGATACGACCAACTTACGATACATCCTGCGTTATCGTATTTGTGTAATTTATCGTGAAATAAGGAGAGTAAGACACTGCTATACTCGAACTTACCATGTGTTTTCTCTGTTTTATGTTGTTGTTTATAAAGGCGAAGACCTAGCTGGATCAAAAAGAAACTAAAAAGTAAAATATTGTAAAATTACTAGTTCACTGATCACGAATTTGCACTTTTTGCAGAGGAGTTTGAGACTATAAAATTGAAATGAGACGCATTGTCAAATTGTAGAATACGTCAAAGAACATGAAAGTTCCAATTATCGAGATCAATTTGAACTATAGGTACTGTCCTGAGTAATTGGCTTCGCTAACGCTCATGCAAATCTCATGGGATGACATTGAATTTCGTCAAATTCGTTCTTGCCTATGTAGAAATGATGCTTCATGCAAAATTTCAAATCCAAAGCACAAATTATTCTCGAGATATTCTGCGGGAAACACACAGATATATTAGACCAACAAAATACAATTTTTGCTAGACCACTGAGTGGTAAAGGTAAAATGCCTAAAATCCATCTATTGCAGGAATCTTTTTACACTCACTTGGATGTTGTCGTGTACGCAAGTAATAAATTTACAAGTGACAGGCAAGGACGTAGCTAGCGAATAGGTCTTAGGGGCTCGAATCCCCCCCCCTAATTTTAATTTTGTTTCAATAGCATTTTTAGTAAATAATTATTATTATTTAAATAATTGGCATGTACTGCTGAAAGATCGTTCTTAACATTGAAACAGGTCAAGAGCATTTTAAAGAACATAATAAAGAATGAGCGATTGACAACAACTTGCCTTACTTTCTGTCCACTACGGGAAAATACCAGTTTCTCCAGAGCAAGTACCAGATACGATGGCTCAGAAGTAAAGAAGAATTTTACTTTTGTAGAAACTCCTTTACATACTATCACTTCTCAATGCGTATTTTCATACTATACACCGTGTTTTTGCAAGGAATTGCAAGGCATTATTTTTGTAATTGCATTACTACTTAAGTCTAATTAATTTCAATGATTAATCATACACAGCCTACTAAAGCGGTGCCTCCACAACTATCAATCGTCAATACAACATATTTAGAGACTTTATGCAAAATTCACTATTGTGCTTCTTAAATTTGACAGTTTTAAAAATTTGAATGTTTCCGGGAGAGGATCTCCCAATTTCGTCTTGGCCCCCCTTCCAAATATTTTCCTGGCTATGCTCTTGGTGACAGGTCCGGAAAACATTTTTCCTACATATATAAATATAAAATTTAATCAAACTTAATTTAAATACAATTTAGATTTGTAATAATAGGTATTGCTTCCTACCTGTTATTGTTAGATGACAATATGAGTAGGTATTGCCTCTTTGACTCAAAATATAATGTAATCAGTACAGTTGGTAAATGTGTATACGCATATATAACTATGTAAAATTATTTATAATATTCAATTATAATTCATACATATTATAGGAAATTTAATAATCGATAAAAACTGCTTATTAAACCCGTTCTGTGCAGACGCCCACGGATAAGGTAGATATGTACGGTAATTCATCTCTATTACAAACAATATTAATGCATTCTTTTGGTCTCTGTAAGATCTATGAGATGCAGGATTGTGGATGACTTAAAAAGATTTGGGTAAGGCCGTAACCTAGGGTTAATTTTTGTTACTTTAACCACTAAACAATTATAAGGATAACAGGATTTCGGACATTTTACATAGTTATAAGTTATTAAAGGTATAACACAACGTTTCGAGGATTGGAATCTATCCTCTTCGTCAGGTGGGAGGTATTAATACATATAAAAATAACGAACAGAAAGAAGTAAATAAGGGAAAGAAAAGAGTTCAAACGTACCCACAAGTCCAGTCCAGGCGCTGTCACTGCAAATGATCCAAGTCGCAAGCACAAGGATCAAAATCACACATCACACTAGCACAGGCTACAGTGGGATACTGTAGGATTTCAGTTCATTATTATTGTATGTATTAATACCTCCCACCTGACGAAGAGGATAGATTCCAATCTTCGAAACGTTGTGTTATTATAACTTTTATAACTTATAACGATGTCACATGTCCGGAATCCTGTTAACCTTTCAAACCTTCCATCGTCAATAACAAGATTTAATTGAAGAACTAAACCAACTTATTAAAGAAAGTTTTAGTGACACAATGGTTGATTTAATCTGTTTACCAATAATTTGTTATTAATAATAAGTGTAGATATCCTTGTTTATCTAAATATGTTAATTAGGCCGAGGACCTGGATTGCGGTCGGTCTGAGGGTCAAGTACAAGCCGGTTATCAGGAGCGGACACTCGGGATCTGTCAACACTACAACCTGTGGAACCCTCGGAGGGACAACAGCTTTTGAGGAGTAAATTGAACAGGACGTTTGCATAATTCTGCTGGTAGTTATCGGCTAAATTTATTTTGCAAATTAATAAGAAAAGACAAATTTTTGTTTAGGACGAAATAAATGTTTAAGTGTGATGGTTTTCAACTGATAAACTATAACTAATAAAATACATCTTTGAATACTTATGTATTTTTTATTATATATTGGTACATTGTACATTTTGAATTCGATGAAACCATCTTCAGGTACTTGTAGAGGTTAATGTAAATAAATAAAGTGAGAGATAATGAGATTTATTCCAAAAAAATATAGACTTTACAAACAAGATTATTAAGGAATATAATCTAACCACATTAACAAGTTGCGTGGTTAGATAAAACTAAACTACACAATAGACAAGGAAAGGTCTGATAACAGTTCGGTTTTCTCTGAAAAGGACTTGATGTGCAGATCACTGCGGTAATTGAAAGTTTCTCACTACATTTAACTAAAGTTAACCTGAAAAGAAAAATACATTAACGTTGATAAGAGCACAACTTAATCCATTTAAACTCTATTCAATCTTATTTTTACATACAATGTTTGAATATACGTAAAAGACTAAATATATTGAAGACTTTAAATCATCTATTAAAAAAAATACATTTTATACAATGACAATATTATCTTGACATTTTAGACTAATGGAAATAATATTAAGATTCTACAAAATATCATACACAACAGATTAGTCTAAAATATTCTTAACTGAATTCTTTCTTTTTCTCATCTGCAAACTAAAATTCGTTCCCTTTATAAACAATTATTTTATTGTATTCTCTTTTAATTAGTAACAAATATAACAAAATATTTTGTAGAATCTTAATATTATTTCCATTAGTCTAAAATGTGAAGATAATATTGTCATTATATAATTGTAATTTGTATTCTATCTGTAAAGTTTGACCAAGTAACCAATTAGTTATAGCATTACAAAAAGAATTTAAGGTTTTAATTTTATTTGGAATTTGATTAAACAAATGTGGACCCATATAGGAAAACGAACGCCTGAAAGCTAGTTTATTAATTTTGGGTTTTTGGATAAGACCTCTTTGCAAACTTCTGGTGACGTATTGTTTTTGTTGTTCAATATTATTTCTATTTCCACTTCTTATAAAAAATAATCTTAATACTTTGTAAATAAAAATATATTGTATTGGAAAAGTTTTTAATTGTTGGTAAAGAGGGTAAGAAGAGTCTTGACTTTTTTTCCTTAAGATTAAACGTATAAAAGTGTTTTGCGTTACTCTAATATCGTCTGTTTTTGTTTTTGGAGCTGCTCCCCAGCATACAATACCGTACTGTAATCTAGAGTAAATTAGTGCATAATACAGAGTACGTAACAGCTTTTCGTCACAAACAATTCTCAAAAAATAAAACTTCCTAGCATTACTTCATTTTGGATGAAAGATATACGTTTTTTCACATTTATTTTCTAGTCAAAATATACACCTAAATACTTTTAAAAATTCACCTCTTCTAATTCAATACATTTACGTGTAATAAAGGTTGTGTACAAGTTTGTGATACTTCACAGGCACATTAAAACTAAAGCCCTTAAAATCAAAATTGACAAACTTAGTCTTATTTACATTTATTAACATTTTATTCTTATTAGACCAGGCTCTTAACAGTCTCAAATCATTATTTATTTTTTCCCATAAGTTATTCCTACATGTATCTGAATATAAATAAGCAACATCGTCAGCAAAGGAACCGATTGTGCCATTAAAATTTTGTTTAAACAAATCATTAATAAAAATAATAAAGAAGTTAGCCGAGATGACTGAGCCTTGTGGGACTCCGGCCTTTACAGTAAGAAGCGCACGCAATTGATTGTGCACTCTCACTTGCTGGACCTGGCCGATTAAAAAGCTTTTAAAGTAGTTTGTGAGTTATATAATTAGACCAAAGTGATATATGTTTTAACTACATTGGTGGTTAAATTGTGTATTTAATTTATATACGTGATTAATTTACACCGCTTAAAAGTCTATTAAATAATCCATTTTTTTAAAGAAATCTTTGTCATTTAATAATACATTAGGATTAATTTTGCACATTCCTAAATTTAAAAATGTTTTTAAAGTTGAAAATAGGTGACATTTGCATGTGTGTAAAACTTCATGATTGTATTCTATATTTGTGTATGTATGGCCGGTGTTATTTAAATGGTTAGCATATTTTGAATTTGATGATGTCTTCAATGCTTTTGTATGTTCATTAAATCTAATTGTAAAGGATCGGTCGGTTTGTCCAATATAGTGGTTGTATAATGTATATTAGAAATGTACTTTGTACCAATACAAAGTACAAAAGTGTTCAAAGGTGTATTTTTCTTAGGAATATTATTCTTAGGAATACACATTTCGAGGCTACATTTCTAATATGATAAACTATTTTGTTTTTATAATTTGTTTAGGAAATGAACAGATTTTTCATTGTTTTGTTATCTGCAAACCAAGAAATAAGAGATGCTGTGGTCAGAGTATGTAGAACTTTGGACTTGGGCTTCTTATAGGGCCACGATGGAAACGTGTACGGTAACAATCTTCACTTACTTCGTTTCAAAATAGTAAAAAAGTATGAAATATAAAGCGTTTTAAAATTTTGATAAAACAGTTTTATAGGCTCAGTAATTTTAGATACCCTGAAGACACAAAAAATAAAAAAGATAATTATACGGATGACTGTAAATAAAATAGGGATCAGGGAAATTTGGAAATCAGGCCCACGGAATAACAAATGAAGATGACGAGTGTTTTACAATATTAATACAGGGGGAATAAAAGTCAGAACCCTCTATTATTTTCTAAGGTGTAGATACCTATTGGGTAGTGGTGCAATGTCGAAACGAAGTTTCATTTGATGAATTTGAAAATGTTTTGTGTCGCCAAAAAGGCGGGGTTTTGGAGGCAACTACAAAATTTAGAAATGTATACCCCTCTTAAGCGACACCTTATTTTGAAGAGCAAAATCAAACTTAAATAATGGTGAAAAATAGATCACTATCTCTTTCCAATCCCGAATAATAGCCAGTGTTACCAGAACAATATGTTTAATAACTCACTACGTTACCAAGTTGAATGAAATGTTTAAACTGAAGCCCTCCTAGTATTTACCAATGAGACAAGCGTAGGGTGAGCTTCTCTCACACTTTTTGAAACGCCTGAAGTGGTATTTGGTTGCAGGCCTAAACAATCATGTTTCTTAAATCTTCAAAGTTCCATATACCTACTGGTATTTTTTTAAATGTAAGAATAAAAACTTGAATATTTATAATAAACATTTTGACAACCTTTTTTATAGGTGGGATAGGGATAGCGATGTCTGGTTTACATAATTTTTTTAAATTTGTTTATCCTCTTCAAAATAAAGGGTCTCTTGATAGAGTTGTGGTATTTTAAATATTTGAGTTGCTCCCAAAATCCCACATTTTGGGGGACACAAAATTTAAATAAATTACGAAATGAACTTCCTTTCCGCATTGCACCACTACCCAAATGATATCTCCTTATATAAACTTAAAAATAGAGGGGGTAGTCCTGACTTTAGGCTGTATTAAGTACGAGTTTTATGTAAAAATTATAGTTTTCTTGAATCGTATTCTATAAACAATTTAATTTCCTCTAAGGATCGGAGAGAACAGGTAGCAAATGAAACAACCTTGAGTTTTACTCTATACGATCAAGGTACACCTCAAATACTTTTACACCCTTATTATTGGTTGTAGAGTTATGCTTACTGTATCATTTAAATGATTTCACAATTCAAACGCTTTATCGTTTTTCTTGTAAAGTGTACACTTCTTGAGTATGTAAAAGATAAATTACCAAACATTTTTAAATTTGAAATGTACTCTTTAAAACCGAAAAAATTTGAAAAATCTGTACATTCCTATAAATTGTATCTTTAAATGGGACATTTCTCATCATTATATGACCAAAAACAAGAGCATATAATTGTTTCAAGTTTAACATTGATCATATGGGGCTATAACCGACTCTTGAGTCATAATTAAATGAAGACTGAATTTCCCTGAATTATACTTTCCCTGAAGTCGTATTAATATAAATACTGTGAAAACCACAGCCGTATATTACAGCAGATGAAAACTGATAGAGTGTAAAATGTGATACAACTGGACAAAGTTTCTTGAACTGGTCGTGCTGAGTTCGGTCTGCATGTAGGTCAGTGCGTTCAAGACCCAATGTCACCTTGGCTCAGCAAGTGAAGTCAGGGGACGAAGGACAAATTGGTTGCAACCAAGTAAGATTGTCAAGGGCTAGAAAGGGATGCTGTCCACGTATTGTAACGTTATAGAGACCCCTAGTTACTGACCCTCCCCCATCCCTCCACCCACCCTTACCTCGGTAACCGGTGTGGAGCGTCACAGATTCTCTTCTGAGACAACACATTTCTTTCGTTCTGTTTCAGGTGGTGGACATTTTCAATGGAGTTTGTCTGCAGATATTGATATCTCTACTACAAACCGTTTAAATTAAAAACAGTAGTTGTAATTTTTTATAGAGAAATGTGAACTGTTATTCGAATGGATGCTGCATAAAAAAGTCCTACCAAATCATTCGAAAAGCAATCACTCGAAAAGCTGGAAAAAATTAATTTCTGTACAAACTGATGTGTATACTTAAAATTTTTCATGAAGCTTCATTTCTGTATAGGCAAACATCGAGCTTCAAGCGAGAAAAGCAGCAGAAAAATAAATTTATGGACAAACTTGAGAACAGCGAAGTAGTTTACGCGGTACGTGGTGTGGATACCTACCTTACCAAGATGTCTAGGTTTATATTCTTTAGTTGATTTGTATGAATTATCTGTGCTTAACTGTTATCTAGTTTTGTATCGTCTGAAATTATTTAGGTAATTTAACTGAATAAGACAGTAAAAATACATTTGGCTTCGAATGATAGAATCTTGCCTTCAACGTATTGGAGATTGGTATGACTTTAACATGGCATACCCATAATTAATAATTAAGGAGAGAACTTATGTCTATAATTTTGTATCGTGTTCTATAGATATATCAAAACTCATTTGACGTTTAATACTTTAAATGTGACATTGTAAGATTATTCTTTTGGATAAAATGAATGCTAAGAGCGCCGTTATGTGATTAACTGTAACTTTGTAAATAATCTTTATGTAATAACATTCTACAGCAAGATTCACAAAAATTTAAGTGGAGTTTCTTTTGCTGGAATTTGCGAGTTAAACATTTGACTATAAAATTATTTTGAATATTACGTACATTCATTAACTACTTTGTATATTTATGACAAGTTAAGTTATATAATATTTTTACTTTTATATAGGTTTCCGTTAAATTTGGCATAAAATTATAAAAAGTCACAACTTTTGAAGTAGTAAAGATGTTATTTTCTCCTATTATTAAGTTAAACATTAATAATATACATGAATCCTGTAGTTGAATCATATTAAAATCAAACTAAGTTTGATTTTAATATGTAACAACTCAATGTAAGCATACAAACACATTAAAATTCACTGTATTTACACCCTTATGTAGTGCCTCGCTTTAAAATATAGGCTACATGTGTTTAAAAAGACATTGAGCATACATAAATGTTTATTTTGTGAAATATATTTATCTCGTCCCAAGGAAGGTGAACTCTTAGATAAAGCAATCATAACTTTGTATTGAATGTAATCAGAATGTTATGCCAATTACAAGGATGTTAGGAACCCTTATATTAGTAATGGCTCTAAAACGTACAGAGGACGTGCGTGTTTTTACAGTAAGTTTTGGTTTGTACATTCGAAACATTTGACATAATTTAATCTCCGATAACGGAAAAAAGCACTAAACGTGTGTTGTCTGGAATTAAACACTGTTAAAAAGGACAACGCAGGAGAGAGGTCCGGAACATTGTTACGATCACAAAGGATAAAACGTGCCGGAGCGTTGAAAGCCGCCCTTGGGCCTGGAGAAGGGCCGCGAAGGCGACGGTGGCGTGTTCAAGCTGCTATCTGCCCGATCGCCCTTGGAGGAGGGTTGGGGGTGGGAACATGTCTCGGTTTGAATATTTACACCATAACTTTAGAGTAATAATTTTGATCAAACATGTCTTCTGATTTAAATAAGTTTTCAACAGTTACAATAAGAGTTTTTATTGATTATTATTGATCACAATATCCAAAAATAATAGTTGTATCACAAAGCTTTCTCAATTGTTTAGTGATAAAAAATCACTAATACTACTTTGTTTCAAGTTTTTTATTGACGATGGAGGGTTTGACAGGATAACACAATTTCCATCGTTGTATATTACAAAAGGTATAACACAACGTTTCGAGGATTTGATTCTACCCTATTCATCATGTGTGAGAGGTATTAATACATACAAATAAACAGAGATAAGAAATAAAGGGACAGAAAAGGGCTCAAACGTACCCAAAAGCTGCTTGGATTCCAGTCCAGGCTTTGTTTCAGATTACACGACACGGTGCCAAAGAAAGAACCGATGTTTCTTGTCAGTATCCCACTTTCGCCTGTGCGGGTGTGATGTGTGATTGTGATTCTCGTACTCGTGACTTGTGCTCGGGACTTGCATTCTGTGCAGTGACAACGCTTGGACTGGATTTCAAGCAGCTTTTGAGTGTTTTTGAACCCTTTTCTCTCCCTTCTTTTCTTCTTTCTGTTCTTTTTGTATGTATTAATAACCTCCCTACCTTACGAAGACGATAAATTCCAATCCCCGAAACGTTGGGTTTATACCTTTTGTAACTAACATTATTTTTCGAAATCTGCAATTTGAATAAATAACCTAAACACATAACTTGTTTTTATTAAGTGCAGGTTTTCGAGTTAGAGTGAATTGAGTGATACTTGTGATTCCTGACTTATGAGTGTCACAACGTCCTAGCATGAGTTATGGGTTGGGTTAATGATTTACCTAAGGAAGAGATCGGAGTGCAAATCTCGAAACCTAGTGTTACTGATTTTTTAATCACTGAATAATACCGAATGTCCGGAAAAATCCTGTTTACTTCACAATCTTTACATTGCCAAAACCAACTTCAAAAGTAACAAGTTTTTAATTGATTCTATAAAAGAAGCGTACTTATTTGCATTAAAAAGATGTTTCTATAGTTTAATCTCGTTTCTTTCGAATTCCGAATTAAGGTTTCTTGATGTTAGTCCTAAACGAAAACCAAAAACTTGATTATGGTGCTTGTATTCCTCATCTCCTTCTCAACAATGACTTCACCTCGGTATGGAGAAGGTCGAGGCATGAATGAGGAGGTGTGTCTAAAAGGTGAAATATTTAAACTTTTTTGTATTTTATCGTTTAAATATTTAAAAAATATAAATTTTAAAATAAGAATAAAGAAGCGTTTGGATGACTATTAATAAGATACATAACATGAGACGTCTTCTATAATTCTAAAACGAAAACTAAGGTCGTAAATGAGCTTGAAGTTGGTTTGAACCTTGGTTTTGAAGGATTGAAACTCAAGGCCATTTCATCACAGCTTGCTCCTAAAATACATGATTTTTTCATTTGAAAATACTGAATTTAACCCAAATATGCCTCAACATATTTTATAATACAAACTATGTCTTTTATTTATTATAATTTTACTAATCGTTTATTTTGTGCAATTAATTTTGATACTAATTATTTATAAAAATATTTTTAAATAAATATATAAAAAAATTTCTTTTCTCGCATTAAAGGTACTTCTATATTGAATTATCTTACTACCACCGACTGATTCTAGACGCCACATCAAAACTCAAACGTACACCTAGATTGTAAAACTCAATATATATTTAAATTTTAATCTTATAGATTACAAATTATTCTATAGAAATGTCAAAGTAAAGTATGTATATAGTACAATCTCAGGAATCCCTGAGTTCTTAGATTTAATTTGTAACAAATGTAAATTTTTTTGATATTTCTAGAGATAATCTTCAACATTAAACTGTGGCTATAAGTGGTTGTGAATCAACTGCAATCTACACAATTTACATCTTATATTATGCAAATAAGGTTTATATAATAACATCTAAACCTAATAGATAAACCTGAGTATGACACATCTCGTGTCGAGTAACAGAGTTCGCTAACGTCGCATCCTTAATTCCATCATGAGATACCTGGGAATAGATAGACAGTCAGGCAATTATCTTAAAAGAGAAATTGTGTGATGTAATTCAGTGAAAGTCAGCCAGATTGAATTTTCGGACATGCACCACTATTTAACACATGTCTCGTCTAGACATGAAATATTATGAAAAATTCAAAAGATGAGACCCTTCTTGCGATAATTTAATAAATGATAAATTCACATTTTGTTCATTAAGTTGGATTCATAACAATGTATATAATGTGTTATTGTAATATTTTCAAAAATAAATCATATTCTATTCTAATTAAATTCAATAAACCAAGTCACCAAAAGACTTGGATACATGTGTTATTATTACGATTACCCATGTGAAACCGTTCACTAACGCTCAGCCACAACGGAGAGACATGCATCGTCAACGACCTCAGAGTTGTCTTTATAAAAATTAAGGTTCATGCAAAATTATATATAAAAATAGACTTAATAAGTCTAAAAGTCAGTCCGTCTTCAAAAAATCGTGCCGATACACAGACAAACAAAACAAATTTGTATAGCCCGTCGAGTGATAGGCTTCGCTAACGCTCAGCCAATAATTATTATTTCAGATGAAAAATTCTTCGAACTTACTTGTTAAATTAATGAAGTAGATTAGTTTTAAAATGTTTTCTAATACTTTGAATACACTCAAGCCTTTGTGTAAACATCCTATACAAGTCAGTCCTCCTGGGGAGGATGCAGATGATATAAACGTTCTAAGATTTGACAATCCACCCCACCCCTCTCAGGAGGTGTTTTGCCGCTCCGATGGAGACGTGCCGAGCCTCCCCGGCTGCAATTTGTCGGCGGATAGGGATTTATCATACAGCACGATCTGCCGTTACGTTCTGGAATCCTGTCTGGAGTATTCGTGTGGGCCATAAGATCGGCGTTGAAACGTTCTACGTCCTCTGCACAAATATTCCCGGAGCCGAGAGTCAATTCGCACTGTATCACGGGGGTTTCTTTAAATTGGTAGATACATTAAAAAAATGAATCGAACTGAGATCATTTTTAGGGGGTCAAAATATGAAGGTATAGAAAGGGTTAAAAATTAAAAAAATATTTTTTATCAGACACATAACTGATAGTTATGTGATAAACAAGTTGAAAGTCATTTGTGGCGCCTGTATATAGTCATTTGTCACTATTTAAGATTTATTTACGTGTCTACGGATGGGTTAAGTTTGTCTAGGTAAGAAAAACGTGTTGACTGTAGATTGAGCATTAGTGTACCAATCCTTTTTAGTTTGTAGACTTTAAACTAACTTCTACAAACTACGAGTATGAAATATTTCAGTAAGACTTTTCAATCAATTCTCAAATGCTGTATAAATTTATAAAAATTTGATTTTGAATTGGAATTTTTAAATCCCTCATGAGGAAAAGATAATAACGATTGAATCCAACGTAGTGCGTATGTTTCTTGATTCTACGATCAAAGTCAGTATCTGGTTTAAGAAATCTTCATGTTCAATAATTTTACAATAATATGAGAAATTTAAAAAGAACTAGTTCTGAGTCCTATTTTAAATGTACGACCTCTACTACATTCCTTATAATTCAGAAATTTACAACCGTCTATTGTTAACCTGATGATTTCATTACATTGAAATAGAACGTGTATTATACCATAGTGTAGGGCACATGTTATTATAATTCGTTAACTGTTTCCTAACTACTGTCGGAACTTATTCCATTTTAGATTCTTCTATTTTGCTCTGTTGTGGTTTACAGGTATTTTAATATTTTACAGTTTGAGTTTAGATCTATATTTAAGTAGCAAGTATTTGATAAATAGTTTAAGTCTTGTTTTTTATTGTTACTGTAATAATATTCCTAAGTTTGTAATAACTTTTTCTAAGCTACGTGATTGATCAAGTTATAGTTCATCATTTATATTTAATAGCATCTTACTGCAATTTTATAAAGAGAATTAAAGCCATATCATCGTTTACTCTTCTCCGTTAAATAGTTTTTACTAGAATAACAGAGCTCTTTATAAAAATATATAGAAATTACAACGAGGTATGAAACAGTCCTTCATTGTAACAGTGTACATTATCAGAGTACGTGAAAATATTTCCAAGACTCTCTCTCATGTTGTAAAACAGAATGGACTGTCCTTTTTCATCGGTTATATAAGACTATTGAAATTTAAGCTCCACCTTCCAAAAGTGTATAGTATTGTATTTCATTAACTGTTGTTATATCAAATTAAAATTATATTTTTTAAATTTATAGTTCTCTGAATTACTACACATCAATCTAGATTTGTTCATACACAGTCTCTCAGTTTATCGATTTTAAAGGGACAGATAAGCGAAGCAATGACAGGATTACATGCCCAATGTTTTTTCAATACACTCTCGCTCTGTCACAGCCTAGGTCCATGATCCCTGTTCATCTGTTATACACACAAGTAGACACTATAGGCTTGGAACGTTAAACATACCGGAGATCCATTGCAATCAGGATTTGTTCCTCAATAATCTCTCAGTTGATCGATTTTACATGGGAGACAAGCGATTCAATGGCAGGATTACATGTCCAATGTTATTTTCAATACACTCTCGCTCTGTCACAGCCTAGGTCCATGATCCCTGTTCATCTGTTATACACACAAGTAGACACTATAGGCTTGTAACGTAAAACATACCGGAGAACCACAGCAATCTGGCTTTGTTCCTCAATAATCTCTCAGTTTATAGATTTTACAGGGACAGATAAGCGAAGCAATGGCAGGATTACATGGCCAATGTTTTTCAATATACTCTCGCTCTGTCACAGCCTAGGTCAATGATCCCTGTTCATCTGTTATACACACAAGTAGACACTATAGGCTTGGAACTTAAAACATACCGGAGAACCACAGCAATCTGGCTTTGTTCCTCAATAATCTCTCAGTTTATAGATTTTACAGGGACAGATAAGCGAAGCAATGGCAGGATTACATGTCCAATGTTTTTTCAATATATTCCCGCTCTGTCACAGCCTAGGTCAATGATCCCTGTTCATCTGTTATACACACAAGTAGACACTATAGGCTTGGAACGTTAAACATACCGGAGATCCACAGCAATCTGGCTTTGTTCCTCAATAATCTCTCAGTTTATAGATTTTACAGGGACAGATAAGCGAAGCAATGGCAGGATTACATGTCCAATGTTTTTTTCAATATACTCCCGCTCTGTCACAGCCTAGGTCAATGATCCCTGTTCATCTGTTATACACACAAGTAGACACTATAGGCTTGGAACGTTAAACATACCGGAGATCCACAGCAATCTGGCTTTGTTCCTCAATAATCTCTCAGTTTATAGATTTTACAGGGACAGATAAGCGAAGCAAAGGCCGGGTTACATGTCCAATGTTTTTTTCAATATATTCCCGCTCTGTCACAGCCTAGGTCCATGATCCCTGTTCATCTGTTATATACACACAAGTAGACACTATAGGCTTGGAACGTTAAACATACCGGAGATCCATTGCAATCAGGATTTGTTCCTCAATAATCTCTCAGTTGATCGATTTTACATGGGAGACAAGCGATTCAATGGCAGGATTACATGTCCAATGTTATTTTCAATACACTCTCGCTCTGTCACAGCCTAGGTCCATGATCCCTGTTCATCTGTTATACACACAAGTAGACACTATAGGCTTGGAACGTAAAACATACCGGAGAACCACAGCAATCTGGCTTTGTTCCTCAATAATCTCTCAGTTTATAGATTTTACAGGGACAGATAAGCGAAGCAATGGCAGGATTACATGGCCAATGTTTTTCAATATACTCCCGCTCTGTCACAGCCTAGGTCAATGATCCCTGTTCATCTGTTATACACACAAGTAGACACTATAGGCTTGGAACGTTAAACATACCGGAGATCCACAGCAATCTGGCTTTGTTCCTCAATAATCTCTCAGTTTATAGATTTTACAGGGACAGATAAGCGAAGCAATGGCAGGATTACATGTCCAATGTTATTTTCAATACACTCTCGCTCTGTCACAGCCTAGATCAATGATCCCTGTTCATCTGTTATACACACAAGTAGACACTATAGGCTTGGAACGTAAAACATACCGGAGAACCACAGCAATCTGGCTTTGTTCCTCAATAATCTCTCAGTTTATAGATTTTACAGGGACAGATAAGCGAAGCAATGGCAGGATTACATGTCCAATGTTTTTTTCAATATATTCTCGCTCTGTCACAGCCTAGGTCCATGATCCCTGTTCATCTGTTATACACACAAGTAGACACTATAGGCTTGGAACGTTAAACATACCGGAGATCCACAGCAATCTGGCTTTGTTCCTCAATAATCTCTCAGTTTATAGATTTTACAGGGACAGATAAGCGAAGCAATGGCAGGATTACATGTCCAATGTTTTTTTCAATATACTCCCGCTCTGTCACAGCCTAGGTCAATGATCCCTGTTCATCTGTTATACACACAAGTAGACACTATAGGCTTGGAACGTAAAACATACCGGAGAACCACAGCAATCTGGCTTTGTTCCTCAATAATCTCTCAGTTTATAGATTTTACAGGGACAGATAAGCGAAGCAATGGCAGGATTACATGGCCAATGTTTTTCAATATACTCCCGCTCTGTCACAGCCTAGGTCAATGATCCCTGTTCATCTGTTATACACACAAGTAGACACTATAGGCTTGGAACGTTAAACATACCGGAGATCCACAGCAATCTGGCTTTGTTCCTCAATAATCTCTCAGTTTATAGATTTTACAGGGACAGATAAGCGAAGCAATGGCAGGATTACATGGCCAATGTTTTTTTCAATATATTCCCGCTCTGTCACAGCCTAGGTCCATGATCCCTGTTCATCTGTTATACACACAAGTAGACACTATAGGCTTGGAACGTTAAACATACCGGAGATCCACAGCAATCTGGCTTTGTTCCTCAATAATCTCTCAGTTTATAGATTTTACAGGGACAGATAAGCGAAGCAATGGCAGGATTACATGTCCAATGTTTTTTTCAATATATTCCCGCTCTGTCACAGCCTAGGTCCATGATCCCTGTTCATCTGTTATACACACAAGTAGACACTATAGGCTTGGAACGTAAAACATACCGGAGATCCACAGCAATCTGGCTTTGTTCCTCAATAATCTCTCAGTTTATAGATTTTACAGGGACAGATAAGCGAAGCAATGGCAGGGTTACATGGCCAATGTTTTTTTCAATATACTCCCGCTCTGTCACAGCCTAGGTCCATGATCCCTGTTCATCTGTTATACACACAAGTAGACACTATAGGCTTGGAACGTTAAACATACCGGAGATCCACAGCAATCTGGCTTTGTTCCTCAATAATCTCTCAGTTTATAGATTTTACAGGGACAGATAAGCGAAGCAATGGCAGGATTACATGTCCAATGTTTTTTTCAATATACTCCCGCTCTGTCACAGCCTAGGTCCATGATCCCTGTTCATCTGTTATACACACAAGTAGACACTATAGGCTTGGAACGTTAAACATACCGGAGATCCACAGCAATCTGGCTTTGTTCCTCAATAATCTCTCAGTTTATAGATTTTACAGGGACAGATAAGCGAAGCAATGGCAGGATTACATGTCCAATGTTTTTTTCAATATACTCCCGCTCTGTCACAGCCTAGGTCCATGATCCCTGTTCATCTGTTATACACACAAGTAGACACTATAGGCTTGGAACGTTAAACATACCGGAGATCCACAGCAATCTGGCTTTGTTCCTCAATAATCTCTCAGTTTATAGATTTTACAGGGACAGATAAGCGAAGCAATGGCAGGATTACAGGTTACATGCTCTGTCACATGTTGTTCATCTGTTACACACTATAGGCTTGGACTCCTCTTTATAGCTGTGGCTGGATTACACGTTTTTTCAATATATTCTCGCTCTGTCACAGCCTAGGTCCATGATCCCTGTTCATCTGTTATACACACAAGTAGACACTATAGGCTTGGAACGTTAAACATACCGGAGATCCACAGCAATCTGGCTTTGTTCCTCAATAATCTCTCAGTTTATAGATTTTACAGGGACAGATAAGCGAAGCAATGGCAGGACTACATGTCCAATGTTTTTCAATATACTCCCGCTCTGTCACAGCCTAGGTCAATGATCCCTGTTCATCTGTTATACACACAAGTAGACACTATAGGCTTGGAACGTTAAACATACCGGAGATCCACAGCAATCTGGCTTTGTTCCTCAATAATCTCTCAGTTTATAGATTTTACAGGGACAGATAAGCGAAGCAATGGCAGGGTTACATGGCCAATGTTTTTTTCAATATATTCCCGCTCTGTCACAGCCTAGGTCCATGATCCCTGTTCATCTGTTATACACACAAGTAGACACTATAGGCTTGGAACGTTAAACATACCGGAGATCCACAGCAATCTGGCTTTGTTCCTCAATAATCTCTCAGTTTATAGATTTTACAGGGACAGATAAGCGAAGCAATGGCAGGATTACATGTCCAATGTTTTTTTCAATATATTCCCGCTCTGTCACAGCCTAGGTCCATGATCCCTGTTCATCTGTTATACACACAAGTAGACACTATAGGCTTGGAACGTAAACATACCGGAGATCCACAGCAATCTGGCTTTGTTCCTCAATAATCTCTCAGATTATCGATTTTACATGGACAGATAAGCGAAGCAATGGCAGGATTACATGTCCAATGTTTTTTTCAATATATTCCCGCTCTGTCACAGCCTAGGTCCATGATCCCTGTTCATCTGTTATACACACAAGTAGACACTATAGGCTTGGAACGTTAAACATACCGGAGATCCACAGCAATCTGGCTTTGTTCCTCAATAATCTCTCAGTTTATAGATTTTACAGGGACAGATAAGCGAAGCAATGGCAGGGTTACATGGCCAATGTTTTTCAATATACTCCCGCTCTGTCACAGCCTAGGCCCATGTTCCCTGTTTAACTGTTATAAACACAAGTAGAAGCTCCCCCTATTGTTAGCTGTTTTAACTTTTCTTTCTCTTGAAACTGGTGATTCATTCTTATTTTTGTCACAATTGTTGAGATTTTAAACATTTTTAGATGTAGCTGTTTATCGTAACACTAACTAAACGTTAAAACAAAAGTTATAAACACTTTTTCTATTTGTAATATTTTGGAATAAAATATAATCATTGACTAAATAAGTAATTGTACAAAAACCAGTTTAAAAAGTTGTTAAACATTGGGACATTGGCTTTAAAAAGTGAGGCAGAACCTTTCCATTGCTAGAGACATTCTTACGCTTGGAATATTACATATGTTGGAAGCTACCGGATAAATCTTCCACGGACCGAAAACTTCAGACGCGCGACCAGTAACTATGATCGTAAGAGCCGGGGTAACTCCTAGAAACTGGGAACCCCTTTTACAGTAAAACCAGTTTCTTTTTCCCCTTTTTCCTAGGATTCTTATATTTATCAACGGCTAATGATTCTTTGTTTAAAATTTGATATTTGCAATGGAAGATTTGAAAGGATAACAAGATTTCGGACATTTGCCATTGTTATGTTACGAAAGGTAAAACACAATGTTTCTAGGATTGCAATTTATCCTATTCGTCAGGTAGGGGAAGGTATTAATACAGAACAGAAAGTAAAAGTGGGAAAGAAAAGGGTTCAAACATACCCGAAAGCTGCTTGGAGTCCAGTCCAGACGTTGTCACTTCACAGAATGTCCTAATTTCGCCTGTTCCGGTGTGATGTGTGATTGTGATTCTCGTACTCGTGACTTGTGCTCGGGACTTGCATTCTCTGCAGTGACAACGCTTGGGCTGGACTCCAAGCAGCTATCGGTTATGTTTGAACCCTTTTCTTTCCCTTTATATTTTGTTTCTGTCCTTTATTGTAAGCATTAATGCCTCTCTCCACCTCATGAAGATGGTAGATTCCAATCCTAGTTTTATATATTTTGTTACATATAAGTAATGATTGTTTAATATTTCTTATAAACAGGTCATTTCCTCTCAAGAATAGTGATGAAGTTTGCTGAAAATCACTTATGATACCAGACGTTCCCTTCTTTTTATCGGTGTGCAATCTTCATTTATGCCTAGAGCTGAGTTAAGATGTAAAACTAGCATTAACAGTATAGCAACGAAGCAAGTCAGTCCAGCTGTGAGATATAAAAAACGTTGATAAGTTATTTTGAGACGAAAATAGAACAATTCATCGTTTGATATTCTTTCAGCCAAATAACGCCATGAGCGGAGAATTCAAAATGATGATCCACGTATCCCCTGATTAGTAAATACAACAACGGCAACAGTCTACTTGGTTTTAGTTTAAACTGATAAAACCAAGGGTATTATAATTATTTTGATCAAGATTAGGTGTATTCCATAAAAATCCATAATTAATAAAAGGCAACCTGTTATAGTCCTGGAGTGAAAATGAGATAAAGATAAAAACGTTACTCAGTCTCGCCTCAGGCCACTATTACCACTATTATTATTACCACTAGTAACTCTGCTGGTTCTTCCCGTACTATTTATTAAATCTAATATATATACAACCGCATGTGTAACTGACTGACTGACTCACTCACTCACGTATACTAATTCTAACCTACTTCCAGATGAGTTAGAGACTTGAAATTTGGTACACAGATAGCTTTCCACGTGTAACCACCAGGAAAATCCCGAAAAGTGAGAATTTTTCATTTTCAACCCCTCAAAAAAATTCCCAAAAAATCGCGCATTCTTCACCCCTGCAGGCATTTTTTGTAAGCCCGATAGCGGGCGAACCGTTGGAGCTAGCTCGGATCTGACGGAAAATTCATGGTCAGGAATGAAGTGAACTACAAAAAAGGTTCTAATGACTTTTTGCTCTATCTTCCATGGTTAAGCGACAAAACGCTCGAACATTTGAAATTCCAGAGATTTTTTCGATAAAAATAATGTTTCAAGCCCGATAGCGGCCGAACCGTTGGTCGTAGCTCAAATCTGATTGACCCATCAAATTAGCAAATTGCGCGATCTACAGAAAAGGTCCAGTAATCTTTTGCCCTATCTCGATTGGTTTTGGCCGAAAAAACGTCATTATGTACAATTTTGTTGTAACTTTTACGCGAAACTTTTGTTTTTGGGGTCGATAGCGGCGAAACCATTGGTCGGAGGTCAAAATAAGACTAACGTTTTATTTAGGAAATAAGATGACCTACAAAAAAGGTCCAGTGACTTTTTACTATATTTCCCTTAGTTTGACCGCAAAAACGCGATTAAGTGAAAATATTGGACATTTTCGCCTAAAAATTTACATTCCGGGCTTGATAGCGGCTAAACGGTTGGTCGTAACTCAAAACAAATTTTAAACGTGATTTAGGAAATCACGTGATCTACAGAAAAAGGTTCAGTGACTTCGGGAGTTGGCTGAGCGTTAGCTAAGCGTCAATAGTAGATAGGGACAGAGGAATATTTATTATGTTCACAGACACAATACCCTCTAAAAAAGGCCCAAGTGTGTCATTAACCCCCGGTAATATTAATATTAACCCCCCCCCCCCGGGGGATTTTCCTGGTATGACCTGATAACCTCCTGTACATTCAACCCCCTGATGTGTTAACCCCCCTGGTAACATTAAACCCCCCCAGGGAATTTCCTGCCATGACCTCATGTCCGAATTTTACCAGTCACCAAATCTCTTAACCCCCCCCCCCCCCTGGGAAGATCCTGGTATGACCAGATAACCCCCTGGAGACTTATCCCCCGGTAACGTTAACCCCCCCCTGGGAATTTGTTCATATGACCAGACAATATCCTGACGAAATTAAACCCCCTCTTGTCTTAACCTCCTTAACATTAATCACCCACCCAGGGAATTTCTCGCCTTGACTAGATAGTCCTCCTGGTGATATTAAACCCCCTGTTCGACTTAAAATACTGCCTTGAGGTCGGTTTTTATTATGTTTATACTAAACAATTCAAGATAGCTGACCCGTGCAGACTTTTCTCCCGAGCTCATTTCTGGCTAAACCATAGGTCGTAGATCAGATCTGAGGGCACAATCGCAAGACAAAATTAAATTTCCAACAAGAAAGGTCCAGTCACTTTTTGTCGTATCTCTAACGGTTTAACCGCAAAATGCCCTCAAAGTCAAGAGTTTTTCCGAATCCGGAAAAAAATCTATGAAAAAGGTCAATTTTTAAATCCCTTGTCATTTACTTAATGTCCGGACTTAACCAGTCACCGAATTCCGCTTATCCCCGAATTTGCAAGCGTTTACTTTGGGGGCCTGGGGGCGTAGCCCCCAGCGAGCCGAAGGCGAGTAGTTATTATAACTATGCACCCAAAAGCGCTTTGAGTTAGAGGATGAAATTACCGTTAGGATAAGAAAATGCACTGTTACCTATTTTCGCCAATATCTCTATGGAGGAGTTTGAGTAAAAAGCCAGAGCTTTAGCTCATTTCAAACCAAAGATTTGGTGGAGATACGTGGATGATACATTTATTGCTCTTCTTTGTAGAGACACAACTTTATGGCCACAATAATAGCATTTCTCCTTCCATCTATCTCTGTAAGATTTTTTTAGATGTGTCTGTAATAAGAGATAGGATCTTTTAGACTACGTGTTTTCGAAAGAAAAATTTAGACTGCGAATTGAAACGTACAATATCTGTCAAATGAATTGCCTCTACTCGTTGATTCATAGAGCAAAGATTCGGTAGAATAAAGAATAGAATAAAGATGGATTAAAACAGGAAATTAATAAAGCTGAATCGGGTCTTAGACGTATCATTATTTAGTCAAAACAAATGTGAAGGAAACAGAAATATTGTCTCTGTGACACGAAATCATAATAAAGACAAATTTGGGTTTTTGCAAATTTTTTTGTGTTTCCGGATTATTGGACAAAAGATTGAAGATCAGGCAAAAGATATAATTTGAGAACAGCGTTTAAAACAGACTACACTCTTGGAAGTCCCATGAAAAGAAAAGAAAAAATGACACGACGAATTAAAAAAAAATGTCTTACAGTATATAATGTAATTGGAATATGAGATAAATAAGCGGTATAAAAAACACAAAGAAAACACTCCATTTCTCAAACGAATAACAGAAAAATCAATCTTGCTCATTACCGTTTGTCAGAAAATCATGAAATTAATGGAGATTAAGCTAAGACAATACATCGAGAATCCCATTTCCTTAAAAAGAAATTAAACAAGGCTTCATAAATTAAATTGGTAGACCAACCGCTAAGTTTGCCTCCAGAATTGGTTCCATTTCTGAAAAACTAAATTAATATAGGTAACTTAAATAATGAAACACAATAGAGTTTTATAGCAAATCAATACGGAGCCACAGTATATTTTTATCAACTTTGTGTAGAATTAAAGAATAAGAAGAACTCCCGTTCCTAGATGTTCCACAATTATGTTTCTGCTGTAACGATCGCCATTTGCTGTAAGCCACTGGTTAGTTGTCTGTGGTTGGTCCTTGCGTGCATACATATTGTGGCCAGTATTTATTAGTTCAGTTTATAATAATTAGAGTTTATTTTATTAAGTGCATGTCTTAGAGATGGTAAGCATGTATTTCTCACAATGATTTTATGACCTTGACTTAGGCGTGTTATAATTATAGGCGCTTTGGTATTATTTGTTTATTCTATCCTAGATTGCATGTATTAGGTTATTTACCCACCTGAGGAAGACATAAGATTTCAGATCTCGAAACGTAGTGTTACTGATTACTTTACTATTGAATAACAAATTTAATATCCGAATAAATCTTGTTAACTTATTAGTTACCACTTGTAACACGCAGTACGTTGGATTAGCATTTATATTTTGTGTGTTTCCTCAGCAATTTGTACGGCAGCGTCTCATTTATTTTTACATATTACTCATAAAAGTGACATTACGAAGAATAACTAGGGTTATATTAATTAGCTACATTTATTGAACTAAGTTTGAAGTGAACTGTTAATAATCTAACGTATTGCAAAACTCTAGTAAATTTTGTAAGACTGTTTCGATTGCATATATTTTATCTTTGTAATTCTACATTAGGTTGTATATTATAATAAGGTGAAATGTATTTAAATGAATTGAAACTCCAGTTTTGCATTGCATGCGGTATGGCAGGACGTGATGGGTTGAATGATTGACGGAGGATCTAGCGCTCATAAATGCCAGACTGGAATATCTGATATGGCTTTTCTTCTCTCGCAGAACGTGTTCCATATGCACCAATGACAGACCAGGGATGTGGATCTGACATCTCTTACTCCCACAGAAAAATTAAGGCACTACAGAATATCTATACATCTCTTACTTCTATTGGAAATATTGAGACTTATCGGAATATCTATACATGTCTCGATCTAATTTAAGAATTTGAGGCACAACGAAATATCAATAGATCTCTTGCTCCAATTGAAAATTTTGAGGTACAATGGAATATCTATAAATCTCTTACTCCAGATGAAACATCTCTAGAACCAATTGTATATGTAGAGGCACAATGCAATGTCTTTAAATCTCTTACTATAAATGAATATGATCAGGTTGCAATCTAAGATAGAATAAACAAATAATACCAAAACGCCTATAATTATAATAAGCCTAAGTCAGAGCCTTATGATATATATAATCATACATATCTTATATATATATATATATATAAGATTTATGACCTGTATTTAAACGGATGTACACTTCTATTTGCTGATGACACTACCCTGATCTCAAGAGCGAGTGACCCTGAGGTGGTACTTAGGGAGGCTGATGAATTGCTACGTACTGCCAAGACTTGGTTTGCAGACAATAAGTTAAAATTTAAAGAAGATAAAACCCAAACCCTTCTTTGCAGCCTGAAGCGCGGAGCTGTTGGACAGACGGTGGGGGGGGGGCTGTAAAGCTGCTGGGGTTCTGGCTGGATTCTAGGCTAAGTTGGAAGGCTCACGTCTCCAAGGTATGCTCAAGACTGTCTAGAGTGGTCTGCCTGCTCCGCAAACTGAGATACAATGTGACTGAGGAGTTTTTACTAATGGCATACCACTCCTTTTTCCACAGTCTTATAATGTACGGACTCCTCCTTTGGGGGCATTCTTCCGCTAGTGGCGACATCCTGCTACTACAACAAAAGGCTGATATGGTGATAGCCAGTGCTGGCCACCTGGATCACTGTAGGCTCATCTTTAAGCATCTGGGAATTCTCACAGTGCATGGCCAGTATGTCCTTGACTCCCTCCTTTACATACGGGACAACATAGATTCATTTGACAGAAGGAACCAGGTGCATGATCACCGTACTCGTGGGGCCTGCCAACTGGATGTGCCTCGATGTAGGCTCGCTGTGAAACAGAGGAGCTTCCCTACTTCAGCTCTTAACCTTTTTAACACCCTGCCGGACTACGTGCGAAATCTTGAGCTTGAGAAGTTTAAGAAACATCTGAGGGGCTGTTTGGTTGAGTGGCCAATCTATTCCCTAAAAGAATTGGACAGTGGGTTTTTTCTGCATCCACCACCATTGTGACTTGTATATAGTTTTGTGATTTTAATTTGTATATAGTATTGTGATTTAAATTTGTATATAGCTTTTGTTAAATGACTCAGTCAATCCGGTTTTACCGGTCATCGACGGAGCTACCAAGTATCAAGTAAGTAAGTAAGTAAGTATATATAAATATGTTATGGCCCTGACTTAAGCGTGTTATGATTATAGGCTATTTGGTATTATTTGTTTATCTATCCTAGATTGCGCACGCACGCACGCACGCACGCACGCACGCACGCACGCGCACACACACACACACACACACACACACACACACACACACACACACACACATATATATATATATATATATATATATATATATATATATATATACACACACACACACACACACACACACACACACACACACCTAAAACATGGCACATATTGAGTTATTTATTATAAGATTTAAATAATTTTTGTGACATTAGATTTGTGATAAAACCTTCTAAAAACTGTTATTCTTATAATACTTGAAAAAGTCTTAGGATTTAAGACATTTAAGTTTAAAAGTTGAATGGCTGCCATTTACTAAAGATTATTTCATCATATTATTTTCAGTAACTGGCCTTGGTATAATACAAATTTGAGCCAAATTCGGCGTCATTTAATTTGCTAGTTTTTAAGATATTATTTTTGTTATAAAACACACACACACACACACACACACACACACACACACACACACACAGGACAGGTAGATGTGACATACATCGGAGACCCATGTTCATAATATGGTGAAATATGTTTGTCTTGACCTGAGGAAAACGGTAGTATACCTTTGTCCAGAGAGTTACGGGACGCCCTATGTATTTCTTATTTGAATTAAAAATTATGAAGCACACCGGAATATCTATGAATCTCTTACTTCCAAAGAATATGTTTAGGTTCAACGGAATATTTATTTTACAACAATTGAGACACAACGGAATATATATACATCTCTTATTCAATCTGAAATCGTATAGGTTCACCAGAATATCTATACGAATAGGCTTTGAATGCACTTTGCCAACTTTACTGTAATATATAATGCCAATATATTATAGAAGAACTTTTTTTCCTTTTCCACACTTGCTTTGTATTTGTTTGTAAAAATTTTGGTTAATAAAGATTTTTGTGAACTGTGAACTGAACTGTGAACTCCAAATGAAAATGTTACTCTTGTTTGTTATATGTAGTCCTGAAGTTCTAGTGCTAGTTTTGTCACTATTATATGATTAGACTGAGCAGTAGTTATCCTTGAAATAAGAAAGCTTAGATTTCGTTGAATATCGTACAAAATATTCCCCATTTCTCCCAAAATATTTTCACACGTTTCATTTGTTCCAGGCTGTGAGAAGAATACGTTTTCTGGACCACTGAACAGAGACGTGGCTCGGCAGGCCTGGGTTGCATGCAGAATACTTCAGCGTTATCACCCGCAAAGTCCTAATTGAAAATTCTTAACTCTAGCCTTCAGGAGTGTTTAGTTTCTCCCATAACATATTACTGTTTACTAGTTATAGTCGAATTGCACTTAGCACCCACCTGTAACACCTTGTGTTCAAGACAACCCATACAGGTATGTATACATTCTATGTTGTAGATTGAGTGTTCAATCAATTCGAAATTGCGTGTTTTATTTTTCAAATCTAAACATTGAAATTCAATGAAAAGTTAAAATTGAAAGTTAAATGTTTAAATTAGTATTATTTGAACAGACTAAAGAAAAATATTAGTTCTTAGCAAACAATAACTGACATTTTATTGAGGCCAACAACATAAAATATGGAATAAATATTGTGTAGTAATATATGATAATTATACAAACAACAATGGATATTTTTCTCCGTGATGTAATATGCAATGAAAATCTCAAAAGCATATATGTTCTACTCGTAACACTCAAATTTCACACTAGACCACAGTTATGACATGGATAAAATTACATTTAAGATAGTGATACCATTGTATTTGACGGGGTGGTTTGAGTCCTCGCACAGTCCATTTCGTTGTTCACAGTCAAATCCGGCACTATGGATAAAATAATCGACCAGGGTGCAAAAACGAAGGATATAATAAAATTAACTTTGATCGTTTAGGTATTATTCGTTTCTCTTGTCTAAACACACATTCATGGCATTGATTTGTATGTAACAAAACACATTCATGGCATTGACTTGTATTATAGTCATGACATTGGTTTTTATGTAACAAAAACACATTCATTGCATGGATTTATATGTAAATACACACACATTAATGGTATTGGGTTGTATGTAACAAAACATTCATGGAATTGATTAGTGTGTAACAAAAAGGTCATGGCATTGATTTGTAATAACACAACACACATTTACGGCATTGATTTATATGTAACGAAACACATTCATCACATTGATTTGTAAGTAACAAAACGCATATTAATGGCATTGATTTGTATAAAACAAAATTAAAGCAATTTATATGGAACCAGAATATAACATGCGTGTAAAACAGATGGTCTTTACAGGTTATGACAACTTTATAGTGCAATAGAAAAGCCTATATAAATTTAAGAAACATACCATAGGTTGCTTGAGAACATATAGAACCATAGAAAAATCTACAGTGTTTGTTACCACAGAATGCGATACGTAGTCAGTTTATTTAGACAAATGAGAATATTGTCACAGGATGGATGTTACTGAACTGCCCCTAATTCTATAAGTCAGATTATTCAAGTGGGGAGGGGGGAGGGAGTCAAACTCTCAACTAGGTCACATCGGGGGCCGCTAAGAAGCTTACCCCCCCCCCCCACCATCACCACACATTATCACGCCACTACCAACACTTAATTAACCCACAACCCCTCAAGATCTTCCCCTCGGGACCGTCTTATTAGAGGCCTATTGCCGGAATCATTGCTTATTTAAAAGAACTCCAATTTACAAAAAGCATAAACTTTGAAATACTTTCACGCGAACGTTTTCGAAAGTCGGCTAATATCGGACTAATAAGTAATATATAAAAGGTAAATACACTAGTAAAAAACACATTGCATGAAATATTGGTACTGTGATATCAGAATTTCTTAAAATATCAAAATAGCAGTCCATAAGGAATGAATTTTTACGTAGGTAACCTAATACCACTTTTCAGTTCTTGTTGAGATGGGAATAACATAAACATGAAATTTGGACTACCCTGAAAATGAGGTAGCTATTTCAATATTTTGTATGACAGGCATTGTTTAAGTTTTGTGACTATGTAAATACAAAACTGTCGAAAATGGCTAAAATAACAGAGTATGCATTTCTATAAATTGTGTTTAACCTTTAAAGAATTTTTTATTCATACCTTCTAAAGGATATTCATACACTTTATACAGGTGTGCTAAAGTATAGTAAGTATTTAGTTTTTGTATTTCAAAAACAAAATATCACGTAATAAATATAGAAAAAGGTGATAAAGCGAGTAATTACATAGTGTTTTTGGTGAACAGTAGTTACGTATAAAGAGAGTAAAGCATAACATGAAGAAATATAAAATTTTCAATTCTTTCCAAGTATATTTAACCAATTTACTGTCACTATTATATAAAATAGTGTAAAATAACGTACAGTATATTTTTTTATTTACTAACCCCACAAAATATCTGTGTTTCATTGTGGGTGAATAGAAAATTTCTAGGAGTCTGTCATTCATATTTCTGGGCGAATATAAAATGTATTTATATACACTATAGTTTTCTTCAAGGCAGACGTGTGAAAGTAGATAACTTAAAGTTTAATTAACTCTTTGATAAACATGTTGTAAAAACATTATAAATACTATTCATAGTATTTATAATGATTTCAAGTGCAATTTTTTAAATGTTAAATTTAATTATTGAAACTAGTCTTTTAACCATTTAGGCATTCTTGTTGGATTGCTTATGTTATTTTATATTTCAAATATTTCACATATTTTTAAGTTTTATTATGTACCTCTTTTGTGGATATATTTTACAAACAACCTAGACCGTGATTTTGTTTTTATTTTAGCGTTGGGTGGGTATTTAACAAGAATTTTGAGCACGGGAAGAATACTTGGCATTGACGAGTTTAATTTTTGAATTTTGAGTCAACTTTGAAAAACCATGTTATTTCTTACTGTTAGGTTACGTTACTAAGGAACGCGATAAACCCATCTACGTAATTAATAAAAATTAAATATTTCATTGCAGAGGTTGGTAGAGAGCTCATACATTTTTCCACTCCTAACAAAAGTGTGACATGTTATATTATTAAAGTTTTACACCTAATAAGGATCTGTATATATTTTTTTAAAAGTTTGTTGATTTCGTCCATTCGTTAGATTCTAACATTCGATATTGTTGCATCTAAGCAAAAAATCCCGAATTTTATAGCATAACTTAGCAAATAATACATTAGCACTCTCCAAATTTAATATATTGCTCGCATATTTACTATGTAATTAAGTTAAATACAACATTTAGCTATTTATTATGTCGTTCACCACAAAGAGGTTTGCTTGAAGATATTCTCAGTAAGGATTCGCTAGCTAAATAACATTTAATTTTTAAGTGTACTTTATCTACTACAGGGCATTTAATAGCTAATTAGCTTAACATAAACAACGCTCTTCTTTACGGAATGTAATATCAAGAATGTAAATACCAAGAGCGATGATTTCACTCACATGTTGTCTGAGTGTAGCGATCAGTTTAACGTTGGTGTTTGGGAACGAAGAAAATCATACAGTAAATACATTTGCCAACAAACAAGGAACACTCATATGAGGTTTTGAAGTATAATATGGTAACACATATAGACAATCAGAATAAAATTATACTAGACTTGAAATTTATCACGAATCCTCAACGAATCACAGCACGCGACATATGTGTACTTTTACCTCGTTGGAAATACTATAAGCTGTAAAAGTAATATATACAGTTTAAGTTGTATGATTATTAAGTACAGTGTGTCAAACGTATACGGACACTAGCAAGATAATAATACATATACCCTAGTACTTAAATATTTGCTAAATTTATGCTATAATCATATAGCCCATGACAATTTTTTATACAAATAAGACCTCTCTATCTAATTGATACAGCGGATTCCATAAAATATGTTCTGTTTGTGAAAACGGCTTAAAAACGAAAACAAATAGTATAAAAGTTTACAACTGATAAAACTAGACAAATGGTTTTAGGCATATGAGTAGCCTATTAGTTAAGAAATGTTAAGTTGGTCTTTGAAAAGATTGTGAGGAGTCTGTCACGAGGTTAAATTTTTTTAATTTGTCATTTAACTTAAAATCAGTTTAAACTAATATGCGACAGCTGTTCATAGAACAAATAGTTACAAAATCCAGATCTATATGGTTGTGATGTTTTCATATCCAATAATGACTTCAATGAAACTAGGTACGTTACAATACTGGGAACTTTTAGGTGGAAAATAATGAACCAAATTTAACCTCGTTACAGACTTTTTACAATTTTCCGCAAGTTTCCAAGACCAGCTAAACATTTCTTAATACTGACAGCCTAATTGTATGTCTAAAACTATCTGTCTAGTTTTATCCAATCTAGAGTTAAATCTATTATTATAAATTTTTATATCGTTTTTACAGTTTGTAAAAACTGTATAAAAACTTGTAGGTTCTATGGAATTCGCTGTATTAAAGATAAAAAGGTCTAATTCTCGTAAAAATGTTTTCGTGGGCTATACGACAATAACATAACATAATTATATTTACAAAATGTTTAAGGACTAGAAATCATGTAAAAGTATTTTGCTGACATCCTTATACTTTTGGCAAACACTGTACTTGAAGTATTTTCGCTTAGGTACTGGCCAGTCAAGGATTACCAGCTTGTGACCTCTAGGACCGCAAGGTATATATCAGCAACAGAGAAGGCTAGCTGAAGGCTCACCCCTCGGTGGTGGGGGGGAGGGGAGCTGGCCACGACCCAGTAACGAGGTTATGTAGTCGGCCGCCGGACAGAAGAAGGTATGAAGGGCTCTGAAAGAATATGATGGGGTGATTTGATTGATAAAGGGCTGAGGCCATCATCCCTTGATGCTGTCTGGAATATCTGATAACCCGCCCTCAGTATCTCGTCGCCCCCCCCCCCGCCCATGTAAGAGGTTTGGTTATGCCGGTTATTGTTTTACTGTCATTCTTTTTTGGCTAAGAATAATTCTAAGGAAACAAATACAGACTGTTGAACAAGAACATATACGCAAAATAATTTTCCCTATACTTGTTTAAACCAAATTTTAACGTTTTTTTAATAATACAAACTTACAAGAATGTTTTGTGCAAATAAAGGTTCGTACATGCAAAACAAATAAATATCTTACGCATCATCGTAATATAAAAAGGAAATACCTTAAAATTAAAATTTAAAATGCGTTAAAACATATTATTAAGTATACATTTCTTATCCTCAGGAATAGGTCTACATAGGCGGGTTCCTGTGCTTGTTATAATACTATAATCCTATATAATACATATTGACTGAATGTGTCGTCAAAATAGTGTCAAACGTCACTTCAATATCAGTTTAACTTTATATTATTGAACAAGCTAAACTTTTTAATTATTTAAAGAGTACTACTATTCATGATTTGCAGTTGTATTTTCGTACTTAAATGCCTTAAATTGCATATTTTTGAAATAAAATACGTTAAATTTAACAGTCATCCAGGTAAGTCTTGTTTATAATCATTGAATGTAATGTTAATATTTTGTTTTTACTAATCTAAACCTTTGATTGCCTTTTACGTAAACAGGTTGATTGAAAATTCAGAAACATAATACCTTAGGCTTTATATGTAGTAATATTCTTATGTTACAAAATCGCTAATATTTTCTAATCTTGGCAATACAAAAAGGACATCTAGTAAATAATGTCCACCATTAAGTATGGTTTATGAAAATTGTACTGTAGTCCAAATAGGATATTTTTGGAGTTCTATGTTTGTGTAACCAATGGCAATGGCCTTAATTTGTTCAAAACTGGAGTGATTTCAGATTCAGTAAGAAATAGAATAAGTTTAATTCAACATAATATTTCAATAGTTTTAACAATACTTTAATTCTTCATATATATTGGATTTACTTTTATATTGAAATCAATTTTCTCTGGTGGAATAAATTGAGAAAGTATTGCAATCTACGATAGTTTCCATATTCGGGAGTGAAGAAATATAAATAATTAAAGGCCATAGATTCTAAACGTTAATACTAGACGTGATCTTGTGTTATCTCACCTACGTGAGGAAGGACGCTCCAGTCGCTGTATGTGCAGGAGCTACGTGCCGCTAAAGACACCCGGCTGTTATCAGCTCGTGTAAACACGTTTATCAGCGGCGCGGAGTGACCGGACCTAGTTAGGATAACAGCCGTGTTTGCCGGAGGGGCGCTCCGCTCCCCTTAACACTATCAACCAAACGAACCCTTAGTTTTTTAACGCCTCCCTCGCCACTCGCTCCGTGAGAATGACCGTCATTGACCGCCCTAACACCTCAAAGCCAAAAAACCAACAATCGCCCACCCTTACCCCCCCTCACCCCCAACAGACCGTCCGTATTCTTTTATCGCCTCCGACTTCTGGACTTGACGTTTATGGAGCGGTCACATCTCTTCTCCACCGTCCTTCCAATATGCCGACATATGTGCTGCCATCCGTACTGTTTTGTCGTTAAGAACTATTGCCGTTATTGCGGGAATATGTGGAGGAACGATCAGGGAAATTAACAAATTTTGACCATTATCGGAACTCCCGAAGTAATTATATAAGTTATTTGTATGCCGTGAGAAGTTATTTAAAATTGAACTATTACTGTTTTATTTCACAGATTATACTAAAAACAAATAAGACCCTTGTTTTTGGCAACCGTTTCTATATGAACAGTCGTTGTCAGTAGTGAAGACGTTGTTAGGCGAAAAGTAAAAATTAAACCTGCAGATTGTAGAATTATCAAAGTGACACCCTCCTTGAGATTTAGCCAAAAACCATAATTCAGTTATTAGTATACCTTATTTTTAATTTTAGAATGACCGTACTTAAAATAGAATCGAAAAAAATACATATTTGGCTTAGAAACATTACAAACATGTTTAAGTTTAAGAAAAACTCCAAACCAAATTGAATTATTACTATTTTATCCCACAGGGTATACTAAAAACATAATAAGACCCCCTGTTTTTAGCAACAGTTTTTAATACGAAAAGTCGCTCTCGGTAGTGAAGCCGTTGCTAAGCGAAAAGTAATAATTAAATCTGGAGATTGCAGAATCCTCAACGTGACACCCTCCTTGAAATTTAGCCAAAAACCCAAATTTAATTATCTGCACACCTTATTTTCAATTGTAGAATGACCGTACTTAAAATAGAATAGCATAAACATAAATTTGGCTTCGAAACATAAAAAAACATGTTTTAGTTAAACAAAAAGTACAAACCATTCATCATGATGTATCTGACACGTCATCATTGTATCTTTCTTTACTGTCTTTCATATGAAATAGTGCGCAGCACAAAAGTTAAGATTTAGTTTTTAATTTAATAGTTGGTAGCCAAGCCTATCCCTAGCATTTTGAAATTTTCAAGACAATCATATCCAGCACCACCGCTTGCTTCCCTAATTTTGCGTGGAACGAGGACGTAGCCAGCGAGGGGGCCTAAGTGATCGGGACCCCCCAAATGTTTAATTTTTTATTAGTAAACAATGATTATTATTTTAATAATACAGTATTACTGGCATGTATTGTTGAAAGATCGTTCTCAACAATGACAAGGGTCAAGAACTTGTTAAATTAAAAAGTGTGGCCTTACTCTCTGTCCACTTCGGGAAAATATCAGTAGTCTGGAACCCCTCCCCCCCACAATAATCTTTCCTGGCTACGTTCTTGGCGTGGCATGTGAATATCTGAATAAAACTCAAAGCCTAATCACTAACCAACTAATCAGGTACCAAAGTTACCAGAAGGAGTAATTAAGATGTTATATTGATCCTAAACCAAAAATAATTGGCTGATCTATATCAAAGTCTATCACTCAAAGGGTTTGGAAAACTTTCTTTTCTTCATATTGGCCTAAATATATGTCTGTTCGCATTGTACGTTGAGAACAAACCGACATATAGACTTGCGATGTTACGTACAGTTTCATTTGTTTTTAGGCAACATCGCGTTCGATGATGGTGCATGTCATTCTATAAGATGATCGCAGAACAGACAGATTTATCAAAACCTGTGTAAAGTCACATGACATCTTGACATGTGATAAAGTAACACATATTGCAGTGAGATTATTTTGTTCGTTTGGTTGGTAAGACTTGCGTCACGTTATACCGGACCTACGATACTACGTTTCTATATAGTGACGCCTTTAGTGAATAACTCAAGGTGATATTTTGTAATTAATTGTATAAACTTGAAATTTTGTATGTTTTCATTTCACTAAGGGTTTCTTTTCTGTCTGGTGTCTGTCTGTCCGCAGAGTAAAAAATGTTTTAAACAAACCGAATACAAATAATATGACATATTGACATGTGAGATAGTACTACTTAGTCATGTTGCAGTGTGCTTAATTCGTTGGATTGATTGCTAAATAAACAGATCAATCATATGAAATTTGACATAGTAACATATAATCATATTGTAGTGAAATTATTTTGTTGGATTGTTTGGTAAACAAACTGAGTACCAATATAACGTGTTAACATTTAACATAGTAACACATAATCATATTGCAGTGGGATTACTTCGTTGGATAAGTTGGTAAACAAACTGAGTACTATCATATGACATCTTGACATTTGACATATTAACATATAATCATATTGTAGTGAAATTATTTTGTTAGATTGTTTGGTAAACAAACTGAGTACCAATATAACATCTTGACATTTGACATAGTAACTCATAATCATATTGTAGTGAGATTACTTTGTTGGATTGGTTGGTAAACAAACTGAGATCAATCATATGACATATTAACAGTTAAATAGTCATACATAGTCATATTGTAGTAAATTACTTTGTTGAACTGATTGGTAAACAAACTGAGATCAATCATTTGTCATATTTACATTTGACATAGTAACACATAGTCATATTGCAGTGAGATTTCTTTGTTGGATTGATTGGTAAACTGAGATCAATCATAATTATGACATGTTGACATTTGACAAAATGATTTTGTGCCTAAAACAATATTTTGATATTCCTCATAATATTATATTATATTACTTAAATCACTTACAACGTAAATTAATTCTACTGAAAATAATATATGATATATATCACGTAATACAACAGAGTTTACTTCATAGCTCCTATATGAAGGTTTCTTATCCATTCCCATTGTATTCTCGACAATTCCAACACTAACCATTTCCATTCTTGGTGGTGGGGGGTGTTACAACCTCTATCGTAACTGATTCGTGGTCTAAACTATTTAGGTTTAAACTCTACCCTTTTAAGATGATGCAATCTAATTTGGTTACGAAAATGTGTTTTTTTTAAAGGTCATGATCCTTTATGATAGTCTTCATGGAGAAAAAATAGTAGAATACGTTTTGATAGCACCACTAGGAAATTCAGGATTAATGTTATCATAAGGCTTAAATAAAAACAGCTGAAGATAAAAAGGTGAGATGTTTTCATATATACAAGAATTATAACTTCAAAGAGTGGCATGTTTTTTAATGATTTGTGCTTCGAGGAAACTAATTTTTTTAATGAAATATTGTTTAAAAAAATAACCCATATTTTAATAAATGAAGAAAAATAAATTTTTAATAAAAATAAAAACATGCCAGTTCTATTCAAATTCCTATTATTCCTTGTGGAATATTAATTAAATTTTTCTTGTCTTTAGGAATTACTCTTACAGGGCCGTAACAAAAATGTTATTTAAAAACTAAATAAATATTCCAATAGAAAATCGATTGAACGTGGCACCACGTAATCTGAGCTCGACTTGGACATTGCTAGGTTGTGCAATAATTTAGCATTGGAGTATTAAACTCCAATGTTTGGATAGTATATTTCAGTTTTTTTAGAGGTTTAGTTCATTTCCATGTGCAAATCACTTTATTGCAATTATACACGCTATGAACACATTTATATTGCAGTTTAAAGAATGATCAAATTTCCCTTGAATCACGAAATTTACTTAATTTCGTAACACTACCAACTGCCCGAACTGATTTTAGTGACAAAGTCTATTGATTTTATTACAATACTGGAAAGTACTTTGATGAATTGTTGATACTATTTTTATCAAAGACTTATGTAGAATGTAGGAAAAATTCTTTTATTGCTAAATTAAAGAGTTAAAAAAATCTTCTATTTAAAAATAACAATGTGTAAACAACAGAGTATTTCATAATGACTCTGAATATCTTTTACTGAGAATACATTGACGTTACATTGTAAAACTTTTTGGTTCACTGCAATGAAGTCCAGACTTGGCAGCTGTTGCTCAGCAATTTTACTTTACACTTCCCACAACGTTACACTGCCAGCAGCTCATTAGCTCCAGACTTCTCCAGCTCCGACTCCAGCCAGCTCCAGGTCTCCAGGGGGTAATCACCTCCATTGACTGACCAAGACGATCGATCGGCCAGCAGCTGCGGATCTCCTCGGCTAATCGGCACACCCCCTCATAACTCAACGGCCCGGCGTTTTTTCCGTGTTTTGTCCGATATTGTCCACCCCCGATCGTAAAGGGCCTTGGTTGCGTCATTCCGCGGATCGATAGGAGACGTCCGATCCTATCAGGGATCGTCTCGCCCCGACAGAGGCATTCATACGATTGGACTCCGGCGGGAAGTTAAGCGAAGCTGTTTAGTGAGAGGTTTTATACTACACTGCATTCAGTTGGTAATGTTGATCCAACTGAATTAAAGTTGAAGTTTTAATCCAAAGTTTAATAGCAAAATTCAACAACAAACCTATATATTAAGCATAATTCGTCAGATACGTACTGTATACTAATGTTTTAACAGATTATTTTAACAATATTTTAACGCAATATGAGGATTTTATCTTATAACTGAAGTGTTACAGAAATTGCGGGCAACAGCGGCCTATCAATGCTTCCACATCGATATCCATCTTTAAACTAGTTGGTTTCTATTTAGTACGTAGTTTTAAAAGTGGATAGAATGAACTATACAGACGTAAACTTAAAGTAAATAGTATTTTTAAACGTAAACAACAAAAATGAAAACGATAACAACGCGTAACCGATTAATTAAACACGAATGGTTTGTGAAAATACGTAATTATACTCATATTATCAGTGGTACAATGGTAAAAATTGAAGTGAAACTATATTTTTAAGAACAACTTAAGTCAACAGGGTTAAATTGATGCCAGAGTTGAAAGAATTACTTTCAGTTTTTAGTATGTAACATAGGCTAGTTACAATTATACGTAAAACTCAAAAATTAAATGTTTTAAAACTTAACATTTTCCGAAATAAGTAAACAGTTATAATTATTATAACAACGATTTTACTAAGATCGAATGTTACATTTATTTTAAAATGTATTATAAGCGATTTAAGTTTCTTTACTTATGTTAAATAATGTATTTTTTATTTCTAAGATGCTTTCTTGATTCTTAGGTAATATTGATTTAGAACGTTGAATACTTTTACAATAACTTAGCAGGAAATATTAAATTATTATTTTCATAAATTATAAGTTTAAAACTATATGCTTTGCTTTTCAATTGTAATACAATAAGTAAAGTTAGACAGAATGGCGTTAAAGCCAACATATAGAATTGAAAAGATTGGAACTTAAATATTGTAACCTCTTACATTTGTTTATGCTATGGGTAACTTGGATTTGAACAAATTTGATTTATTGTGTGTAAAAATCTGGAATGAACTAAATAATCTTTAAACGTTACAACAAAATAATAAGGATGATTTAAACATTACAATATGAAATGTAAGACACTAAAACAACTATTTCTCATTATACTTGTGTTTTTGAATATACTTAGATTATAATGCTGGGGATCAAGCAGTTGCCCAACATTTTTAAATACATTTTTAAACTTAGATCAAGTTGCAACCCAACTTTTAATTACAACCCAAGTCACGAAATTATAATCATGCAATAAATCAAAATAACTAAAAAATTGCTATCCAGTTTTGAAAATTAAAAAAATTAATCATCAATGAACGCATGGATCTTTCTTACTCGTATAATAGGCAAACCTCACCTTGGATTAGAACTTTAAAAATATGGATAGTAATTTTTCTATTAATACTCCCTATGAACGTTGAGATTAGATCCAGTTCACCTTCCTTTTATTGTAGCGCCTGGTATCCGACACTGTCTCAGACTTGACTCCTGTAATCTGGAGTAGCCAAGCGAGAGGCTCCAAGGGGACTTAATGTTTTAGTAAATTATTATTATTATTTAAATAATTCAGTATTACTCACATGTATTGGTGAAATATCGTTCTCAACAAAGAAACGGGTCAAGAACGTTTTAGGAACAAACTGGGACTTTACTCTCTGTCAACTGCGGAAAAATATCAGTTGTCTGGACCCCCTCCCCATTATATTCCTGGCTACGTTCCTGGTCTCATTGTCTCATTAGGTACATATTGAAACAACCCTTCATATCATAGCTGTATTATTTCCTTTTCACTCAGATAATCATATCAATAAATGATCTGCAACTTCATTTATGTTTATATTTGTGTTCCATGCATCGCTCATTCACCCCTTCTTAAGACGTTCCCTGGGATATGGGAATACAGTTGGTGATTATGTTGCATACAAAATGTTGGTGGGTTCTTTTGGTTATGTGTGAAATACAATTTCGTGTGTTCCCAGAATGTTCTGTACTTATGCATACGAAACTAAAGCTGTAAAATGCGTCAGCCTTACCATATATCAGGCTCGTTATGTGGGTCACACAAAGACTAAGTCCTGGAAATAGATGAGGGTGGGTGGCGGTGGGGGGAGGGGGTAGTTTACATGGATATCACCACATACGACTGGCCACCGACACAACGGCCTGACTGATGGTCGGAAGCAGGGTGCGGAGAGGCGCGGCGCCTTTAACTTTAAACAAGTCCAAATAAACCGGCCGCCCCCTCCCCCAGCCCTGGCCGCCCCGAGGCCATTTACTTAGTGATGGACAATTTGTACCGGGGGAGGCCCACGATAGCTGACGTATAGCCGGACATTAATGTCTCCCTCCCCCTCCCCAGCCCCCCTCATCCACACTCCGTGCGGTCCCGAACCGTATCTTTGTCGCCTCTTTGATTTTGTTATCTCGTTAAAGAACATCTCTTTTATATCCGATCGGTTCCTTACATAAGGACCTTTTGAACAATGGGAATCGTAAGCGTTCGAAGAAAAATACCAACTTAAGGTAAAGAGAACGGTTTTGCACCATAGCCCACAGCTCTCTTAGTCCTTCTTCCTGTTCCGTAATCTTGAGTGAAAGCAAGTTTTATGATCTTGAGCATGAAAAGGTATGTATATTTTAATTATACAATACAACCAATAATGTTAAAAAATATAGCAGACCATAAAGCAATACGAAACGAGAGTCGTTTTACAGGGCTTTCATGAATGGGAACAAAAAATATCGTGGACAATTTTTTAATACTTTATGGTAAATACAAGTTATGGTCAAATATGTATTTAGTATACTGCAGAATTGTGAATAATTATAATGTTTATAATCTCTGGAAACAACCCATGCTTGGTGTTCAAGGATGGATTCAAGATTTCCTGCAACAGTGCGATCACTGGAACGCTAACAGAAACAGCGAATCCATAAAGAGCATTTCCCTTAGAATCCTTGAGATAAGTCATGCTCCTACACATGACACAGGTAACTGGGAAAGTTATGTTGGGAAGGGATCATGGAATGATAATGTTGAGTTAGTTCCGTTTTATCTTCATCACAGTGAACTGAAATCTTACACTGACACAGACTTGGATTCTGACTAGGGTTTCAAGTCCTGATGGTGAAGATATTAAAAATGTTTTTTTAAACACCTAGATTATAAAAGAGCTATGTCGGCTTTTCCAGCAATCACACTTTGAAATCTAAATAAAGAAGTATTCTCGCTCTTTCATCAGATGCACAGTAAAGTTGAGTGCATTAAGATTTAATCTATATAATTTAAAAATATGAAGGAGAATGTTACAAAGTATCTTTGAAGTAAGCCATGTTCATTTTGAAAATTAAATTTCTGCACTCTATGCTGCCTCACTTCTCTAGGATTGGCTCCTGACTGCATTCAACAAACTCGTCAATCTGACATTGAAGACGAAATGTCTCTAGTATCTGTGACGTAAATTATAGCCATTGCTAGAAATTTTTATTTCAATAACTAATTCCGCATCGTTGCCACATGTCCTTTTAAGGGCTCTTGCATATAAAGGGAAATTTGCCACAATATATCTGAGGTAATCTCTGGATATTTGGAAAATTCAAATCTCACCACTCTTGTTCTCGTGTTTAATTTTGACATGATATAAATCCATTCATATTTAACTTGTACTAAAGAGCGTACTAACGACAGTAATTTGTAACGAAATCTCAGAAATTACACATTAGAAATTGTCTATCTTAATGATAAAATCGATAAGGACCCTCAGTGTTATATATAAACTAAGGATTCTCCATAGTTGAGGAGCTTCTTACTCTTCCCCCACCCTACAGTGTGTTATTATTGTTGTTTTATTGGCTTCACTTAACCCTAACAACTCCGTCGTTTCTCCATTAACGATAATTTCCATAAGTTATCAACACCAAGCAAAATAGATACGAATTACTTGGAATATACTTACATTTTACTCAATATCATGTTATGTGATGTATGAGCATGTCTGCAATATGTTATTATATTTACATGAATGTAAAAAATGTATTTCATATTTTAGTGCCCGATGTGATAAACTATCGTGATTCACTGCCGTCCCGATTGTAATTGCTTAAATTAAGAGCTTTTGTCACATTATTAGTGCCGTATTTTACTAAGCACTTTAGAAATAGTAAAGTAAACGAGACAAAGAGAGTAAAAGTTGACAAAGCTTTTTCACTATCGTTCTATATTCATTATATCTTCATAGTAGTGTCTGACAGTTGGTTTTAAATGTGTGAAACCAATAAAAATAAATCTGTGACAAAATTTATCGCTTGGAATTTGTAACCATTTGCATCACACCCATGCTGGGCTTCTCAAAAACAAAAAATTTAAAATGCAACGTTACAATTTCACTTAGTTTTGTCATTGAGTCAAAAGTGATATTACTTCTAGAATACCGTAATTTTATAAAAATAAAAATTATAAATGCTATAAATATATGTATTATATTGTACCACCCGTTAAAAAATTGCCCCAGGGATACAAAATATGTAAAAGCAATGTCGTAATACTACAATACTATATTTCAATCTTTATTAAGTAACTAGCAGTTACCCGAGGCTACGCTTGCATTATAAACATTGCTTATTGTTTTCAATTTGTTTACATATATGGCGAGTACAAATTTTTTAACGCCGTTTTAGATTTCAGCGATTAGGTAAGTACTAATCTATCGAACAAAATGTCCTAAAACATAAGATGGTCGGAATTTGACACCGAAGACTCCCTTTGAATTAGTCGGCAAGAACTATTCTAGATGAAAGTTCGCTGGACTGTGCTCTTCAAGTAATGTACTAATTTCAGCTCTAAATGTTCTAAAATATTAACAATATTTTGCAGTTTATAAAGAAATAAACGGGTAGTGTATTTGTTGATGTACATTAAGCTGAACATTTTTATCCAGTACTAAGTATTAGATCTAAAAGACAATGTTACTATCGTACAAAGTAAATTAGAATGGCCAAAAATATAAACTTATTGACCCATTTTCAATATGAGGCAACCAAACTCAACATTGGTGTCGGAAATATAGTTCACTCGAAACAGCAATGGTCATACACGTGCAACGCCTACTAAATTGCATGCAAAGGAAGTGGGTAAGTGCTAGCAGTGCAGATATAAGATACAATGTAGTATAATCTTTACTTTAAATTTAAAGATGCTATCAAACCTAAATTTGTTGTCTTTTGATAAAAGTAGAGTTCTCAGAGCTTTATATACATATATATATATATATATATATATATATATATATATATATATATATATATATATATATATATATATACTCTTGATAAAAAAGCCAAAATCAGCAATGCAATAAAAAATAATAACATCGGAATAAATTACTCGTACAATGAACACAATAAATATATAATTTTTAACATATTTTCTTGATCGTTGGAGGAAGGCAAACTCAACATTGAGGGAAATACCTCATACACGTGAAAAACCTACGAAATAGCGGGTGAAACCACTGGTAAATGCTAGTATCCTAATAATATTATAAATGCTGAATTGGCTTTGTGTTTTTTTTTTTCGTGCGTAAACTATTCAACCGTTTGTACTTGAATATTGTACATGGATATTCTTATGGTCCCTGGGGTGAATATAGGCTTATTCTTATTTAAAAAATCCCACCGGGCTACGCCCCACTGGTATTTAAATAGCGAACAATCCTATCTTGGTCTACAAAGTTAAGAAATATTAATTAAAAGTCTGTCTGTGTAAGAATGTCCATGTACAATTTAAGTTCAATCGGTTGAATAGTTTATGCTTGGAAGCAAAACAAACAAACAAAGGCACTTTCGCTTTTATAATATTATTAGGATATTCTTGAAGCCATTTACATCTATGTGCAGCTTCTATGTCACCTTCTCACCGCATTTAAATAGCTGATTAATCTGAGACCCCGTCCTTATCTTCCCTAACGTACGGGATCGCGACCCTAGCGGGGTTGAAGGTAGGGGAGGGTAGGAGTTGGGGTTGGGGTTTATACCCCTATAAAAGTGTCGACTGCTTTGACTCAATTGCCTGTGATTACTTTTGTCTTTTATTTCCCCAATTTGGTTTACGCCCGCATCCTTCGCTTTAAACAGATACAAGGAGCAGAACGGTTCGCGGTCTACAGGATGGGCTGTTAAACGTCCTCGTATCGCTTCTGCTTCTAAACGTCGCGCCGCACTTTTCTCTCTTCTAGACGTCGTTCTTACAGACGTTCCATATCTTTCTGTGTAATATGTTAACAAACTCGTTCTTTACTTGTTATTGTATTGTGTTCTCCTATAACATAGATGAAAATACGCAACACTGTCAGTTATAAAGTCTACTTAGTCAGTTGTGCATTGTTCTGTTCATACATTTTAAATAATTTGTACTTGAAATGTTTTAAATTTAATGTTGCTTTCTTTCTTCTTTGATCCATTGAAAACCATAAAGAAACAAATTGAAATTAGTTTGATAAATTTATAACTTTATTATATTGTGTAATTGTTTGTTTTGTTTTCACGCATAAACTACTGAACCGATTATACTGAAAATTTAAATGGACAGTTCCTGAAATGAATATAGGCCTATTCTTATTTCAAATGCCTCCGGGCTAAGCCCCACTAGTCTTTTGAGTATAAAAAACCCCATCCTGCTCTCTAAAGTGTAATATTAATTGCATGAGCCTGTCAAATGCAATCAACTTTTCTATGTAAACACCTTTTTATTATTTACATTTTGTTTATATTTATAGTAACTAAATTTTGTAAACATTAACCTTAATTGTTTACACGATGATATATTTCAGCAAGTATACAAGTATTAATCTTCTTCAGAATTTGACTCCGAAGACTCCCTTTGAAGCAGTCGGCAAGAACTATGCTATATAAAATTTCGATGGACTGTTCTTTTGAACTAATGCACCAATTCCAGCTCTAAATGTTCTAAAATATTTAAAAAACTTACTATATATTTAAAGAGTGATATAAAACCCATCTTAGTTTTCTTTTGATAGACGTAGGCTTCTCTGATCTGGAAACAAAAAAAAATTAACTATGGAACAAAACATACCAAGAACGAAGGAAAATTAAAATGGCCATAATCATAAACTGTTTGACGTATTTTCTTGATCGTGGCAACAAGGCAAACTAAACATTGGCGTCGGAAATATAATTCACCTGAACCAACAGTAGTACATAAACGTGCAATGCCTATTAAATTGCGTGCAAGGTAGCGGGTATCGGCTAGCAGTGCAGATATAAGAAACAATGTAGTCAAATTGTTATTATACATTTAAAGGCTATTATGAAACCTATCTAAGTTGTATTTTGACTAAAGTAAGCTTTTGAGATCTGTGTGTGTATATTTATTTTCTTAATCGGGAGAGACGCAAGATCAGCTTTGGAACAAAAAACCTCTTTTTGACATATTTTTATGATTGTGTGAAGAAGGCAAACTCAACATTGGTGTCGGAAATATAATTCACTCAAACCAGAAGAGTTCATACCCTACATGTGCGAAACCTAAGAAATTGCGTGATAAGCCGAGGGTAAGTGCTAGTTTATACTTGTTTAATTTATTTGGTTGAAAACTGTTTTTGTGATACTTAGAGACTCAGTTTTATTAGTTTTTATAATGTTGTATGTTTATGGTTAATAATTGAAATTTAAACCGATTGGAAAAATTAAGGCGAAATGTTTGTAAACCAACCACGGAATTATTACTGATTATTAGCAGTATCTTTAGTGCTATTAATAAATTAGAAACTACCGCCACATGCTACCAGAAATTAGAGCCTCGAGTTTCTCTTGAACTAGGGAGTGTACTTCAACTAGAAACTGTGTTGAATTCAAATCTTCTCGACTTTTAACGTTGACTTCCACCCTATATATTATTCTTTCTTTTTTACTTTCCGCCTATCTAAAGATTCAGTGTTAATATTTTAAGAGTAATATACGCATATACCAAAACACACCAGTTTTTTTCTCATTTAAGCCTCAGCGTGTTAGCTATGCCAGCTTCGATGTTCACTGGTTTTTATTTTCAAAGTACATGATTGGACCTCCCCGTGATCTCTCGGTTAGAGAGCCGAGACTATAACTATTAGTCTACGGAGGAGGTCAAAACACACGAGTTGATCATGCAGTTATTAGGACAATTAATTACATATTCTCATAGATGATTTAGATGCATACCAAAAATAAATTGTACTTCTCAAGATTTAACGAAGTATTTATAGGCCAAATGTACACAAAATTTGTTGAATAGATTCCAAAATATACATGGTTCAAAAATGTTGAAATTAAAAGATGGAAAATAATCAAAACTCTAAAATTAAGATTTGGTCACGCTAATAAAAATAAAAACCTATTTACTATTGGTCAATACTTCACTACATTATGTCTGAGATAAACTTTAGGCCATAGTGAGATTTTGGAACATATCCTTTTTCCGTGCCCTGCATATGACCATGCTAGAAGCCAATGTTTAAATTGAATTAAGTATGGGATGAATTTTCAAAACTTAGCTTTTGAGTTAAATTAAGAAATTTATTTAAAACAAAATAACACTCTGCAGGCTTAAAATAAATGTAACCTAGATAAGGTGCTTCATCCGAGGTTCTTTTCGGATTAGGAATTCCTGATGGACCCCTGGCAAGAAGTTATCCAAGAACCTTAACAGACTCCTATGTCAAACATCAAATAGTACGTTGAGGTAGCATGGAATTTCTCTATTAGCCTAGAGCTAACATTTATAGAAGAAAATATCTAATATCCAACTTAATATAATCTGATTTCTTTATGATGTTACACGTATATTTATAAATACTTTAATTGGAAATAGCCTACAAGTATATAATGTTTCATAAAATCTAGAAAATGTTACATATCGCAAGATCGAAGTCAGATGCTCAATATATTATAATAAAGTTGCCAAAAATGAATTATTATTAAAACTAGTAATTCGATTTCTTATTCATATATTAAAATATAGAACGTTGTAGTGTATTTCACACCAACTTCGCGAATGGCGAAATACTTGGAAATTTGGTCATAAATAGATAAGAAATTTATTCATGAACAATCGAACAACCATGCGCCAACGTTTTTGTTTTGAGTTTTACGTATTTTCTTACTTATATATAAATCATTTCTGCACGTATTTATGTATTTTAACCCCGCCATTATATCAAGTGATGTACCAAAAATCTTAAGCCATTCTTGGATAAAACGTAAATATTCTGTAAAAATTCATAACTAAACTATTTTTAAAGGTATCAAGCTAACTCTTTTTTAGTTTTACTTCTTTTTAATGATAGTTGAAAACGTATAAAAAACAAAATAATATGTTGGAAATTTTTTAGTTAAATAAAATTGTTTAAATACAAGTTTGTTGATAAAACCATATAGCTAAAAACATTTAATACACATATGTCTATTAATTTTATGTTAAATTCTTACTCTAATGAAACAAAAATGATATGATTACTTTATTTACTAACTACAAGCTATTATTACAAGCTAACTCTTTTTTAGTTTTACTTCTTTTTAATGATAGTTCAAAACGTATAAAAAACAAAATAATATGTTGGAAATTGTTTAGTTAAATAAAATTGTTTAAATACAAGTTTGTTGATAAAACCATATAGCTAAAAACATTTTAATACACATATATCTATTAATTTTATGTTAAATTCTTACTCTAATGAAACAAAAATGATATGATTACTTTATTTACTAACTACAAGCTATTATTACAAGCTAACTCTTTTTTAGTTTTACTTCTTTTTAATGATAGTTCAAAACGTATAAAAAACAAAATAATATGTTGGAAATTTTTTAGTTAAATAAAATTGTTTAAATACAAGTTTGTTGATAAAACCATATAGCTAAAAACATTTAATACACATATATCTATTAATTTTATGTTAAATTCTTACTCTAATGAAACAAAAATGATATGATTACTTTATTTACTTGTTGAGTAACATACATTTTTGTAAGGACGTGTCATTTTTATTTTTTTGTCATTTTGTGCAAGTAAATGTAGCACGAGCTTTGAAAGTCACAGCACTTAACATAAAACCAAAATTATTTCTGAAAAAAATCTGAAAAATAAACTGTTTAGGCCTAAAGCCAGTGTTGAAAATATTTTAAAACCCTTTTAATACAATATCTACATATCTAGAATATGTTTTCAGAAATGTCAAGATAACTATCACTCAAATGGTCGTCACTGCACACATCCACGCCACTTGCAACTAAATTAGTAATTGCTGTATTTCCGATTACGGGAGACTTCGAACGATTCCTTTGACTCATTTTCAAATAAAATAGGTAACAATCTAATATTGAACTACCACAATTTGTACTTTTTGAACATAATATCATATAAAAATGGGAATGTATTCACAACATTGTGAAATACTCACTGATGTCTATGACTGAGATGAAATTCAATTTCTCAATCACAGGATGACAAAATACGAATACAAAGCTTTACGAACAATTATATTTTGAAGCAATACAGTATATGTTTTTTTTAACCTATGGAGTTTCAAAGCATTTGGTAAAATACGTGGCCAGTAAAATAATACAAAGTGCACTTCCGCTCTATACGGACGTTGGGAGCTGACGCCTTATTTACAACGTCCGTATAATACGAAAGTCGGTGTTAAAAGAGTTAGTACAATCCTTACGGTATTATAAATCTGATTGTATTTATTTATTTATTTATTTATTTTTTTTTTTGTCAGTTAAGAATAACATTTGTATGAAGCGCCTTCTGAAAGTACTACCACTAATAGCAAAGCATACAAGTACATAATTGCGTTGAAATGTTGCAGGCTTAACGTGAATTCATAAATCGTTAAGAATATATGTCTTTAAATGTACTGTATATCTCTAGTATTTTTAACATACTATACTATTTTATGATGAGACAATTAAAATTAAACTGATATTTTTCCTGTCTTGTTTTCATTTCCAAATCATTCGAACCTTCAAACCAACAATAACGTTAAAAAACACTTTGGCAATACTTTTGTATGTTATTAAAATATAAATAGAGGATACGATGTTTAAGAATATTAACCTAGTACCTTTTTACTTTTTTTCAATTGTAGAAATTTGATACGTCTTGTGAGAGGAGAATATGAATACATTTTGTTGCACAAAATATCCCTTTTTTAAATGTAGCATAATCAGATTTATTGCGCTAATAAGACAAAAAAATTTAGTACGCCCAAAAATTGTGTTATTAATAAAAAAATATATTTGTATACAATTTTTAATATGTTTAATATATTTGTAACTCCAATCCTACTACCTTCAAGGAATTTTAATTAACGAGGGATCCAGCGAAATCGATCCCCGTGTTATTCGTCGAGCAGACGGTTCAGACAATTTATTGCTTCATATGACTTGTATAAATCTTCAAAGTTGAGTCGGGCAAGCAAATAAAAAGTACGTTTAAGAGATTAGAGGGTGAAAGGCTAGGGGAGTCTGACCGCCCAGACTTGTGCCACAATCTGTCCTGGCCATCCTAGGCGGCAGCGGCAGTGGGGCGAGCACCGGAACTGTGAGCGTGTACTGCATCAGCTGCAACAGTTACTGGATGAAATGACTGTTCAATGTGAGTAAACCTCACCCCAGTCTGGAATGCAAATGGTTGATGAGATCCACATTGACCCTTCGAGTTCTTAAAATGAAATGAAGTAATGAAATCCTATAAATAAATCAAAATGATGAAATAATTGGATTTAGAAACATAGGTTATGGTACAAAATGAAATAATCAGTTTGAAATCAAATGAAATGATAAGTTTGAAATGAAATGATAAATTTGAATCTAAACTGAATATTATAAAAATTGAAAAGCCTGTTTTATACTTGGGGCCAAAGATATTTAATCGAATTCTTAGTAGTATAGAATCAATTCCACACTCTCGTCACGTAACATGCATCTGAAACCTTTTCTTTTAAAGATAGCTTTTTTACAATCTAAATGTGTACATTAAAACAATGTAATTTACTAATAAGTTATTTATTAATATTATTAAATAGGATGTTGAAGCTATATTAATTGACTTATATATATATATATATATATATATATATATATATATATATATATATATATATAAATGTTTCGCTTATCAAGAAAATATTATTTTATATCTTATGCATATTTTTGATAAAAACTCTGTTTTCTTACATAAGTTGTAAAAAGATGTGTCTAGTAATATATATATACGTTAAATTGAGATCTTTATATTGATCCTGTTTATATACACAGATAAAGTGAATAACAAATATCAGCATTCGTATTATAAAATTATTTCTAACTCTAATATAATTTTCTTAGTTCCCATATTTTTTTATTTGCAATGTTTTAAACTGCTGCAAACCCTGTTTAATGTACATAGCCTATTTTACGCAGCTTTTTATATGTATATTTTACAAACGATAGGATGAACAGTTTATTTTTACACTACTAATAAAAACAAATATTTTAAAGTTTTTTCCTCATTTAAAATATTATTTTTTTCACATCAGCAGAAGGATTGTGTAAAGTTTATATTCCAATTTGTAGTATGTTTGATAGATTTATGTAGAAAATACTGCATGTATAAAAAATTAAACATAATGAAGCTGGACAGCTACAAAATTTTCAAAATATTGTTTCTTTGACGTAAATAGGTTGTAGAGATAATAAACTTTAAAAGATACATCTAATACCTAAATATAATATATCTTTGCAAAATCTCATAGGCCTATAGAGTAAAAATGTGATACATATACATTTTTTATTAATAATACAATTTTGGGGTACTTAATTTTGTTACTTATTACCTCAATAAATCTGCTTACGCAAGATTTGAAAAATGAGATATTAATGAAATATTAAATGAGAAAAATATCAGTTTAGTTTTAATTACAGTATAATAAAATAGCATAGTATGTTACAAATACTAGAAGTATACAGTAATTTTAAACATTGTATATTGTCTTAACGATTTATGAATTCACGTTAAGCCTGCAACAATTGAACGCAATTATTTACTTTTATGTTTTGCTATTAGTGGTAGTATTTTCAGAAGGCGCTTCATAAAACTGTAACTCTATCTGTATTAATGTTAGGTATTTTACACACACACACGAGAAATATCTGAAATACTTATAACATTTCTAAAACTTGATGTAATTGGCAATTTATGAATTTATTTTTGTTTCTAAGAAAATATTTTGGACTATAAGATAATTACACTGCCATGCAAATGTTCTGGTTATAGTCCAAAGTTGTTCTTTAAAATATGATTAAAAACACTTAAAAAACAACAGGACGACTAGAGTTACTCAAGCATTTCAACAACGGTAATTGGGAGGAGATCCCATATCTTCAGCTACAAGATTACGAGAAATCATACCTGTAAATGCTACACTCATTGAGAGAGACCAGCTTCTCCGGAATACACATAACATAGCTATGGTGGGAAGGGTTGATGCAGTGTGCATCAATATTAACAATGAATTAACTTGTCCATCATTATAGCTATGTTATGTTTAGACAATTCAGTTGGTCCACTGTGCTTTTGGACCATGTCTAAAACATCGTAGATCACTCAATTGTGTACCTGATGAGACAATGAGAACACCTCTTCACCTAGATTACACTGGATGGGTGTGGGTAAAACGTCAGAACTCTCTAGTACTTTAGGTTCCTCTGTTGTCTAAAAGATACAAAGGGTTTGTTTTGAATGTCTTCGTTGACGTTCCCTTCAGACGGATGTAGACTCCTGATTCCAGGAGTCAAGTGTGTGCAAGTGTCAGATTTCAGACGCTACACTAATCGGAAGGTGAACTGGAGCTAAAATAAAAGTTCTCTGGAATGTTTTCCTGTTCTCTTACTAAGGCTTTATCTTACAGTTTCCTAACACTTTATCGTTCAAAATTGTTTGAGTGGCACTGGTGGTTACTGGAGAATATCGTCTTCTTTGCACTATATCCAATCTCACTGCACAATTTTTGTTGATTTATGTTGCGAAAAAGTCATCATGAACCATTACTTCGCTACCAGATCACTTATATTAGAGATTTCACTAACAGTATTTTCCAAGATGTTTTGTAAATGTTTGTTTTTTCTGAGATAGTGATGAAAGTATTACACACTATGGAGCCGTTGGTGGTAGTATTATACACATACATATATAAATTCCAAAAGCAAATCTTGATATTTTTTTCAGAAGGAATATTCCTTTAATTTAAAATCCCGTATGACTATTCATGTCTGAATCATTGAAAAGAAATACTATAACAGTTGTGTTCACAATCGTTTATTATAGGTTTCGGTAAAGCCAGTAGTGTAAACCGAGTCCTAATAGCTGACTTTGAAGGCCAGAAGACTTTTTCTTATTAGAGTTTCTTACTTACTAATCAGCTATAGTCTATAAAGTTTTGACAGTTAAATATGTCTAACCTCCCAGTAATCAATATGTTTGCAAGAGGTGCTTGAATGTCAAGATGAATAGCTATATTTATAGGCAGTAATCAACAAGTTATTAATTAATAAGGGTAATAAGGGCTGATGTTGTAAATAAGGTAAGGGAAAGATTTTACATAGTAACGTTCTGAAAGAAATATGATGATTTCAGACATTTGCCATCGTTCAGTAAAACGGGAAATCAGTAACACTAGGTTTCGAGATCTGCAATCTGACCTCTTTCTCAAGTGAATAATTAATCTATCACGTACCTAAAACTTACCTTAGTTATGAGTGTCACAATACTCTGGTATGGTTTGTTTTTTAACATAGATTGTACTGATGTGTAGCTTAGTTATTCACCTGAAGAAGAGATCAGATCTCATATATCAAAACGAAGTGTTGTTGATTTCTTGTATCACTGAACAAAGGCAAATAAACAGAATCATGTTTCCCTCACAATCCGACCATAATTAAAACAAACTTTAAACCAAGCATTGCTTTTAATTATTCTTTAGAATATATAGGATGAAAATAGGAAATCTTTTGTTCATTATTAATTAAAAATTCTCATATCTTGTTTAAAACACCTAATACCTTAAAAATAAGTAACCTATTAAAGATTTATTTTCACCCAAAAGTGTCTATTTTATTTCCATTAATTTGATTAAGTGAAGTATTTTACTATTTTATTTTTTAAATGTGTGGTGGGGGGAGAAGGGGAGTTGCATTAGGGGTCTAGCATTGATGAAAATAATTACCCCCTTTACAGTTTGTTAGTTACCTACAAACTTCATTTTTATATATCTTTTAGTTTCTAAACAAAAATTCAAACTAAAAAAACTGTGCAGTTTACGGAGCAGACTCTCCACATTATTATTGTATTTACTATACTTAGATAATACTCTTATTCATAGATTGTATTAGTAAAGATTCTTTATCTTCTGTTCCTTTTAAATAATGATAATAACGTGGTGTTTTTTACCCTTTATGAGGTATATAAAAGCAAATAATGATGTAACGGATCACCGTTTTCCTTTCCTACAAATTTGTATTTTACAAAATTATAACTTATTCCTAATGATGTACGTATAAATATTCGATGTACTGAATTAAAGTGAACACTTTTGGTGATACACAAGAAAATGGAAACAAGCTATTTCGTGGTGTCATTTCTAAATCTTTCTACCAGTTCCAACTCTACAAGTTGACATTTTGTTCCGCCCAGTTTGAATGAGTGAGGTTCAGTGATATACTGTACAAGGAAGTGTTATATCGCATGTACAGTGTTAGGTGGAACGGGGTGTGATGGTGAGGGGGAGGGGGGCTGTCACACGGGCTGACAGCGATGTCACAGAAATTGCTCTCATTTGTCAAACTATTCCCCCCACCACCCTCCGCGCTGATTGGTGTCAGGGTCGTGTCAACTACCGTGATTACAACAGGTTTAAATACAGATCGAGGAATATTGTTACATTACAATTGGAGCTGTCGTTTGTCAAAATCGAAGGGACTCTTGGAAGACAGAGCCCACCATATTGTGATCTCGAGAAATATAAGTATAACAAGTGAGAACCTTTCTTTGTTTTGAGAGACATTTAAAAATGTGCATTTCAAACTTTTAAACTACCACCATTTGCCAATGGCGCAGTGTAGCGGGTAAAACGGTTATCGCAAGTTAACCATATTAAGCAACGTCGAGCGTGGCTGCTGCTTGGATAGGTGACCGCTGAGAGATCTTGTCCTTGCAAGCAGCCCGCCTGTCCGGTCATTGGTGGTGGTTCTGGAGCCACCTTTAAGCCTATGGTCGCCAGGTTAAGTGTTAGAGAGGGTCCTAACTTCACCTGGTGAACTAAGACATCTTAACTTTCCTTTACTTTTACCATTTTCCAATATTTATGGAACAACCTGTATTTTATTATCATGTTCGATAAAAAAAGGAAATTTATGGCTTTTTTATAGTAGGCACTTTTTTATACTTCCTTTGATTACGGAGATATAAGAACCCACTATGCGGAGATACCATTGGAGTTTAACATTGAGAAAACCAAATTTTGAATATACGTCTATTTGAATACTGTGAACCTAGAATTTATAAATTAAAACATTTCCATTGTTTTTAAAATACTTGTTACATAAAGATAAAATACATAAAGATATGCCTCTAAAAATAGGTTTCCCGTATAAAGTTTGCTGTCAAATGTATTGTTTCTGAGATCACATTGGTGCCCCAATTAAAAAATACACTCTGAGTAAAGATGCTAAAGAGATATAAGTAAGAAAATATACTTCTTTTATCTATACTAGTACATACTAGTTTTATGATATACTTAAATATATTATGAAATATTCCAAAATACTTATTTTTTATAAATCAAGTTTTTTATATATCCGTCTCGAAACATGTTTATACAGGTTTCAAGGTAACTTGAGTAGATCTTCCGAGAGTGAATTTATGTTTTCCTCGGAAAATTGACTCTTAAACTTAAATTCCTCAAGATGTGAAGAGAACAATGGTTTTCCACACATTTGCCATCGTTTAGAGATACAAAAAATCAGTAATACCTCGTTTCGATATCTGCAATCTGATCTCTTCTTTAGGTAAATAACTAACCTCGAGATATTTCTTAACTAGTTTAGCTATAGCAGCGCTTAATGGAAACAGAACAAACATACTTGCCGAAATAATCAACTACTGCCAAAAGATACCTTCGCTTGAAGATCCAAAAGGCTCTATCAAAACTCATAACTATGATCTGCCAGGGTCGGTTCACCATGCGTTGAGTTCCTATAAATTCTGCAACTTTCAACGCATCACATTTAGATTGCTGACATAGTTTGCACAGCCCTATGTGTACCTCAGTTAACTTATAACAAAGGAATATTCCGTGCACTAAAATGTTTAGTTTTATATCTATTAATATTTATAAATGACTAGGCACTCCGGTGATCTTCACACCTCCAGAAATCACCCCGCTCTATCTGAGATCCTGATACCACATGGGGGATTTCTGTACTTCAATAACTTTCCATACAGAATAAAGGCCTGACAAGTTACTTTGCCAAAGTACTTATTACAATATTATCACATAACCAAAGAGCTAAATAACTCACTGAAAAAAATATTGAACTACATTTAGTTTTCTCTTGTATATTAATGTGTAAGTTAGGTTATTTATTTGGTATTAAGATTTATATACTTTTGTTCTTTTATAAAAGGAGATTTAGGTCTTTAAAGCGTTATTCTGGCCGTCCTCATGGGCCATGGCCTGTGCGAGAATCTTATCAATCAGAATAAGGTTTTTTTTTTTTGCTATTTATGTGTAAGATTATATATATAAAGTCCAGTTGCATGTTTGGCTTGACCCTTTGTAACTGAGATTGGATTTAGCCGTCTTTGTAGGATTATATTTGTAATATTGTTGTATATAGGTCCTCGACCGTTGGAAGTTGAAACAGAATATGTTAAGTTCTCATACATATATATATATATATATATATATATATATATATATATATTTATCTTTTGAATTTGTTATAATATTGATTCATACTTTGCATGTTATGTTACAGGTTACCGTATTTAATATCATAAATTATTCTTTTATACTGAATATATTGTTGTTCATCTTGATGTTGGCTGCAAGTAAAATTACTGTGTATTGTAAAATGGTGTTAACCGTATATGAATAAATAAATATAATAGAAGATTACATAAGATTTCTAGTGTATCAGTTTGGTTGTGGTGGTATATAAATGTATGAATCCACATATAAATATGTGGAGATTTCTCCTTTTTATACTATATAATAATAGAAGGGAAAGAATCTATACACAGTACAAGGCCGATGATATTGATAAAAAATGTTAGGTCAAAGACAGGATTAAGATTATTATAGTTTTGTTTATGAGACTTGAGATATACAAGGTGTTTGAAAAGTCTGGGTACGGCTTAATATTTTACAAACCATAGCAGATAACATCTATAAACTTTGCACAGTGTCATATGGCTATGTAAACTATTTTTCCTTGCTATTACCATGACATGTTAACCATGGGGGGACGGCCCACAGAGGAAAACATGGAAATCTTAAATTAAAGAAAATTAAATTAATGGTTTCACTGATTAGTATTTATAAAAAATAGCAAAAATATTTAATTAAAAAAATTATGGTTGCCTATAAAGTCGGTTTTACGGGCGAAGATTTTACGTGACAACGACTTTTTCTCGGTAGAATATTTATTGATATGAATATTATTAAATTGCACAATAGGAACAAGGAATTGAATGAAAATAAGAATTGCACAAATTTTAACTATAGAAATATATTTTGTTTACTAAAACATTGTAATTTGAAATTAATTAAAATTTGTTATTGTTAATGGTAAAGTTGAATAAAACATTTACTAAAATTGGAATTTGAAATTCTTGCTAAACACAGTTAAATTCTAACTCCGCGCGTGGTGATTGGTCGGTTTAGTTCGTTTGTTTGGTCGCACTGTTGACAGGTTAGAGGTTATAATTTGTTATTTTAAATGTTTGACTAGCAATACGCGCTGTTTCTTCTCAATCGACTGAATTACGATTGATTGCAGAGTGATTTAAACTAATAATTTACTTAACACTATCAACATTTGTCAATAGTATGACATAACCTATAAACTCAGTTTCTCAACTTTTGTGTCAATCTAACAATTAATCCATCATCAATCATAGTTTACGATAATGAAATATCAGTGTACAATTATTTACCTTTATTGTTGTAGTTGTTGTAAATGACGAATCTAAGCACTCCACATTTTCACGAATAAACATAGTTATCTGCTTTATCCCGTGCGGCGAACCCACAGTTATCTGCTTTATCCCGTGCGGATCCCGTGCGGCGGACCCACTGGACGGGCATCGTAACGTTACCGGGCGTTACACTTTTTCATGAGTGACTCCGAGCCGCAACCTAATTTAAGACGTTGTCACGTCAAAAATTAGTGGTAAGTTAAGTATTTCACCAACAATGAATAATGACAGAACTTAATTAATTCATAAACATAAAGACGACGAATTCATTTTAGTTTAATTTTTTGTGTTATAAATTTATGACATAATTTGCTAATTAAAAAAAGTCAGTGAAAACACATTGGTTAGTAGAGTGAAACGCCGCCTACCTCATCAGAATACGACGATCCAGTCAGAAATGGCGGCGCTTATTGTACTTCACAATGTGTACCTAAAACAACCCGCCATTTCTGATTGGATAAACCTTTTGAGATGCGGTTTGCGGCATTCAACTCTACTAAGTGAGCTCTTTCACTCGACCTATGCTTTAATTTAAGATTTCCATGTTTTCCTCTGTGGGCCGTCCCCCCATGGTTAACATGTCATGGTAATAGCAAGGAAAAAATAGTTTACATAGCCATATGACACTGTGCAAAGTTTATAGATGTTATCTTCAATGGTTTGTAAAATATTAAGCCCTACCCAGACTTTTCAAACACCTTGTATACATATTCTTTGGTACCTATATACATATTCTATTAAAAAATATATAATTTTTTTTACGGAAAAACAAAAAACATTATAAAATTTGGTTGTTGTGAGTAGAATTATCCCTTAGCATCGCCCCTCCTTAAGATGGAACAAATCAAATAAGTTATAAATAAATTTATAAATAATGAGGAGATTGATACGTATTATTCAACTAGCAGTTACCCGCGGCATCGCTCGCAATTTCGTAAGCGTTGCACGTGTACGACCACTGCTGGTTCGAGTGAATTATATTTCCGTCTCCAATGTTGAACTTTGCCTTCATCCACGGTCAATAAATATATTACAAAGTGTATATTTATGGTTATTGTAATTTACTTTGATGTTAGTGTATTTTGTTTCATAGCTATATACATACACAGCTCTGAGAGACCTGCATTTGTCAAAATACAACTAATTTAGGTTTTATAACAGTTTTTAAATGTAAGGTAAAAGTTGGACTACACTGTCTCCTATATCTGCACTGCTAGCAGTTACCCATTTCTTTGCACGTAATTAAGTAGGCGTTGCACGTGTATGACCACAGCTGGTTCGAGTGAATTATCTTTCCGACGATAATTTTGTGTTCATCTTGTTGCTACGCTCAAAATAATTTGACAAATGTTTGTAATTATGGCCATTGTAATTTACTTCATTCTTGGTATGTTTTGTTCCATAGTTGATTTTGTTTTGTTTTCCAATCAAAAAAATATTTATCACATATGATACTACGCGTTTGTTTCTTTGTAAACTACTGGAAAATATTGTTAATATTTTAGAACATTTAGAGCTGGAATTGGTAAATTAGTTCAAAAGCACAGTCCAGCGAACTTTCCTCTAGCATAGATCTCGCCGACTGCGAAACAGCATAAAGTCTTCGCTGTCAAATTCTGACCATCTTGTGTTTTAGGATATTTTTAAGGTAACGGCGTGAAAATATTGGTTATTCTTTAGAGAATGTACTCATCATAAATGTAAACTAATTGAAAATAATAAACGATGTTTACACAGAACAATTGATTACACTAGGACATGCAGTTTTAATTAAAGTTTCGCAAGTTTAGAGGTAAACACGGGAATGTCGCTACTTTAAAGGCCAGAGGAGCGTAGCCCGAAGAGCTTTTCGAGATACGAATAGGACATAAGAATACCGTAATAATCTCCATGTATAAACTTCAATACAATCGGTTAAATAGTTCACGCTGAAAACAAAAACAAACAAAGACACTTCCGCATTTATAATACTCGTATTATTAGGATTTAGTTTATGACATGTTGACGTAAATGATGTAGTCTGCGTTATTTCCTTCCAGCACTGAAAAAATCATATCCACCAATAAGGAAATTACAAACAACTACCCCCCTCTTCAAACGAACTGTGTACGCCCCTGGAAGATGGAGTATTCTCTCCTCTTACATTGTAACCTGATAAGTGGAGTAATTAATCAGTGAACAATGTATGTAGATGACTCGAGCACACGAGTGGGGTCACACTTATCACATTGTTTTCACAATTACAGTATGTACTCCGTGACCGTGAATTTATTTCTTTAAAACTGATTAATTTAAATGTTTGGCAGTGAAATAAAATAGTCTATATTTTTTGGTATGTATATATATATATATATATATATATATATAAAACAAAACAAAAACAAATATATATATAGTATTTTCACTCTTTGTCTAAATTTTAATCTACGTCATGGTAGTTTGATTAATTTATTCACAGGCAGATCTAAAGTAATTGATGATTACCGAATCCCATTACAATGGCATAATCTAGGGATGAAATAAAATAATGATTTAAGCATGAGTAGTTTTTATTCACATTGTTTAACTAAAAATTCAAGCCATCTGAGAATGGCTGTCATTTCCAACTCGGGTGTCCGTTTGTGATCAGGTTTGCGGAGTTGCACTCTACTAATAAAGACCTTTAATTCGACGTGCTTACCATCCTAACTTCCTTAAAATCTAACTTCCTTGAAAAATATTCTTCTGCTTTCTTATGGGCAGTACCGCTGAAGAAGTAGCAGGTCACTGGAGATGTATTAAGTTAGTTGTTTGTAGAGTAAGTCTGTATCACGTTTTGTAGCTGTATTTTAAATTGGATTTTCCGGATGTTTTCCATCGTTCAGTGATACAAGAAATCAGTAACTACGTTTCGAGATCTGCAATCTGGTCTCTTCTTCAGGTAAATAACTAATCTAACATATAATACCAAATGTGTTAATTGGTGAATCTGTTGTAATTTGTTTATTTTAACCTAGTTTGTAATTATCATTGAACAATGGCAAATGACCCGAAAATCATGTTTCCGTCACAAACCTTCCATCGTCAAAAACATACTTTAAACAAAGTATATTAAATAGTTTCAAAACTATTGAACCGTTCCAGAACTTTTTGGTCACCTTATATAGCGTAACGCTGTTTAAACGTCAAACTTGCTACACAGATCAAGTCCAATATAAAAACGAGTTCTCTTCGAATATCATGTAAATCGTCTCTGTATTTTAATTAGTTAACTTCTTAGGTTAATAGTAACAGCTCTAGTTGGATACTTTCTCCAAAGGCTGGAAAGACTACTTTTTATATTTCCGTTAGGAATTATAGGCATTTAAAATATTTATGTTGGGTAATTTGGCGATCAGGCTCAAGAAAAACAACTGAAGATAGGGCGTACGTTTTTGAACGGTATGAACAAAAATATTCGTTGATGAATTATATCAATAAATATTATTTATATTAAATTTAATTACTCGAGGGTCGAGTCTTTTTATTGATCCTGTCCTAAACAAAGAAAAAAAGAGATGTAAAAGGCAAAAAAATAACAATTAAGATAGCAAAACACCGATAGCACAACCTTAAAACTCCGGATAGCTATACAAAGTTCAAGGTTTAAGCCTAGCTGCTTAATATTATGTTCAATGTCTGGTTTTCATACGGTAGTTTTTATCATTACTTGCTTTCTATAGACTACTAGCGGGCCCGGCGCGCTTTGCTGCGCATTTCAATAATTTTTTGCAAAAGTTGCCCGCGGCTTCGCACGCAATTTCCCGTTGAAAACAGTACACTATATTCACTTATTCTTTTTCTATCACATTCTAAACATTGCTGAGATAATTGATAGTCGTTCCATCGTGAGCCTCTTGGGCGTATTATGAAGGTATGTACCATATTCCTGCCTCTATCTAGCTGTTACCCACGGCTTCGCACGCAAATCTTAAGAACCGAAGTCCTTATATTACTTAGTAAATTTTTTTTTTTACTATAATAAATTTTAGATTAAATTAGTTATATCTCCGATGCCACGATTGAGCTTGCTTTGTTGTCTCGATCGAGAGAATATGTACACACGGAGTTTTGAGAACCATACTTCTGTCAAAAAAAACAACTAAGGTTGATTTTATAACATTCTTTATATTTGTAGCCAACGTAAGATAGTAATTATGATATCTGCATTACTCTTCTGATCAAGCATGAGCATGGTTTATATTAAATAAATATTGCAGTTAAAGGTGAATTTTTACGTCAAATTTGAATTGTATTATCTGGATAGTAAAGTCTATGTTTAACAGTGATTGCAAAAACAGTTTAAACAAAATTTGTCGTTTCTCTTAAGCTTACTCTATGCTTTAAAACTATAAGTGTAATATATGTTTACAAAGAACAGCTGATTAAAAATTTGAAAAGACGTTAACATATGTTTGCTGCAATGCATTTCTTATGGGTATTTCTGTAACCAGTGGGGCGGAATCCTGAATCGGGAAAGGGATGGGCATAGCTTATAAACCTTCTCCGTGGAAAAATACATATACGTACAAATTTTCATCATGATCGGTCCAATAGTTCACGATTCCATAAAGGACAAACATACAAACATTCATTTTTATATATATAGACTATGCAATTGTGATTGTGATTGTATAACCTTACAGAATAAAATATAAAGGAAGTTGTTTTATAAAATACAAAGTAAGAGTACGCCACAAGTGTCGCTGAGGTTGCATGCAAAATTTGAAGTATATAGATAATGTCATACTCGAGATGCCCTGCAGACTGATAGATAATTAAACAATTGTACGGTGTAGAAATGGTTACATCCCCCTGACAGAAAAAAATTGTGACATCCTAATTAGTGGTAGGTTTCACTGACGCTCTGCCAAATCCCGCGAATAAACATGAACATCATACAACTCATTCTTGTCATGTAAAATTTAAAGCATGGAGATGAAATATTTGTCGAGTTATCATGCGATATGATACATTTACATATTTTCATTAAGTTGGACATCAGTGTTCAAATCCTAAAAGTTCCGGTAAGCTAGTTAGGGTATTTTAGTTAGGGATTTTCCTCATATTTTATGGTTCATGGTTACCCATAATACTAATATAAAACGTTTTGCTTGCGCTCAGCCAAATAACTAGAGTGAAATACACCATCATCTAACTCGACGTTCCTGATACAGAAAAAAGACTTCGTACAAAATTTCAAAATAGGTCAGTTGGTTTTCAAGATATCTATTGTAGACAATACAAGCTCCATCTTCAACATTACCTAATGAAACAAAATTTCGATGTGTTCGTTCGTTGGTTAAAAACTCTTAAATATGAAAACGTATACACTTCGCAAGGAAAGATTGGATGTGTATTACTGTATATTTAAAATCGCAAATATCCCCATAGTTGGACGACCAAAAATACGGGCGTAACACCGTCTGACGTTTAACGTCGTTTAATGGAACAAAACTCTAGGTCGATTTACTGTTCTGGCGGCCATATTTGTTGTGGATTCATAAGCACAAATTAAAACTGAATGTACTTTGACGACTTTGTTTTTAGTGTGATGGGGAGAATCTCACTTATAATTAATCTGCAACCAAACGCGTTTTTACTGTATAGAATACTTTCATAGTTTATTCAGAAAAAAATTCAAACCTTGTTCAACTTCATAGCTAAAATGTTCAAAAAGGATGCACTTTACAACAAAACTAAAAATAGTTTTATTCCTATTAACTATCTTGAAAATGAGACATCTCCGAAAACACTACGATCAAATATAAGGGCGTAAAACTGCGTGAGGTTTAAGAGTGATCTTATGGGTAAGAACTCTGGATAAACTAAGTACTTTATCTACACCGTTATTTGTGACGGAAAGAATCACAGGGACAACGGTATTGATTGAATTGGTAGGCTGCTGCAGGCAATATCTAACATCAAACACCACTCCGTCATCCAGAACTGATCTGGACATTCCTTCCACAGCCGATGTCATCCAAGTACTTCAAGTGATAACCCTATTGGAATACTCAAAATCATATATCCAAAGTAGCTGGATCACGGTATTATAAATGAACGGTATTTTGACTTATTCCCGCAAGCAAGACATCCATCCGTAGGTGTCGTTCTTCTCTACTGCGATTGGCCGGCTGGGCAGTGCTGACGCCAGGGTGCCGAGTGCTGAGGTCACCTTAAGCCGGCCGGATATGATCTAAGTGCGGAGTCAGAGTCCTGCTGACCGGGCAACTGCCGTTAACACTGTCGCGCCTCGCAGTCCACATGCCGGCCATTCCAAGCCGAGGGAAACCCGACACCGGCAGTTGATCCATCGTTTACCTCCTTGCCAATTAACGCAACCTACCAACTTTCGGACCCAAATAAAACACTGGTTCTTTAACCGGGAAGAAAATGGTAAGCGATGTCCTCCCCAATAGATATAATTTAACCAATGGCGCAGTGTAGCGGGTACGGCGGTTATCGGGAAATAACCAAAACAAGCAACGCCGAGTGTGGCTGCGGCTTGGATGGGTGGTCGCTGAGCGATCCTGTTCTAGCAAGCAACCCGCCTACCCAGCCGTTGGTGGTGATTCGGAAGTCACTTTAAGTGGTCCACAGGATCAGAGAGGACTCCATAAGCCATAACTTCGCTTGTTGAAATAACAATTTTAGCTTCACCTTTCACATCACACATTGTATAATGATGACCAACGCCAATTTACCAGTTGACATTGACTATTCACTACAAGTTTAAAACTTCATAAGAGACTAAAAAACCCAAAGCCTGACAATCAAGAAATCTCGCTTCCGCTTTATATCTAGACTTCCTTGATGTTTTTGGTGCGTACCTCAATAATGCAAATGATAAAAGGTTCCTCAAAAGAGCTTTTCCACCACCTCATTAAACCTCGTTAAACCTCATCCATGTTCGTAATTTACACCGCAGTGATTCAAATTCAAATTGTAATGGTTTTATTTCACGTACATTATATTTTATAGAGATGCTCTGGTAACAGGTGGTAACATCAAAATTAACAAGCCTAATAATATTATAAATGGTAAAATGTTTGTTTTGTTTCCAAACTATGTGTTTCGTAAACTATTCAACCGATTGTACTGATATTTGGACATTCTTAGGGTCTCTGGTATAACTATAAACCTATTCTTATTTCAAAAACCTCTCCGGACTATGCTCTACTGATCTCTAAAGTAGCGAAAACTCCAATATTGGCCTCTAAAGTTGAGGAATATCAATTGAAATGCCTGTTGAATGTAATCAACTGTTCTTTGTAAACATTGTTTAATGACATCACAACCATATTTTTAGCCAATGTCACCAAAATTTTCAATTACTGATTACATTTATAGTGTGAAAGCATAGAGTAAGCATATTTATAACAATACTTCTTATTTCAATATATTTTGGGACCGCTGTTGAGCACAGGATATCATGTATCGAGATAAAAAGAATTAAACATTTTAGTAAAAATATAATTTTTACTGTAAAATTTGAGCAAGTATTATGTATTACATATCAAACACAAAGTTACTACCTAACTTTTACTGTAATGTAAAGACTGCTATAAAATCAATCTTTGTTTCCTTTTGTTAAAATAAGGCTTCTCAGGCCTGTGAATGTATATTTTTTTGATCGGAAAAAAATGAACAATCAACTATGGAACAAAAATACTAAGGATGGAGTAATTTTCAATGACCAGTTGATTGTGACAATAACGCAAAGAACATTGTCCTTGGAAATATAATGCACTCGAACCAGAAGTGCTCATACAGGTGTAAAGTTAAGAAATTGTGTACCAAGCCACGGTAACTACTAGTAATACATAGTAGTGAAAGATACACAGGGTTAAATTCAATAGCTGCATTTCAAAATCCATGTTAACAATAACGTCGTAAAAGTACGTGATGTTGAAAATTATTCTTATAGGGTTACAATCAAGATGTACACAAGTACAGCTATGTGAGCTTTAGTAAATATTTTCACATTGGTCTTATAGGTAAACTGATGTCAACGAGAAAATAGCAGAATAAATAAATTTTTAAAGAAATTTAGTACAGTCACATAGGATTTTAACATGTGATATATCAAAACATGTCGCTTACTCATGCAGTGCAAAATAATAATTAAGTAGAAAGTCAATTTTGAAATTTTATTGACAAGATTTGATTTCATCGCACTACAGGTATTACGTTGTAGTACCCTCTCAGTTTACCGAAATTATGATTTAAACACTGCCATAAAACCAGGGTGACCAGACGCAAATTCCTAAAAGGAGGAGGAGAACTTATGAGGGTGAAAAGGAGGAAATTGAAGCTAAAAGGAGGACAGTATTAAATATCAAATCAAATCAAATCAGATTTTTATTGCCGGAACATTATACAACGCATGGCAAATGTCACATTTTTGCTTTTTACTTACTAAAATTTTTCTCAAACACACTACAATAAATCTCATTCAAACATACAATTTTGCAAACGTGCCTACATCCATTCATTCACCAATTATTCCCACTTCCAGCGACGAATTTTGTCAGTATTTTTAATTGGTGGTCTCCCAATCATAAGCAAAAAACTCGTCAACATTATAAAATGTTTGTGACACTAAAAAGCGTTTCAAACGAGTTTTTAACACTTTGAGCGTTGGAGTGTTTTTAATTGAATCTGGTAACTTAATGACGAAATGAACACCTGCCTGTGAAGGCAGTTCGGTAGTTATCTCTGCCTCTGGTCTCATACACATGTATGTCTCGGCCATTCGTCATGGCACATTTAGACACACAAAACAGAGCTGTTTCCAAGATGTAGAGACTCGGCAGCGTCAACAGTTGCAAATTTTTGAAGGATTCCTTGCACGACTCTCTAAATTTCAGCTTAGCGATAATGCGGATTGCTTGTTTTTTGCAGCTTGAACACTCTCAGGAATTGATTGTTTGCACAATACCAACCCGTATTCTTATAAATATTCTTATAACATTCTTTAAAATATTCTTATAAACTTTGCTAAAAACATTTATTTATACATTAATATAAAAAAGCACATTATAAATTAGTACTCTATTACTTGTAATGCAAATAATAAATCTCAAATTGGATTTGTTTTAACTTATAAATCGACAAATAAAAGGAATTCATATTATTAAAGTGTATGTTGATGGATAAAAATATATTTTTAGGCTATTATTTTGTATGTGGCATAAAATTTAATGAATTATTATTATAAAATATATCTTTAATATATAACTGATTTAAACCAAAATGTTCAAAATTATATTAAGAATAATATTAATTTGTAAAATAATTGGAATTAATTCTTCGATTTATTTTATTATTAGTCAGCTATACTCACAGACATATGCTTATAGGACATTATTAATATAACAGAAACATATATACCATAATGTTTTTTTTTTTTTTAAATTAACCTATCATTCATAATACATGAATAGGAAATCGAGGGGTAGTAGCGCCAGTGCAGCTGAGCGGATAGAAACAACAGTGAGTCAGTGACACTATAGACAACACTCAACATACAACTGTATCTAACAGCAGTTCACATGCCATGGCATTACGTGTGCGCTGCTATAACTCGTCATGGCCTACCTTCGGGAATTCAGAAATCGGAAGAAATTTTAACCGTGATGCTACTATTTTTTAACATTTAAGTTATCGCTAACTTTTTAGGACATTTTACATAATTTTCAAAATTCGGGAGGACAGCAGGACAAACATTAAAAAGGAGGACATGTCCTCCTAAAGCCGGACGTCTGGTCACCATGCATGAAACCTAACTAATAACCTAACGTAATGAACAGAAAATTGAATGTACCAGATGGCAAGAAAGGTCGAGAAAGATAATCCGTATATATTAAACTTTGAATAATAATGAATTGGCTGAGCGTTAACGAAGCCTTAAACAATTAGGACTGGAGAGATTTCATTTTGTCTGTCTGTATGTCTAGCCGTACGATATTTCAAAAGCGAACTGACGTTTAGGCATGTGGGTTTCTTCCAGTAGGCTTAAGAATTGTTGATGACTGAAGGTTGTTAAACATTTATTTAGTTGGCTGAGCATTAACGAAGCTTATCATTCGAGGAGATGGAAATATTTAATTTCTGTCTATCTGGCCAATGCCTGTCTCGAAACTGTGCACGAAGCTTCCTTCATTTCTGCTAGAGGGACGCTGAGCTCGATGATGGCGCATGTCAATGCTTGGGATTTGGGTGAACGTTAGCAGATGTTTTCAAATAATAAAATAGCAGAATAAATACATTTGTAAACAAACTCAGTACAGCTATAACATATTTTAACAAGTGGTATATTGACACGTGTGGCCTAACTATCTATGGCTGACGTAAAAATCTTTTCTGTATGATTGCCTGTGATTTGTCCGCAGAACACGTCGAGAATGAAATGATATGGATTTGAAATTTTGCGAATATCCTCAGCGAAGCCTGTTACGACACATGATGTGGAGTATTCCTACCTTGTATAATAATAAGTATATAAGTATTTTTCCCATTAAAAATGAAGGTGTCATCGTTATTTTATCGGTTGCCTGTAAATAATAATAATATTATTGATATAACTACATTCAGTTGTGTAACCAATATCAATACTGTAATACAACAAATCTTTTATTTTATGTTACTTATAAAAATTAAGTATAAATGAGAATTAAATACAGACCTTACGGATGTAAAACAAGATGGTAGATAGGTGTATCCGTGATCGTGGCGCACATAGCGGAATATTTAGGCCAAAAATGATTGTTTTAAATGTTTCAACATTTGAGATATTCTTAGAAAGAGTCATTCGAACACACATTTGTTAAATTTGAATCCTTTATCAGCAGTCACATGTATATGGTAGGTAAGTTTAATGTTGTTTGTGTCTCTGTCAATCACAGTAGAGTTCTATTTATATTATGCGATCCAAATAAACATTTATTTTACTATTTATTCTAGGTACAAATTTAAGTTATAGTTTTGTTTGTTGTTTGAAAGTTTCACTTTTCAAATTGTTACAGCTGCCTTATTAATTTTTCCATAAATGATAAGCTTTGTCTCGGAACCAATTATCAACCAAATACATAAATGATTATACTGTACGAGTTGTTAGTATGCGATAATGCAGGAAGACAGCTTCTATGTCCGGCAAGAGAGTTACACTACCGATTAGTCTGTATCAATGGATCAAATGTAAAATTTCATGCCTGAAATTAATAATATGAAGGAAACAGGATTTTTTTCCTGAGATTTGCCATCGTTCAGTGATAAAATATAGTGAACAGTTCTGTTTGGTTGGCCGGTGATTGCAGACCTATTGTGACCTGTACTTTGTAGTTCAGTTTTCATAAGTTGTGTTTAGTTTTTATTAAGTGGATGTTTTAGAGTTAGTATGCGTGGAATAGATACACAACATGGCTGTTGTTGTTCCTGGCCTATACGTGTCACAACTTTCTAGTACGTTTGGTTGACTTTGAACTAGATTTTGGTAATGCATTAGTTTAGGCATTCACCTACAGAATAGATCAGATTGCAGATCTTGAGACGTAGTGTAACTGATTGTATTGTATCACCGATCGATGGCAAATGTCCGGAAAAATATTGTTTCCTTCACAATCCTTCCATCGTCAAAACAAACTTCAAACAAAGAAATATAGTGTGTTTGATATAAATTAATTCTCAGGTATATCCTACGATTTAGCTGCCTGTTGTGTTAGACATTGACAAAACAGGGTTGTATCTTTTTATAATTGGGCTCAACTGCATACTATATAACAATTTCGAAGATTCCTGGATGTATAAGAATTTCTTCTTATAAGGACGGGTTCCTAAAGGTCATCAATCTATCTAGACTTTTGTATAGTTCCCCAAAGTTTTGAGTGTGCTATAAATTTTGTGTTTCATAAATGTTAATTTAATTTGGCATCTACAAAATCACTTCCTGGAGATTAAATTGGAGATGTTCAATATATCCTTATCCTTAGTGATTTGTTCGAGTGGATGAAGTGAGGCAGTAGTCTCGGCGTTTCGTAGAATTTCTTATTAGAGTGCGATAAATAAACCATTTTAGAGATTACCTCTCAAGATTCGTTTAGAAATTTGTAACGCAAGATGTTTGTCTAAGTATATAAAAGTTTGCTTTTTTCATTGTGAAATATAATTTTTTTAAGAAAAGATACCACATTATAGGTCTGTAAACTAGTAGGAATGAATTAGCAATAAATGAAAATTGATGAGGAATTCACCTTTCGAAAATTCAGTGGAAAGCCTATTTCAGAGACCAATAAAACAGAATTTTTATTAAATTGATTTTCGAATTTATTTCACGAGACCATGAAAATCGCGAGAGTAAAGTAGTCGCATAATGTAGTCTATACCTCACACCCGGTATGATGAACGGTTATACCCATTCCATATTCGGCAACTTTTCCAATATCAATAAAGACGACTCGATCTCCTGTCAAAGAAGGAACGGGGATTCAACTGAAGTTATGGGTTTTCGAATGAACGGCTCCGTAATTGAATCGTTGCGCAGGCGGTAGTGGCTCGACGAGGCGTCTACCAAATCCAATGACGGTCGACAGCTAACTAGGGAACGCCGGAACCGGATTAAGTGTCAAAAAGAATCCGGGATTCGATTGCGCTCCACCCGGGCGAAGCCGGAGTCATCGGTTTTGGGTTGGAGCAATCGCGTTATCCGGTTGTGCACCCACTCCCGCCGTGGTGGAGTCGCGGCGGATTTACTGTCATTTCCTTTGTCAAGTTTCACCCTTCACTGTCTGGATATCGGTAACTTTGTTTCAAGAAGTTCTCGATCATCGGAAGACTTAATTTCTTTCTACCTGCCGCCAACATACAACAAAAAAAGAAGCATGGGATAGGGTCCAATAGTTCAAGTGATGGTTGACCATCACGATAGTGACCATTCTTGTTTCATCCAACAATCGTTTGGATATCGTTTTTTTGGTGACAAAAAAATTGTAGCTGTCGGAGAAACTGAAAACAGCATAGAAGTGATAACTCTTATATTATTGCTTGAATTCTTTTGGACTATCGCATACTCGGAAATTCCATGGGAAAGGGTGTAATGGTATCCAAAATACAGTGAACTTTCATTAATCCGGCACGGTTAGGACTTGAGGGATTCAGAATTATCAAATATGACGGATTATTGAATGTTTATCAGAGAAATAATGTAGACATAATAAATCAGCAGTCACAGTAAACAAGTTTTTATTATACAAATGTAACATTCAGGCTGTCCTCGTTAGAAATGAAAATGAAATTAAATGAAAAATGTCTTTATTAGAGGCGAAGTTAGGACTATAAAGTCCTCTCTACCACTTAACTTCATAAAAAATTAAACTAACATATATACATTTATAACTAAACATAAATCCATTGATTTAAATTACATATTAAATGAACCTTAGCTTAAAAAACAAGCATCAATAATTATTGTAACTTTATACATGTTTACACTACTATTACAAGACACACTAGCATTCATTCAACTTCCATTTCATTGGCCTAAGTACAACACTCCAAAGCTGTCAACCCCTATACCCCCTGAGCCCCCAGCAAAATCAGGGCCCGCCCCGAAGCAAGCGAGCCTATCGATGGCTCTGATGTTTACAGGTAAGGCATTCCACAATCGACAGACAGAAACTGTAAACGACTTACTGGAGTCGTTTTATACGTGGATATATAAGAACTTTTTTAAAGGGGTCTATTTAAAATGCTTAGTATTCGCATCACAACAGCTGGGCGTAACACGGTCGAGGTCAAGGGTGCTTTATCCCGGCTCATCTTAGCCCGTACCGTCAGGACCGTAGTCAGGTTTGGCGGACCCCGGAAAAACTATTTGGCCGAGCCCCGTCATGTCCCGCCACCGCGCCGGGTGGCATGATCCTTTGAAATAGGCGTGAGGCGGGCCCCCTAAAGGATCGGGCCCCGATAAAATTGTCCTAAAAATGGTCTGAGGACGAGCCTGCGTACCTTTACTGCCACTGCCAGTCTCTCTAGACACTGCTTGTCTATCAAGGATGGCAATGGCGAAAGACGTCATTCGTTTAGAGACGTCCTTCCATCACAAACCTGTGCTGAGCACATTTAATGTGAAATTTACCTAACATCACTAGACATAATGAAATTGAAACGAAAATACAAAAGTGCAACTGGTTACACATGCTGACAGGCGACGGGCATGGTCAGTCACGTGACTCGAGTCTAATCGATATCACTCCGAAGTCGGCCGAATATGACGCCCACCACGAGTGGAAAACCATCGTTGCGTATTAAATTATCGATTTTTTGCGTTTTTCAGGAAAATGTTGCTTTTTCCAAAAGGCGTGCCGGATTACCAAGCGTGCCGAACTAAAGGATGCCGGATTAATTGGAATTTACTGTACCAACCTTTTTTATTTCACCCAACACCCATTTGTTGGATGGGTGCATAACCCGTCCCCACAAGTATTGTGTAATGTTGGTTACCATTTTATTCCATATTAGAGCTGTTGTGAAGAAACTGGATTCAGCATGGAAGTGATTAAGAAATCTGTCTTGAGGAGGTCTCGATTAAAATGTATTTTACATTACCACTCTCGACAAGAGAGAAAAACGAGAGAGGGCCTGCTGGAAAGGTAAGTTGGTACCCACAACTAACTTTCAAATTCATACAACTGTTCAAATATGTAATTGATCTCGACAACTTTGGTGATCACTGGTTCCACCTAGATATTCATTCATACGGCTGTTCGGAGATTCATTGAATAGTCGAGAAGTGGAAAGACCCTATTTGCTCTGAGACAATCACATTCCGCACCTTATTATCGTGCAAGACAGAAAGACGATATTATAGCGTAAATTATGTAATATCTGAAAGTCTGCTTTCCCACGATAGTTGACAAGGAATTTGTTTCTTGGACCAAAAAATACGTATATCCTAAATGAAGATTGATGAGTAGTCCACATCTGGATAACAATATCGATAATCCGAACCACTCCTGATATGATATCGCTGACTTATTCACGTTTTCCAAGAATCTTCCAGCGGCCTATTTTCCTCGATCGTTTTCTCGGAATCGTCCTTTCATTAATTTTTACTACTATATCGTTATTATATTACGGGAAAGTGTAACATGTAACTTTTATAAACAGCTGACATCCATTCCAGTCCAAGCCATTTCCATGGTTATTATCGAATGTTCGCCGAGCAGAAGTGGCGCCAACGTTGCATAACGAGATGAGTCATGTCTTACGAATGAGATAAGAGAACTTCGGTGCATCGGAGTTATCTCCGGCCTCTGCTGAGTATCTGTTTTACTGATAACGAATCCTAACTCACCTTTCCTTGAAAATTGATAAGGACGTCCTGCTCCTTAGCAGTCCAGTAACTACTAAAGATTAACAAGCAGTATTGGTTGATGATTTGTTATTACTCAATATAATTTAATTAGCTTTTGTTATGTGATTGAAAAATTAAATAGTTCACTACATAGTGTAAAAATATGACAGAAATCTTCGATATTTACGTAAAAATATTATATTTTGCAGGTTTCTTGCTCCAAGAGGTTGGTTGGATTTCCAAAACTCTATAGGAAATTTGTGGGTTTTATAATTATGATCAAAATCGAGTAGAGTACGATAAGCGGATCCGGTTTTCTCTATTCGATATTATCAAACGATATTTAATTAATCGATTTAATCAATCAATAGGAATTAATTTGAACAAATACTAAATTATCTGCACCAATTTTACACTCATTTTCGTACTCTCTACACAATTCGTTCGATAAGTAACTTCTTTTAAATAAAAAAGATAGTAAAAAAACTAAACTTGAAAAACTTGAAAAAACTAAACAATATAACACTTAAGGATAATTTACTGTGTTTTTCTCGGCTTCGATGTTTGTTTTGTTGTTATGTTTTCTTTATCATTTAAATGTAAATTTTCCTATCACCTGTCTTAGTTTTATCGTTTGATTAATGGTTATGGTTCCTTTATTACGAGTATTTATGACATTACGTGATTGTTTAAACTATTTATATTAATTTGAAACGTGATTTTAATTTATTATTTCAGATACGTTGATACCGATTAGTAGTCATGTTATTCGATATATATTAGTATCGATTATTTAATAAGTGATATAAAAACCGCTTATCGCACTCTGGCCTCAAACTCTATACAATTCTGGCCTTCTACGGGATAGGGATTAAATCGAGGGATTTTTCATTCGTAGACATCAGTGCCGGCTACATCATTAGAACATTAAATATGAACTGTAATTCGATTAGATGACAATTCGAAATCAGAAATACTTTTAATACTGTTTGCATTAAGATTGTTTTGTTTGTATTTCTAATTCAGTAGTTAATGTTGCGTAGAGACGTTCTAAATTTTGGGGAAAGACACAGGAATTTAATTAATCTCATCAGAGATTTATTTGTGAAACTTCTGAACAATTCTGAGATTTCGGAAACTTTAATATTTGGAGATAGCTTGGGCCTCCATGGGTTCAAGCGCTTTATTATATTACATAACGCTACCAATGATGCAGTCTAGTTGGTACAGCATTTGTCGCAAAATAACCGAGATAAGCAACGTCGAGCGTGGGCAGCGTCCGTTGCTTGGATGGTTGTCCGTTGAGCGATCCTGTCCTCGCTACCAGCCCGCCTGCCCGGCCGTTGATGGTGGTGTGGAAGTCACTTTTAAGCCATTTATCTCCAGATTAAGTGTTAGAGAGGGCTTCTTACTTCTGGTAAAATAAGACATTCTTTACCTTTAATTAAAATCAAATCTTGTGTGAAACAAAAATTAACTTCAGAGCAATGTGATTTTGGCCATTTTTAATAATTTTTCAATTTCACTGCTGGTCTGTACTGAGGGAGACTGTTTACTCTGAACCTACCTCTGCACTGTAAGGCGTCTGCCGCAGTCAACTTCTTAATGAAGTATAAATTATAAATAGTAATTAAAACGATACAGTCTTAAAAGCAATTTTTATACAACATGTAAGCTCGTTGGTACAATAATTTTCAGTTTCAATGTTAAAATCTTACCCTATATTAAATGCTCCCATGAATTAGATATGTAAAAAATACTATTTAAGCTATTTTGGTGTCTAAATACTTATAAATAGTAAAATTTTACCCGAAATTGTGTGTTTTATTTACCTTTTCACTAAGACTTATGTTTTATAGTTAAAAACATACACAAAATGGTTTAACAGTTAACTCCAACTGCATTCATAAGGTTTAACGGTAAAACCGGGCATTTAGTTTAGCGCAAATCTTTTTATATTATGTTAAAAGAATGTAAATTTGATGGCAAATGTTATTAATAGTGAACGTTGTAAAGCAGTGACTTACATTTTTGTAAAAATGGCGTTTTACTTTTTGATATTCCTGATACAGATATGTCCATTTAAAATTCAAATACATTTTCTTACACTTACATTGTTTATGGGTGATAAATTAAACAATAACTATTTTACACAATATTGATACATTCTGTATTTTATATGGTAAAAATACTCCACTTCGCAGAGCTTGCACGCATATTGACAAATCTGTAGCTCATTTCATTGTCAAGGTGTCCTGCGGATCATATCATACAAAAAGAAGTTGAAAATAAGATGGCGCATGATCTCATTCTTGTAGACATGAAGTTTCATGCAAAATTTGCATTTTGTCATATCTTTTCACATGATACATTCAGATTTCTGTTCATCAAATTGGGTTCCATATTAGTGTTTAAATAATACAATTATTCACATCAAGTCAGTATAAAGTTATCTAGTATGTTTTAGGATAGTTACTACATGTATTGAATATTTTATGGGTGCATTGAGTTAGCTTAAACATTTATTTATCCTTCTATTTTCTCGTTACCGTACCGTCATGGTAACCCATAAGAAAAATGTAGCATCAATGTTTTTAAGGATTACTTAAAATGTAGTATGGGATATTAAATGATAAACAATACCTCGCGACACAGTAATTTCGAATTAAAGTAATATTTTATATTTTTATGCTAACATTAATGCTATCTAAATAGTTTGGATCGTTAAAATAGCTGTGTTACAGTTTTAGAAAAAAAAATCTAGGCGTTTTAACGTTCACAACTTCCAGTTAGACTGATGGGCTTAGTTAAAGCGCCAAAGAAGTAAAGAAGACACAAACACATCTCTTACTGTTAGTGTTACTCCTTTTATCTTAGTTAAAGTTTAAAGTTACTTGATTTAATTTCCTCCCGAAATAAGGATTGTAGTTATTATAAAAACATGTCCGATCTTACATGCTTTGCTATTAAAATTCTAAAGTTTCTTTGTTCACAGTTCTGATAGTATTGATCTAAAAACACGACCCGGGCATCCACACCAGGACAATCACGTTTGTTACAATTCCACTTTAGCTGAACAAGTGGATGAGGACAACTTTAAGCGTTTCTTCACCACTATAGTAAATCATGTTACAACTTAAAAAAAAACATTTTGCAAATCATAAATATTTTTAAAATCTAAATAAATGTTTGTTGGTACACGTGCGTATTCATAATAATAACAACATAAGTTTTTAAGACTTTACTCTGGGGCGATTATAATTCGTAGAAACATCTAATAACATTCAAAAAAGATATTTGTACTTGCTGTCTGGGAGGCGTAGATTCTTTAATGCATCTTCAGGTGGAATATGAAGCTTTTCGCCTGTCAGTTGATATAGGTCATACAGAAATTAATTTTTGAAAAAATTCTTTATGGTAACGTATTTGTCACCAAATTTTCTGTATCTAGTGAGTGACTCAATTCTTCATTCCACAAAAAATTCGAGTAGAATCGTTAGAGGTTTAAAGTAAGCCATTAGGTTTGCAGTTTAGAATAGTTAACGTCGAGAAAACACATTTTAATAAACATCTGTTTTAATATTATAAACTCAAAACCTAAATTTCAAATTTGGAAATTATCAATTTGTTTTAAGGTATTTACAATCTGTAATCAATCAATAGCAGTTTGGTTTTAAAGCCGGGAGCACCAAACATGTCACAGTTGAGATGTATCAGTTGTTTGTTACTTCTGTCTTGTGCAAGCGTGTCTTTAATGTGGTCGTGCTGGCTTATGCGTTGACGGATTTCGTTGGTAAAAGTACCGTTGGAATTGTCATACAAATTTCAAAATAAAAATAACTCTTAACTTTTTTCTAGACAAGAAGAGATCGGAGACTAATTTCCTCAATAAATTGTTGCCGGATATGCTCCTATAATTGACATTTAAGTCTGGCTTTATCCCTTTTAGGTTTCTAGAGTTTGAGGACATTGCTAGCGACAATGTAGGTTGAGAGACTCTCGAAAAAGTTGGCCATCGATCCTCTAGGCAAGGACTCGTACTGACCCCCTCATCAAGACCTTATATAATCATCTTCATCTTATATCCTCAATATAACATTGAATACTTCCTCAAAAATAAAGCATTTTCTTTGCATAATCTGACAGCAATTTATTCGTTTCTAGGGTTCATACACCAATGAACATCTGTTGTAGCATATTTATGTCAATTATAATGTAGAACATTAAGGTAAAACATCTTATCCTACTGTAACTCTATCAATCTCTAATTTATTTTCATACGTGGCTTAGTTCAACACCTACTTCCGGTTCAAGTATAGCGACATACTTTAGGCAATTAGTCTCAGCCACGAACATAAAATCCAACGAGCTGTATCCGTAAGTATTTATTTTGCGTAAAACTTAATTATAACAGTAAAAGAAAGGTGAACTAGAGCTCAATTTAACATTTGCATCGAATTAAGCCTTCCAACCGAAGCTACTATATGTGTAGAAGATTCAGTTACTCCATCGTGCTTTGGGATCGTATCAGTCAAAATCTTAGTGCGCTCAACTGTACACCTGATGAGACAATGAGAATACTTCTTCATCTAGATTGCACTATTTTTTGTAGTCTGGGTGTCTCTGATGTCAAAACTATGCGGGGGGGGAGGGTTCGTTTTGAACGTCTTCGTTCTTCGTCACCGACCATTTTTGGATCCCTTCAGACGAACATGACTCCAGACTCCAGATTTCAGGAGTTAAGTCTGCAACAGCAGCAGATTTCAGATGCTGCAAGTAAGAAGTAGGTGAACTGGAGCTAAATTCAAAATGTACATCTAATCAGTCCTTCCCACCATAGCTGCTTTATATGTATTAGGAGTATATTTTTCATACTAAGTAAATCAATCAGCGGTTCATTCCAGACATATAGTCATTATCAAACATCTGGGAGTTATAATAAACGATTATTATCAGTTCTGAAGAATACATTAGTATATTCCTCTGCACTAAGGATAATTTGTGCATCTTAATGGAAATCGGATGGTCCTATCTTGCCTATTTTAAATTATCAAGTTTCGTGTACCTTTTTTTAAGTATTTATACAAAAATTAAATGTTGGTTTATAATTTATTTTAAATTTTGGGCTTTGTTTTTTAATATACCCATTTGTTATCATACAACAAATAAAAAAATACAATTTCTTTAACTAATAATTTGAAATGAAATTTTACACTAACATTCGATTATTCTTTATTTTGGAATTTCCTTAAAATGGTAAGCTTAATTTTCTGAACAAAACGAAAAACACATTAATATATTGAGTGGTTCTTGAGAAAAGGTACATTGAATATAAAAAAATAAAACTTTCGGAAATAAAACTTTCTGTAAAATATATGAAATTATAAAGTAAAAACCTACCTTAGTTCATTCCTGGACCATATGATGGGTTCTCCTCTTTTTAGCAATGATCCTCAAGTGTCGTATTAGCCAAAGTGTGTTTTTCTGCATTTTTCAATTTCTTCTACCGCTTACTCCGCTTTCCGAATTCTAATCTTATCAGGTTTCTTCATACGCTCAATGCAGCTCTTCCCAGGACATATTCTAATTTTCTTCAAAATCTTACATTTCTATGTTTTCTTGGTTGTATGAAGCTATAGTTTCATAGACACCTAATTCAAGTGTACTTTTTTGCAGAAAAGTACTTTTTGGTACCCGTGACTATATTACGGTATTTAGCGACTCTACAGCATTCTGAGTTCCACCAGGTAAGCATCTGCGGAGCAAAGGCAGGGGTTGCCACAATTCCTGGAATAAAGGCTTTAATTGTTCCATCCTCAGTGTTTCCAACATAACTCTACAAATATCTTACTAGAATAAATGAAAATTGTACTGTGTAATAGTCGTATATGTCAAAAACATCAAATTTTCTAGAGAATGTCTTTCGCATGTACTTACGTTTTAGGACATAACTCTTTTAATTAGTAGCGGAATAGAATAATCTTTGTGTCAAATTTTGCATACAGTATGTATATTCAGATAATCTAAGAAAGAATAATATCAGATATGTTTCCGATTTTCACCATCTGACTCCCCGTAACACATATGAAGAAGAAGAAATGAAGAAAGTTTATTTCCGGTACAATTACGATACTATTACAATTAGTATTAATATTTACAGAAACAGGTTATTCTCTTCTTAACAAATAAACCACGGTATATTGGTTTGAAACATTTATAAATTTTCGTGTATCTAGGTACACTTCTTCAGATAAATACACTTGTATAAATATTTACATAAATTGTGACAAAAAAATTGGTTAGAACTCAAACAAGAAAAGCAAACATTATAAATAAATACAGTAGATCAGCAGGTGATGGGCCATGATATGACGTGTGTAAATAAGTAGACGAAAAATAAATTTATCTTAAATTAAGACCCCTTGGATGTCTTGTCTGAAGTACCAATTGGTGTGCAGTTTCACTTTTTCAATTTAAATCTATTAAGGCTTTCGTTTGAATTTTCAGGGATCTTATTTATGCCTTTGATGGTGTAGCAATTTTCTATATGATTTTGTTTATGGATATTGATAGCGTGACTGGCTAAAGGTTTTTCTATATCGCTATGGACAATGTCAAATCGATGGCCAGTTACTCGTATGCGTAAAGGATTCGATGTTTGGCCAATGTACTGTTTTTCACAAATATTACAGTCAAATTGGTAAATAATGTTTTTAGTGTCACAGTTACACTAGACACTAGTAGTAGTTTTTAGTGTTCCTTTTATAGGATACATGATTGGTTACATTACTTTTGAAATTTTTACTTGTAGACATGATCTTACAGGTTCCACAACGAGGTTTTAGGCAAGGTTTACAACCAAAGGACTGTGATTCCTTATTTACCTTTTTTAGAGGATCAGTACAGACCAACATCTGTTTAATGTTGGCGGGCTTTTTGAATACAACTCTTGGAGATTTTGAAAACAAGTCTTTAGTTTCTTTAGAATTTTGAAGTAGGTTAAAGGCTGTCTTCATGATTGAGTTGATTTTGTGAAGGCCAGGATAAAATGTTGTTATGAATTTCGGATCGTTTTGGGGAAAAGGATTATTATTTTTGCTTGATGGTTGATTCAAATTGTTCTTGATAACTTTATCGGGATATCCTAATTTTCTAAAGCCACAAGTTAATTTACTGATATAATTAATAAAATCGTCCTCATTACTGCAAAGATTTTTCGCACGATTTGAAAAACTCTTCGGAATACTTTTTTTCACGTAAGTGGGGTTATAACTATTGTAATTCAAATACTGCATAGTATTTGAGTCTTTTAGATGTATTTTAGTTTTTAACAAACCAGACTCTATAAAAACATCTACGTCCAAGAAAGTAAGAATTTCATGAGAGAATTTCCAAGTAAATTTGAGGGTTGAAAACGTGTTCAATGCATGTAGAAATTCTTGAAGGAGTTCTTCACCATGATCCCACAGAAAAAAATACATCATCAATAAAACGAAACCAAAGTAAAGGAAGATGGTTCTGAGATTTTAGGAATTTTTCTTCCAATAATCCCATGAATAAATTGGCAAAAGAGGGATATATTATTTTAGCATATATATTTAGGATATATTATATATTAATTAGTATTAATATTAATATATGAATTGATAATTGATACAAGTACAATAAATAGTTAAAAGTGTTATACATAGCGTTTGTATATTAGCCTGCATGGGCAGCAGCCTGTGCGTAGGTTAGAGTCGTATTATTAATAAATAGTACGTATATACAAACGAATAACGTATATACAGCAAAGCTACTGTAGTCTCTTAAAAACAAATATTCATCAATTAGTGTATTCCAGTACCTGTCAACAGGTTATTTTCAAGTCTACTGCCGAAGATGGATGTAAAGGAGGAGATAAATGTAGTATTCAGTAATGTCTACTGTAGCAGTTAGTCGTAGGTAAATCATAATTATGAGCAAACAGTTGGTACAAGAAGTGGTCATGACCGCCCACACTCGGACAGTAACAACGCCTCGGCCTCCTCAAGTCCAAAATGCAGTAGACATGTTTAACTATAAATAAAAATTAATATATCAATACACAAAGATTCGAATAAAGAAAAATTAATAAAATTGGTACATATATTTCTAAATAAGGTCTGAAATATATAAATTGAGTTAGTATTTGAATATTATTTAATTAATGGTATAATAGTGATCCCCACTCCTAAGAATGTGATGTTAAAGAGAAAATTTAAGAGAATATGATACTATAAAAAGTCAAGATGTCGAACCTATACCAAATTGGGACTCCACTGTTGCAAGTGTGACTATAGATATTTGCACTATATCCAGTGGATATCCTTGCATCAACTTTAGGAAAATACATCGTCTTTCAAACAAATTGAAGAGTAATACAAGACCAGTGAAACAGCCATACAGTATTGTATCGTATATCGGATAGTGTGGAGAGTGGAGAGCGGGTAGCGGGTAGTGCAGAGCAGTTCTCGGCCAATATCGAGAGATGTTGGGTCAGCACACAGGCCAGCAGGCGGTAGACCAGATGTCGCTTATGTATTCCTCCACAATAAAACTGGGAAACACTTGCGGATAACTGCGACCTCGGGTGTACAAGGCCCTACTCCCCCTCCTACTGAGCTGTCCTCAGAGCTGAGCATGTTCCGTAACTGCCTTGCAAATAATTGTAGGCTATACTATGATTTCCAAACTATCATGGGACACTTACTTTTTAACCATACTTACAATAATCTGTTAATATCTGTTTCCAATATGCCTTGAGCTTCTTGGCAATTGTATCGGGCCCCATAACAAACTCTTGGAGCAAATTCAGATGTTGGAGTCATCTTACACTATGTCACATATCTCGTCCAGGGCAGAATACTCTAGGACTACAGTTATGCCTAGACAATTCAAGAATAAAGTCTTGCTAGTCCAAACTGAAGAGTAGTTGATTTTATTTTTTATTCAGTTATTTACTTCTTTCTTAGAAGTTTGTTTTTGACAATGGAGGGATTTTAATGATTTTTCCGGACATTTTCCATTGTTTAGCGAAACAACGTAGGCGTCGGAAATGTAATTCACTCAAACCAGATGTGGTCATATACACGTGCAGATCCTTCTAAACTGCGTGCGACGCCGCGGGCAACTGCTAGTAGATAATATTCACAAATTATAAAGGAAACAGGATTTTTTAGAACATTTGCCATCGTTCAGTGAAACAAAGTATCAGTAACACTACAGTTCGAGATCTGCAATCTGATCTCTTCTTCAGGTAAATAACTAACCTAAGACATAATTACAAACTAGGTTAAAATAAATAAATCATACCACAGCGTTGTGGAACGCGTAAGTCAGGAATCACAACCACCATGTTGTGTGTCAACTTTACTAACTCTAAAACATGCACTTAATAAAAAAACAAACACAACACTAATACTCAAAACTGAACTACAGAATACAGGTCACAATAGATATGCCTTCGCCAACCAACCACCTACAACTGATTTTTTTAAATAACTGTTACGTTATCTGTGTTACTGTCAATACTCTGTATTCAATAAACCATTCTTGAATCTGATATTTAAAAAAATACGTGACCACCACTTGCCAAAAATACTAAAATATACAGAATACCGTGGAAATATTGAAATATCACTAAACCAAAATAGCGAACAGATAACAATTATTGGCTTTGGAGGGAAATAAACGAAAATAAGATTTATATAGTTTTCCATTTTAAAACCGGGTTGCGAAAATGTATCGGTTATTAACTCTGTTTGCTATTTGCACTCCTGCACTTTAAGAAAGAATTAAAGTATTAAAGTCTGTATTAGTCATTGGTATCTTACTAAATTTTGTTTTACAATACAAAACACGATTCAAAGTTACGGAAGTAAAATTTGGATCACAAATCGTAAAGCAGTAACAGCGATTGTTTTTGTTTAAGAGTCGGTTATCATAGACTGTTGAGTGTGGGATTACTTTCTCGACGATGTACGAATTAAACCCGTATAAATAAAGCCAAGTTCCGAACAGACGAACTATCGATACGGAACAGGGGAGGTTGGTGTAGTCATACAGTGAATTGACTTCCCATAAAATGGTGTATTAACCATAAAGACAATAAAAACATGCACTAATACATTGAAAACCCTTGGGGTAATAGGACAATTTAAAACTAGCACTTATTAAAACAACAATGTTTCAATATTATTTTTATTCATGTACTAAGTCTCGAATCAGAATGAAAAAAAAATACTCATACACTCTATTAATTTTAAGATAGAATAACAGCTCCTACAATTTTTGTATTTTCCTCGTATTAAACGGATATATCAGCAATGAAGAAATGAAAAAAAACCACTAACACACTCTATTGCCGCGTATACTACTAACTGCTCCTACAGCTTCAGAATTGACTTTGTATGGAATGGTATAGTGTGTACAATGTAGACTATAAAACATCCGCTCGTACACTCTATTAATTGTAGGATAGAATAACAGCTCCTACAGATTATGTACTGTCTTAGTATAAAATGGAAATATCAACAGTGAAGACAATAAAAACCAACAATTATACACTCTGTTGGTCTGTATACTAACTTCTCCTACAGCTCCTGAATTGACTTCGTATGGAATGGTAAAGTATGAACAAGGTATACTATAAAACATCCACTCGTAAACTCAATTAATTGTACGATAGAATAACTGCTCCTACAGTTTATGTATTATCCTGGTATGAAATGGAAATATCAGCAGTGAAGACAATAAAGAGACCACTTATTCGCTTATTGAATGGTATAGTATGAACATAGTAGAATGTAAAACATCCACTCGTAAACTCAATTAATTGTAGGATAGAATAACTGCTCCTACAGTTTATGTATTATCCTGGTATGAAATGGAAATATCAGCAGTGAAGACAATAAAGAGACCACTTATTCGCTTATTGAATGGTATAGTATGAGCATAGTAGAATGTAAAACATCCACTCATAAACTCTATTAATTGTAGGATAGAATAACTGCTCCTACAGTTTATGTATTATCCTGGTATGAAATGGAAATATCAGCAGTGAAGACAATAAAGAGACCACTTATTCGTTTATTGAATGGTATAGTATGAGCATAGTAGAATGTAAAACATCCACTCATAAACTCTATTAATTCCAGTATAGAATAACTGTTCTTGTTGAAATTGTATAAAATACTTGATGTACTTCTGACTGAACTTAGAGGGTCGTGTTTCCAATAAGATATTGTAAATAAAAGAAATTGACATATAAGTTATCTCCTCACATTAAATGTATTTTTTAATAACGAGTAATATTTTAGAATATTGTTCCTATATTAGTAATAACAAATTGCTGTATTCATCATTTTTATTTTTTTGATAGGAGTACATTTATGCATTAATTTTTATTTTTAATTTTATTAACATTTTTTTATTAATTTCAGAAAACGTTTGCTAAACTGTAAAAGTCTGGATTTTCGTTACACTTGGTAATAAATTAGTTAGAAATTTTTGTGCTTTAACTTATAAAATTGATGACACTCAAAGGGTTAATATATATATTTATAAATTATTCAGATTTGTTCATTGAAATATTCCAGCGTCTACAATTTTGTTATGCATTTGTTACATTTGTGTCCAACTTACTCAGGTAAAAATATGGCACGAATAAATAGCATATTTCTTAAAAATCTCTTCTTTCCCAAGTGTCAGCTTGACAGTAACATGTTCGAGTGATGTTGTAATGTAAGCCTCCACACGGGGTTGTAACTCTGGACATTGGCCTCAACCTTGGAGTGATTTCACTTAATTACACTTTAGTTGTTACACAGGAACACACTGATCTGACGGTGGGTTGTTTAACAATTAGCAAGGGACGGGCGTGCGAGGGCAAGACACCGAGGCGGGGGTGGACTCACCCCTTCCTGCGACGACAAGGACAATTAATTGGACCCCTATAAATCGCTGTTCTCGATATTGAATGTTGGCCGAGAAAAACTGGACAGTGCCCCAAGATCGAGATAAGCCGGTGCCAAGTCCGTGTCACTCTCCGGGAGTACGGGAGGGGGTGGTCGGTAGGGGTGTTGGGGTGGCAATACTCCCCCCTCCCCACCCCCACCGAACCCATCCAACCCACAGCCATCACATCACAATAATCCGTGACCTGGCAACTCGCTAGCTGCCCAGCTATTCCACTTTACAACAGGATAATGTTTAATATAGACGTTGTTGCGATTAAAATTTCTACCCCGCAACATCGATTCAAATTAAAGGCGTGTTAGAATGATTATGGAAATGTTAGCCAAACAAGAACGAAAGTGATTAATTTTCTTCGGGACGACTACTGGATGCAACATTTGTAGTAGTAATTGCTTCCAGTACACCACAGACCATTGAAGCACATCCATGATAACTTCCTTGGACACTGCACATTTAGATTTTGAGCAAGAGGAAGTCTCATCAAAGTCTTCCCATTCACATTGCGTTGGGACATTGCAACACAATTAGCACCTTCAAATATTCTGGCCTCGCGATGGAAAACCATCTTCAGTCAACAGATCTTACGCCGAAACTGACTACAGTACTTCGATGTTGGTTACGACACCAATTGCTTAAGTCTAAGAACTAAAATGAGGAAGTATGTCCAGAAGTAATCTTTTTTCACCATTTGTGGATTCTTCAGTGTCTCTTGAAAATAAGTGAAATATAAGGAATTGACCGTAATCCTTCACAAAACTTTTGACGTGAGCTTCTATAGTTAAAATCCTAAGCGATTGCCTTATGGCTGTGACCTAGGCGCGATCATATAATCAAGATTCCGAGAAACTGGACTTTCACAATAAGAACTTAGTTATTTTGTAATTATCTTCTGCACTAACCTCTCGGGGACGTTCGTAAAGGTGCCTTAATTACCCTCGGTGGGTGAAGGGTTAGAATTAGTAGTTGGACAGAATACCAGAATTCGACTAATCTCGCAAAGACCCATAATTTGTGTGATTTGGATTGTAAGTAACCCCATAGGATCCCACAGGTTCTGTTATTTGCAGTGCGTTTACAATTAATGAAATTTGATAAGATACAATCAATCTTATCTAATAACAAGAGTGTGTATTCTTCCCTAATATCCTCCATTCATGTTCTCCTCCTACTTCTTCTAAGAAATGTCCATTGCTAAGCACTTAGTTATCAAGATCCTACTGTACACCGTAAAGCACGAAAAGGGACTATGGATTTTTTTTTAACAAGGAGAGGCCAATCCTCTTGTTAACCTTGTTCTGCTTGTCCTTATGGGTATGGCCCTGATCAAAAAGAACACGGAAAAGAGTCGGTACAGTACAAGATCGATGGTACTGATAAAAGTGCAACGGTTACTAAGATTTGACTTGACAGGATTTGAGCTCGCGGTATCTCTTACTTGGATACAAAGTCCGACACCTTAGACCGTGCGTCCACCGGCGCTCCCTGAAAACATGCCATCGAACACCTTAAAATTCGTGCTTTTTTATTTGTGTCATTAACTAAAATTGTTAATAAGAACTAGGCAGTTTGTTAAGAATTTTAAAAAGTGTGAAAGTTGACAAAGGTTACAATATTTTCATCATGTTATGTTAATTTCAATGTATGTGTGGTAGTTATGATTTTTTATGTATTAAAGATTTAATGTATTTGTTATAACGGTTTTCAAATAGGTTTTGCTTTAAAAGATCAAATCATGCATCATTTTGACAGGTTATCCATATCCTTGATTTCGTAATACCTACCTGAGTTTCAAAATATATACACACATATGAAAAAATAGTAAATAAAAAAATATGTATATATTAATCATACATTTTACTACCTCATGTAACAGATTGTTTTTACAGTTCAACTGTGCAATTGTGGTCTAAGGAATATCACGGAGTCTAAACAGCTGGATTGTTAATTTTTCCTTTTTTATCTATGAATTAGACATATTGGTGCTAAGCTTAAATAAACTCTATAAATAAGACGAAAAACATTTTTACTCTCTCCTATTGGTTTATAACTAAAGTAGATGCGTGGTAGCTTATTAAACAAAAGTATTGCAACAACTAAATATAGTTAAATATACTTTTTACTATTCACATTAAAATTCATAATTTCACAGTTTTGCAATACTTCAAATATATTATTTTAATTTACAATTGCAAATCATAAGATATTACTTATGACTTCGAAAATATTACACGAGAAATCAAGAACTAAAATTTTGAAAAACCAAATTTTATGTAAATGTTTAGTATACTAAAAAACAATTTTTTTATAAAAGGTTCATTACATTAGTAAGTAATAGCTGTACCCTTTGGTAAGAAACAAAGTATGCAATTCAGATTGTATATGTAATGCATTGTTACAAGATTATGCTGTTCTCTTTCACAGACACCCCGTCAGAAAGTATCAATCGAAGACATCTATCTACACTAACAGAACTTAAGCATGAATTAAAAAAAAAAATACCAACAAATCATTTTAATTTATAGCGTATCTTATTTGGAACGAAGTGTATTTTATTCACCTGAAGATTCACGAGATTCGTTTTGGATATATTTATTCAAACTCCGTATCCAAACATGACAATCCGTATGTATGTATATATTTGTAACTTCCAACCTGACTCTAAAGCTGCAATGTGTGTCCATCTTCTAATTCTTTCAGCAATACGTTTATTATTGCAGCCTTTCGTTCCACCGCAGTTCAGTTCATGGATGTTCACTTTGGTACTCTCTTCCTGGCTTTGTTTACTATTCTATCTTGTGGAAGGGTTGAGACATAATTAGTGGAGGTGGGTGCAGGTGGCGTAATGCCACCCCCGGTCGATGCCGCCCCCGGACCTGCGCGCGGCCCGCCCCGCCCCCAGCAACAAGTACTCCGCCCCCACCACCACCCGCACCTGTTTACATTTATTCACCTCACCTCCCGGATATTTATATGAGCCTTTTTGACTTTATGAAAATGAGGGTGCGGTACTCAACTTCAGCGACCGCTTTACTACCAGTTATCGAACACGGTTCGGGTCCCGGGAATCTGCGGTGACTCGCTCATGAAACGGTTTACTGTGGACTTTACGTCCACCACGTTACAGAGAGCTTGGGACTCGCTCTTGGAGAAATCCAATTTAAAATCACGTCGTAATTTGTTCTTCCCAGTTAAAACTCGATTCCCTTTCTACTCGTATTAAACATTTAAAGTGCTGTTTCCGGTTCGTTAATTGGACTACAACAATTAGAACTGAATTTATCGTTGCTGTGGACATTCCTGCCAACGTTCAAAATTTCTCTGCGGCTGTAAACAAAGTGATCTTGACTAGCGCACAAGACTTGTGTTTAGTTTACCCCGCTTTTTTGTTTCAATTAAAATGGTTCTAAAATGTCAATGTTTAATTGTTATTAATTAGTGACAAGAAGCAAAATGTGATTATAGAAAGATTTTATTTAATTTGAGGTCACAACGAATACAACAATATGAGCAACAGTTTTACTTACGGGATAACACTGATCTGCCATCGTAATATGTTACAAAAGGTATAACACAACGTTTCGAGGACTGCAATCAATCCTCTTCGTCATGTAGGGGGGGGGGGGTGGTGGTATTAATACATAAAAAATAAAGAACAGAAAAATTAAAAGAAGGGAAAGATTGGGATCAAACGTACTCAAAATTAGCTTGAGTCCAGTCCAGGCGTTGTCACTGCACAGAATGCAAGTCCCGAGCACGAGCACAAATCACGAGTTCGAGTTCAAGAATCTTGCTAGTATCCCACTTTCGCCCGTGCTGGTGTGATGTGTGATTGTGGTTCTCACACAGTGGAATACATATACTAGTGCATGTATTATTATGATAAGTGCTTAGCAAGTTAAAAAAGCTTGCATAACTCATCATCCAGCGTTATCCTATTCCGAGTTATGTGAGAGGTTATTTCTTCGTGCTCGGAACTTCCTTACTCGTGACGGCAGAAGATAACTCGGAAACTAGAAATTATTGTCTTCTAAGAAACCCCTGATCCTTCTCCGAACCCACTTTCAAATAACTGGAATTTTAATTTGAAGGGCGGCGACAGAATTCTATGAGCACTTCTGCATCTACAAAATTTAAGACCAGAATAGAATATATCTGCGTTCTTCGCGATATATTAAAATTCCTTCTTCAACTCGATGAAATAATTTTTAATCTCTACTTTCGTTCTTAAAAAGTGTTTACAAGCTCTATAATAGTTATATACCTTTTCTATGGTACTTTAAGTATTTAAATGGAAATATAAACCAAGAAAACCAATCTTTATTGTTGTTGGAAAAACATTTTCGAGGGCCTGATCACTAAGAAATGCTTCAGAAAACTATAAAATATGACAAACGTACCTAACCATAACTTCGTAGAAACATTTTACGTTCTGGGGACTAGTCTAACCGTATTCTCATATTTATTTAATCTTCAGCCTAGTAAATAAACCAATATCTACATGATCAGTATTACAGCAACACTAGCTTGTTGCACTCATCAGAGCTTTAAATAAAAAAAAAAAAACACTTTGTAATTCGTGTATTAACTTGACCACCTTTTCGCTTAGCTTCTCTAACTGCAGAGAATGGCTCGTTGTGGAATGTCCGAGTACAATGATGTTAGTGTTCTTTGCATACCAATGTCGTCCCCCTGTTTATTTCCTTCAGGCAGTGCAAGAATGCCGAATCACAACACCAAGGAAGCAAGTTTCGAGTTCGAGCACGTACAATTATCATGTTGTTGGTCAGTAGGGTTTTATATCAATGTGGTACCGTTAATGCAACAAATGGTTCAAATTTCCAACTACACCTGATTACAGCTGATAGCTGAGAAGTTTGACTTTGAATCTGGGTCAGAGATAACACAGGTACAAACCCTCTCTGTGACCTCAGGCCTTTTCATCAGTAACATCAATCTTGCGCTGGATCGACTGCCCTACTTAATCTGTTTGATAAGATACTCACACAGGAATTGAACTATCCTTTATTACAAAAATACCTCACTGTTATTTGCAGTACACTAATAATCATTAGTACACTGCATACTGATTTTTTTAAATCGGTTTATAAATGAATATCATAAATTTTTAATGTTATTCTCTGGATGAACTTGTACACAATAATCTATGAATATGTAAAGATTATAATTATTATTTTCAAGACTACAAATATCTAGAAATGTAGCATACACTGTTACTATTGTAGACTATCTTCGTGTATTCAATTTGACATCTAAATGCAAGTGGGGTCTATAATAATCTATAAACATAAATCATCATACAGTCTGCGAACTACAGCCAATTTCCACTATATAAGAACACAACCTGGTTGTTATTGAAGTCAATATATGAATTAGAAAAGCATCGATCTTCAAAAACACTTATGCTGGTGACGGTTTAAACGAGAAGGTATCGAAAGGGTTGAAAATGACACACTTTAAATATTTTCAGAATCGTAAACATTATATATCATTGTCAGATAGCTTCATAGTGAGACTGAAAAGTGGTTCTGCATATGGTTAGCATTGATGCTGATTAAACATTTATTTACGTATGTGAAGATTAGTTTTACGTGAAAAATTATCATTTATTATTTTTATTCCTTTTTGGGTCCATTTCGACTTCCACCAAAATTAGCGCGAAGACAACCAATTTATTTCGTAGATAGAATTTTACTATCGATTTCATGAAAAATCAGGTTTAAAGCTTATACTGCGCAAATTGGCTCTCGATCCAGAATTTATTCTGTGTCCAAGATCTTACAATTGATTTACTCTAAGATATTAACAGTAATTAACGAGATTCAATTAGCCTAATGTATGTCATTGTGAATGCCTCTCAGTCCTCAGTATTTATACTCTGGAATGCTCCTTTGAAGCTAGATCCAAGATGGTGGCGTAGCACTTCTGATAACTGAACCCGCTGAGTCGACACAACCAGATCTCGGAAATGTAAACTTGTGTGTGTAGTTTGCGCGCGCGCGCGTGTAAATCTGCGTGCGGGGTTCCGACAGACCGATGACTACTTATTATCACTGACCAACCGCTGTCCCACGAATCCTCTGGCTATTGATAACCTACATCTTATCCTTGCTCTTTGAAACTACATATCCAAGCTAGCATAACACTGTGAGTAATTATCTTTTTCACTTAGAGCAAAGAACTGAGGTAAACTCATTACAACTTCCCAATACTTCCTTTGTGCTTGCTTTCGGAGTGGACATACAGGATGGATAAATTTAAGGGGTAGAGGCCGACTTTGTTGAGATCCCATGATGGGCTCTATATCTCAATCATATCACCTTGGAATAAGGAAGTATTATTAGTTGTGAATGTTTAGTTTGGTTCCAGTTCACCTTCCTCTTAGTGCAGCATCTGGAATCTGACGCTGTCACAGACTTTAATCCTGGAATCTGAAGCTACGCTCGTATGAAGAGATCCATAAAAGTCGGCGACGAAGAAGCCCAAAATGAACTGAGAGGAATTTTGAGGCACAAAGGGGGCATAATATAATATATATAAAATATTTAGTGTTGTTAAATTGTTCAAATAAGCATCTTAGTATTTGACGGATGATCGTCACACCACCATCTACAAAGACGGTGGTCGTCTAATTTTATAATTCGTAGAACAGGTTTTGACTCAAGGTATTGAAAATCAAGGCACAAGCTTATCCACAAACTCCACACAAGTGTAGCAAATCCGCTCGAGCTCGACGCAAGACAATGTAAATATTATTCTGACTGAACATACAATTCTTAAAACTGTTTTCAAAAAAGTTGTTAATTTTATATCGCACAGTACAGTTAGTTTCAAATCTAAAGCTTTTTAAGAACAATACGCAGAAAGCGTCATCAATACATGAGAAACTACTTGTAACAAATCCTTGCTTGATGAGACCAGCCCAAGATCTCTTCTTCTGGTTTGCCGACAGTACAGACCACGTGAGGTTCACAAGCTATTGCTCCTGTGACCCACCGTTACTTTCTGGACAAAGGTATTAATACCACGTTATTGTTCAGGTCAAAACAAACATATTTCACCATATGAACATGGGTCTGTGATGCTTAGTTTCTTACCTGCCTGTCCGTATGTATTTTTAAGAAAAAGCCAATATCCTGAAAAGTAATACATTTAATTATAGAAAATTTGGTTATGATAACAAGGCTCATTACCGAAAACATTATCATGAAATTATCTTTAGTATTTTCATAATGACGGATATTAAAAATCTTAAACTTTGAGTGTCTTAAAAACCAGCAGCCTTTTCAAGAATTACACGATAACAGTTTTTAGTGACACCAAAATTATTTAAATCGAATAATAAATAATTAACTTTGTTTTACTGCGACAAGACATGGGCCACATTGTGGTTCTCAGCGAAAAGCCAATAATACAAAACTGAATAAACGGCAGCTATCAATGTGGGCCATCCATGTCTTGTCACAGTAAAACTGCTCTAAATCAGTTATTTATTATTCGATTTAAATAATTTTTGTGTCATTAGATTTGTGATAGAATCCACTAAAAACTGATTTATTAGTAATTCTTGAGAAAAATTTCTAGTTTTTAAGATACTCAAAGCTTAAAAGTTTAAATGGCCGCCATATTTAAAATACTAAAAATAATTTCATGATTTTTTTCAGTAACTGGTCTAGTTGTTGTAAACATTTGAGTCAACTGTTGTATAATTTAATTTATTATTTTTGACAAAACACATACAGACAGACAGATGGGAAAATAAGTATCAAGTTCATTTGTTGAGATATGTTTGTCTTGACCTGAGCAATAACGTGGTATACCTATGTCCAGAGAGTTACGGGACACCCTGTATATTTATTAATATCTAAAAGTAAATTTAATTTGCCACCATTCAATCCACATCTAATGAGACGGTGAGAATAAAAATTAAATTCATTATGGGAGTAGTTTCGCGATTGCGGGTTCTTCTCGACGGAACTGAATATTTTTGGATCAATACAAATGTTAAATATTGAGGAATCGTGACCATTAAATATACGTGATCCTGACCATGAGAACTGAAAAACTGGACGAGACACGTGGAGGCCGCGAGTACGTGAGTGCCCGTGGGACTCGCGATGTTTACTTCTGCGACCGCCGGAGTTCCTGGAACCAGCGCACAAAGCACAGTCGCTCCCTCAGACTCAGCATCTGTTTGTAAACAGTACACCGATCTGCTATGACACGTCATTTTATTACTCTATTCAATACGTGTCTGACAGATATTGTCGGTCGGTCGATCGATTAATATACCCATAGAGAGGCTCTGTTCTCTGCGGCGGACTCGGACACGCGTCTCTGCGATTCGGGACCAGTTTAAAATCAAGCTCTGCCTAGTTTGTTCCCATAGTTTATATGCTACTCAGTTTAATATTTATTACACGTTATGTCTCAGTTTTGAGCATGATTTAAGAACCAAGAGGTTTAAAATACCCTTACTGGTATACATACTCATGGTTGGGTCGGCCCAGTGGGCATGGAAGGTATGTATGGAATTCGACAATATTTGTATTATTTAATTTTACACTGCCTGATGATATCTAATAGTAACAGAAATTTGTTAAAAGGGCATCAATCCGTTTACAATAATATTAAAACCTTATTGCTTTGGAAAAATTACACATAAACCTGTCTAAAAATGTTGAAAGTATCAAACCTTTATCTCAACAGATTTTAGGGTCACATTCACTGAATTACTCGAATGTCAAAGTCTTTTTAACATTACAACATCCAACATTAAAAACCAACATGTTGGGGTTTCAAACTTTTTATCAGAAAAAAAACGAATATAAAAAGATAGAGACTATTAATTACCACTGCCGTAGAATCCACTTTAGTCAAAAGTAAAGGACGGCCACTTTACACATAGCGTAGCCTATGGTGGGAAGGGTTTTTCAATTCGAATGTCGAGTTCAGCTCCATTTCTCATTCAACTTAATGCAGCGTCTGAAATCCGACACTGTCACAGACTCCTGGAATCTGGAGACTACGTCTGTCTGAAAAGTCCAAAAAAAGTCGGTGACGAAGAGTAGGCGACGTTGGGTCTGTGGCAGCGTCACATTTCAGACGCTGCACGGAGCGGAAGGTGAAATAAAGCTAAATCAAACATTCCGCTGTCAGTTTGTTAACACGCACATATTAAGTCATTTTTATTCGTTCTCAAGCATATTAATTTCTTCTTTTTGCAAATTATGTTTCCTGTTCCTTAACAGTGTTTCAATCAATTTTGCAGTTTTTAACAGTTTTAAAAACGTCGCCATTTTGAAACTTTAATTAATCTATATTTTTTCAAGCAGAACGTTACATCTAAAAAAAGACTTATAGACGTGAGAAATATTCCATATTCGTAACTTAAACTTTTTGTGATTTATGATTTTTTAAATTTAAAATGATAGACTGTTAGACGCTAAACGAAGCGAAATGAACCAAATGCTTAGAGAGACTTTTTTTGTTTATTTTCACTTATTTAATCGTATCACAAAATATTTCCCCAATTTTTGAACACCGTGTATTTAATAGTGGGTCAGTACCAGAACTAAGTAGTGGATGCTGCACGACTGTTGTCACCACCAGACTCGCCGGAGGAAGGAAGCAGAGCCAATCAGATAGTGAAGGACTTGGAAGTGACATTGTGAGAACAATAAGTGTATCGAAACACTGGCGAGTGGGTAAAACAATGAGGGCGGCGCGGCACTCGGGCACGGGCGCGTGACGTATCTAGTATCTGAGGGAACGGGCCTGGACGGGGCCGGGGCTCATTACGTATTGCCAATGTACTACACTGGAGAGTACTCAGGGGCTGGCAGTCCTACCTTTCCTCTCCCTTGTATGTACCTGTGATGAGAAGAAACTATCAGAATTCAGCAAGGAACCTGTCTGATACAACGGATATCGTGTTCATATTATCGGTAATTTCATCATGTCTAAAATCTAATCTTACCATTCCATTACCTTCTTGGTACATCGAAAAGAATTTTGAAAATTATACACATGCAGTGGTTACTTGGATTGAAATAAATTTCCTATCACTAAGCGTTTGCAAATTCTTCTTCGGTCTGTATGTTCATCTATTCTCCGCTAGGTAGTAGTAAAGTAAGTAAAATAAGTAAAGTAAGTAAAATAAGTAAAGTAAGTAAAATAAGTAAAGTAAGTAAAATAAGTAAAGTAAAGTAAAGATGTCTTATTTTACCAGGCGAAGTTAGGGCTCTAACCCTTAACATGAGGACCAACGGCTTAAAGGTGACTTCCGAACCACCACCAATGGCCGGATGGCTACTTACAAGGACAGGATCGCTCAGCTGTTAACCGTGCAAGCAGCAGCCATGTTCGACGTTGCTTGATCCGGTTATCTTGCGATAACTGTTGTACCCGCTATACTCAAATTGAACTACGTATGGACCTATAATTTTGCATATAATGTATTTATACATAGTCAGCGTCGCTTTTATGGTGGGCCATTACGTAACCTAAATATCCGAATTTCATCAGTAGACTTTATATTTTGTACGAAACTTCATTTCTACACAGACAAGAATAAGTTCGATGACGATGCACGCATGTCTATTAATATTTTTGACCGAGTCATCGCATAGTAGGCTTTCAGATTTTTTCTTCTGTATGCCGGGAGGGCTGTTTACAATTTTCTTTCCTCTCTTACTGCTCGTCTGTCTAACCGTCCACAAGAACGTAGCCAGGAAGAAATTGGGGGAACGGGGTTCAGGCAACTAATATTTTTCCGTAGTGGACAGAGAGTAAGGCTCCATTTTGTTCCTTAAAAAGTTCTTAACCCGTTTGTTTGTTGAGAACTATCTTTCAGCAGTACATGTAAATAGTAGTAAATTATTTAAATAATAATAATCGTTTACTAAAAAAGTAATTAAAAATTTTGGGGGGTCCAGATCCCCTTGGATCCCTCGTTGGCTACGTCCTTATCTGTCCAGAGAATGAAATGAGATATAGGCTTGAGAGAAGCCTACGATTCGTGGTCCTCCTATTATTTAATTAGGGACATTTATTTACTCTGCTATTTTATCCCTTTGCCTATTTGAGATCTTTTAAACATTTTTACTACTAAAGTAAGATTAAGAATATCGGTAAAGTTTTAGCATTTAAGACGACTAAAGTACGTCAAAGGCTGCTTTTTATTGAGTAAAGTACTAGTGTGCTAGGGCAGTCATTAAACAAATTAAACATTAAAACTGTTAAAAAATAATATTAATTGTGCAATATTTAACATACAATAATTTAGTCCATACAAAAGCTTATAATCATACGTTGTCAGGAGGAACATTTATAGTGAGGAAAATCGAATGAACTCTTAGCAAGTGATTTAGTAAAAAAGTTCAAATAGTCAAGGCCTGAATTTAGTCATTTAGAAGACCTGTCATTTGAAATGGTAAAATACAAGTACACCCAAATAGAGCTGAAAAGACCACTTTCCTTTCTGAAAGAGAAAACTTGCGTCGCGTCGGAGCACGAAGGGTTGAAGTAGACCTATTGGACTGTATAAATGTTGGTGTTATGTGTGTCTAACCCTCTTAAGGCAAGCCGCTTATACCAACTCCTCGCACTGCTAGGGGCTCTAGACTGCATATCCACCCTGTAGTATTGTGCGCTTCTGTCTCGATCTAGTGTTAATATTTTATACTAGATTTTACCCGATCTTAAACCTTTGGAAATAAATAGTTTCTTGGAACATGACATAAGGTTACAATTGTTAAACGAGTTAGGTGCACGCCACAGGATGTTTCGCGATGATAAATGCAAAATTTCAAGTCTACAACCCATTTTATTATTGACTGATTTCGTTTCAGAACAACAGACAAGATTTGTTCGCCTGGGGAATCGTGTTGCATCAGAGTGCGATTTTTTCGCTGATGGCCTACATCAAATCAGAAAGCGGGCCACTTATGTTTTGTCTCAACACACTTAAAATCCCCTGTAACTTTAAGACTGTTTCATTTTTTAGCTTTTGCTATTTTTTTATTTTTTATTATGTTCTGCTCTACTGCAAGGTACATTTCATTTTAATTTCGACTTTTTGCATCATTGGTGTATTTATATTATTTTGGTTGTTGTTATTTACGTGTACTTGTTGTTGTTATACTATTCTATTTTATACATTGTTGTTAATTCTATTGTACGTTGGTCTATTTCATAATATATTGTTGATTTTTATATGATATTAGTGTATAACTAAACTTTCTTGTTGTGATGGACAGTTATTGGGACTTGGAATCGATCATTGTCATATTGTGTTGTGTTCTGCCATTGCTAGCTCTGTATTATTTTATACTAGTTGTACTTTTTACTGCACTATATACACTGTACTGCCATCTTATTGCATATTGTATGTAAATTGGCTGCTTGCCGTTAATAATAAATAATAATAATAATAATAACAGACAATCGCGCGGTATGGAATGTTGCACATTCCCCGTCAAACAACAGGTAAATTGTGTCAACCTACTGAGTGATAGGCTTCAACGCGGCTCAGCTAAATTCCATGGTTAGACGTGCAATATCATAGAATTCATTCTTGTCTGTCTAGAAGTTATGTTTCGAGGAAATTTTAAAAACTACAGATAAAAATCTCTTTCGACACATGTTCCCGTGAAATACATTCACGTGTTAGTTACATAAATTGGGTGGGTTTCCTGTCAATGTTTAAATAATAAAAGTCCACACACCAAATCACTATAAAATGGTGTAGTCTGTGTTGAGATAGATATTAATATGCCACATGTTAACATTTCACTTAAGTTTGTTTACAAGTTTATCTATTCTGATCTTTCATATCGACTGTCAAGTTTACCCATAGAACCAATGTAAAATGTTCGACAACGCTCATCCAAATCCTACAATGTGACATACACCATCATCGAACTCAGTGTTCTTCATTGTAATGAAGTTTCATGCACAATTTCAATTCACAGACATTGCAGAAACAAACAGACATGACATTTTCCCTGCCCCTCGAATTATAGGCTTCGCTATCGCTCAGCCAACTGGGCAAGGACCGTTTTAACAACCTTGAGTCACCAACTATTAGGCTAAATCCTTTTTTTTGGAAGAAGCCCAGATGCATTGGGATTGGAGACCTTCATCAGAGTGTTCAGATTCCATCAAATCTCCACGCATCATTGAGGGAAGCTTTCTTACTCTGAGCTTCCCCCATAGCACTGTTCTAACTATGGATGGCTGACTTTTCTATTGAAATTCCATACGATTCTAAATAAATAGGTCTTATTTGTCACATCTTTCATCATTAGTGGTTATTGGATGAAATCTCTTCCGTATTATTCCATACAGTCTCATTAGACTTTTAAAATATTAATTTTTATAGGTATGTCGTATGGAAACCTTACAAAGGTAATTGTATGCCCACAAGAACTATGCTTTATTGTACTGAGATGTTTCACTCAATTAAATTCGCATATATCTTGTCCGTAATTAAATCAAGTTAAATCTCGTGGCAGCTTAGAAAAATGGATTGGAAAACAATGTATATTTTATTTCCTTTTATCATAAGTATATTGGAGTTTATCATTAACTTACAATTTTGGAGACTATGTATTTAATTGAAACTGACACTGACTTATATAAAAAGAATATTAATGAGGTAGTCGTTAAGGTTCAACTCATAACGATGACAAATGTCCGCAACCTCGTTATTCATACGAGTACTTTAGAGAGCTATCATTTCTCTAATGTAATAGTCAAACTCGATTTAAAACTGTTGTTATTAACATTGGGTTTACTATGCATCATTTTGGTAAGGTAAAATAATTATGTTACCTAATTGCATTGCAACTTTAGAATTAAAAACATGTGAAAGTAATTATTAAATGATACAGAACTACTACTATATCGTATAAAAATATTTGTAATTTTCGTTTTTGCAGTGAATATCCCTCTTATCCCCACATTTCTACGATCCTTCCTCTGGTCACACTTACGGAGTGGAGAATTCGAAAGATTAAAAGTCCAAAACAGTCAAGAGGCCTATCATTCAACAGTTTAAAAATGAAAAAGCTAGTGCGAAAAAATGTGAAACAGTAACAGCTCTCATGCATTTTTATGCTCCGCAACAACATCCAAAGTTCGTTTTCACGAAAATATAAATTATTAATAGTCCCTCCGGCTCAGTGGGAAAAACGTAGGTAGATTTTGTGACAACTGGAATTTTATTAATTTATTATCATGGAATTTACATGATTTACCCGTTTGGGATATAACAATCTTTTTATGACTTATTACATTTTATTAGCATAGAAGCAGTTTTATTTAGTTCCCTATCTTCATAAATAATGGAGTTGTGAATGTTTAAGAAGTTTAATCGGCCACTATATTGAAACGAAATTGCAAAATGTATAATATTAATTTTTGTATAAAGTTGGAAACTTTTTCATTATCCCTATCACCGGTTCTTGGCGATGGAAGAGTTCTTATGGGATTTACATATAATCAATATATCTAAAGCAGTTCGAGATATAAAAAAATTGCTTTAATAAGCATTTAAGAAAATTTTCTTTTTTGTCTGGGTAAAAAAAATGGATTTGTATATTTAGAAAAGTTTCAACAGCCGCCATTTTGAAATGCATTGCGTACCAAATTCGTGGAAGATCTTTGGAATTTATAAGATCGCTTTTTGAACGTGTTTGTGCTTTTTTGGGACGGTTATTATTTTTACAAACAGCGTTGTGTCGCCTTAATTCATAGGGTTGATTCAATGTGGATGTTGAATTTTTTTTTTATTTCTTGAGACGAAATTACTTTAGGTCCAGGAATCAAGACTGCGACAGCGTCAGATTCCAGACGCTGCACTAAGCGAAACACGAATTGGAGCTCAACCAACATACACAGTATTACGTTAGTTGTAATTACTGTAAGTAAATGTAATATTTTGTAATTGATGTAGAGATAACATTTTTTGGAAGCTCAGTAAAGAGAGTACTATTGTCGTTTCATAAAAAGAATAAAGACCAACTAACGGGTCTTACAAAATGTATACTCAGACACTCACTATGACAAGCAAAAGCAGCAGATAGTCGAAATTAACTTCACCTACCCAATTAGAAAATTACAGACAATCCACGAAAGTAATTTTCATAGTCTTGGCTGCCACATATGATATCAGAAAGTAGTTATTTATATTTTAACATGTTATGCTTCAAAACACGCCTAAAACATTTTACTAAATCAGTTCAACAATATTATGCGAGCCTTCAATTGATAGGGGATAAAGATGTTGTGACTAGAATGGTCACCCCTACCCTGCCCTCCCATAAATACACATTAGGCACGGCCCTGCACAGCCCATCTTGATTTACTCCCGCACCATTCATCTTATTTATTGGCCCCGTTGTAAGTCGCGCTATGGTTTCTGTGTTTTCTGTTTTCTCCGTTGAATGGATACGTCGATTTCGATTTATGTTTATTGCTATATGTATTTACATTACTCTGATTACACTTTGTTTTCAAAACAGGTCGTTTTGCTAAGGCAATAAATTTTAAACTTGCAGTTTGTTTGGGTCTATTGTTTCGTGAAGTATTTTATTTGTAGTCAACAAACTTACTTGTGCAAACTAAAGCTTTTGAAAAATTATGGAACTTTTATATTGACAAATGTAAAGCTAAAGTAATCTCAAGAATTACATTATAATTTCTTCGAGTTAAGACTCCTAACTGATAATTCGTTATTTGTTTAACATTGGGCATATTCAGATTAGAGTTTATACCAGGTTTTGTTGGCGGTGGAAGGCATAGAGATAATTTTTAAGTTTTGCCGTTTTAAGATTCATAAACCTGTACAACGAAGTAAAATTGTTACAATTTTGTTTTTACCTTAGCTTATGCCCCCAAAATCGAATATTTTTGTTTTGAACGAGAAGAACCTGTGAATCAAGTCTTTCGAAGCTCTCTATCAAGGATTATCGCACAGACAACCATACGATTTTAGACTACCCTATCAAGTCTTTAATAATAAAATGCCTACTCAACATCCATCACATCTAAATTTTTTAATGCACAAAGTTTCCATCTTCGTTATTTTCAGTTATGTATAAAGTAAAATATTATAAACTATACATCTTGGTATATTTTTTCATTCAGATGTGTGGCCTTTATAATTAAAAAAAATCACAACTCCACAATTATTTGGCCTAAAAAGTATTTTGGGGTCTTTTCTAATATGTCCCCGCATTCACAAAGATCGTAATTAAAGCGATTAATTCATTGTCAATTGAAAAGCGGGAAATCCTGAAACTCTGGTTGGTCACTTTTAACCGACGAATCACGAGTTTGGCCACCTCCTACCTATATAAGGTGCGTTTTCCACTCGTCTTATCTTATCAGTGATAAACGCGCGCCGCTTGATCTGGGCTTGGACTTTGCAAGCTCGAGTTAATTTTTTTCCTAAAAGAGCAAGCAGCGCGAAGCGCTGCGCAGCGGGCAAGCATCGCGTGATCTAACCCATTCTGAAAATTTTGTTGATCCCACAACAGGAGCACACACACAGAGAATTGAATCGCTCTGGGCGTCGCGTCGGCAAAACGGCGTAATAGGAACGAATGTGGTACAAGTCGCAACTTGCTAGACTCATACTTGTGTGAGTTTCTGTGGAAACATCGCCACCAAAACACAGATTTGTTCGAACAAATCCTGGAGGACATTAAAGCGTTCTGGCCACCAGAATAGTATATTATTTTAAACATCTTTCGTTACTAATTTGTGTTTTTTCGTACAAATTAATAAATTCGTTTATCAATTGTTTTTGCAAATTATTGTCAAAAACCAAGCTTAACTTAACCTCAATTACCTTTAGAAATTACATTTGTAGCTCTAGTAACGTAATCTAACTTATAGAAATTAAAATAGAGAATGCGGGGACATACTAGAAAAGACCCGTATTTTGGAATGCATATAATATTTCTTAAATTATGTTTAAATATTGTTTTTCTCGAACGGGTTTCCAGATATTGGTCAGGATCTCTTACGTGCCCCTGAACTCTATGCCATAGCTCGTATTGATGACCTAAGGGTGTCAGACAGACCATTCGAAAAATAAAAATACTTTATAATTATTGTTTAAACAATGAATGATAAAGACTGTTTCCTCGGTTTTAACTATAATGGTGACAAAGAAAACACATCCCTCGAGATGGTGCCAATATCGGAATAACTTTCTAGAGGGTCTAATCAGAATGTCTGAGAGAGCTATAAAATATGATAATTTAATATGCAAAAATGTAATCTATAGAAACTAGCTGGAGTTCCAAGTCAGATTGAACAGTTCCAAGTTTGTTATCTTTATAGCGATAAGACGTTTGATAGTTTCGTTGATAACGCAGTAAAACTGGTTTTCAGTAGTCATTAATTATGTGTAATAATAAAATAAAAGTTTGAGAGTTGCGACTCTGAACAAATATTGACTGAGTTATTACGTAGGCCTATATAAAAATTCCTAGAAAGATCTACTTACTACTTCAATCTGAGGCTGAAGGACCATTTAACAAAAGATAAACGTCGGTATCTAAGAGTTTACGAGATTGAATTCCATATAAAACCGATAAGAGATGATACTGTTGTTGTTGATAGCAAGAGCACAGTATAAACTGTATGATGAACTCTATAATCAGATCACAGTTAGCGAGTAACCAGACCTGACTGTGAAGCCCCGAGCCGGTCGACGCTGTTGTCGATCTGGTATCGATCAGCCGAGTGCTGCCTCAGCGATCGCAACCTTCCACAATATTCCCTCCTCTCCAGGTTCCACTTTCCCTCTCAGTGTGTCACTATACTTTAGTTCTCTGATACTTTCACTATCAAATCTTATGGCAATCTAGTATCGATTAGGCGAGTGTTACTTCAGCGATCGCAACCTTTACAATATTCCCTTCCCAGGTTTAAATTTCCCTCTCATTGGGTCATTAAACTTTAGTTCTCTGATACTTTCACCAGCAAAACATATTGATCTGGTATCGATCAGCCGAGTGCTGCCTCAGCGATCGCAACCTTCGACAATATTCCCTCTTCTCCAGGTTCAACTTTCCTTGGCAGTGGTTCACTAGCAAATCCTATTTCGTCTTGTTCTTATCTTGACATCGCCTTTTTGAAGTTTTCAAATAGACCAGAAGAAGTCACCGGATCGTTTGCTGTTGAATAGCGCCGTATCTTTCTGCAATGATAACCAGGAAATCTTTCTTTTCTTGGCGGTATCTTCCAGACGTACTTATCCATTAAGCGGTTAAGATAAAACCCAATCGTGATTAGTTCTTTTTTGAACAGTATCCCATTAAAAGATTACAAAGTCAAACATATTAAAATTTAAAAATATTTTTGTTTTTAAGCCTTGAAAATCATCAAAGAGAGTAGTAGGTAGTATTTACTACCCAAGATCGTTTTAAAATGTAGTTTAAGTTGTATGTAACACTAATTTAGAATGGTACTTCACTAATCACTAATGGTAGTCCCTCTCTCAACGGCTTGATTTTCTGGGGAAACCGCTTACTATTCTAGAGTTCACTATTCTAGAATAATCAGTGCTCTCAAAATCGACCTGTGATATCTTATATGACACAATATACTGTATTTGTGCTTGTTTGTCAAGTGTAAGTTTTAAGAGGAATCCAACTATATGATATTACGATTAATAGTGTCATTTACGATGCATTCGCAACTAACAAGGTTTGAGTACGCCAAACCACGTTTAGTGTAACCAGCTTTCCTGAACTCGAATCCAAAATGAAAATTCTATAGCTCATTTCGTTCTTGGCTTCAGCTATGATGTGGGATATAGGCAGGAGGACAGTAAATCAAGAAGATGAATTTAACCAGACCCAGATAGTGAGACCAAAATACAATTTCAAGTACACTGGGCTAACGTTCAGACAAATTCAGTGAAGAAACATGCGCCATTATTGAAATAAATGTCGCCTATATAAGAAATGAAGCTTCGTCCAAAGTTTAAAGTCTATCTTTCGGGCAGAAAGGTAGACAATAGGGGAATTTTTTTCAACCCACTGAGGGAAACTCTTTGGTAAAGATCAGTCAGTAAGGATGTAATCGAACTCAAGACATGAGAAGGTGCAAGTTTTGGGTGTTGTAAGGAGAAGATGGACATGTGACCATAATGTGACAACTATTATTATGTTTCAAATTATACAACGAAATAAATGCACTTTTATACGTATTTTAATTTATAAAAACGCTTTATATCTTCTCACTTTTTAATATAATCTACCACGAGTATGGTACACATTTCTCATTTAAATCTGGGTAATCCTAAGGATGTCCAGGAGCAGCATATCACTAACAGCAAATTATCGAGATATTGGGTTAAAAGGGTTTATCGATACGTCTAATTCACTGCGGAAGGTGACTGATGGAGTGAGTAGAGTAGTGATCACTACCCGCTTTGACTAGTTTGTTATTCTGAAGAAGATCACAGACGAAGCCGGGTCCCAGCGGTCCCTCTCACACGCTTAACTTCTCGCTTACAACGTCTATCACATTAAATCTATACTACCTCGAAAATAAATTTGTACTATTTGGGTAGTATTCCCTCATGTATTCGAATAAAATAAAAATATTTTGTGAGCTATCGTGGATCATGACGACCAAAAATATGGAGAAAAACACGGGTTTCTGTTTAAAATTTAAGCTTTCTCCACTTTAACTCATCGTTATTCCAAAAGTAATGATAACACAAAAAATTCTTTTACGACACTTATGTTGTCTATGTTCTAGTTAATAATTATAGGCATAATTGAGTTTTTTGTAAACCCTTGCGAAATCTACTATTATTTTGAGATTTTGAAAATATTGTATGATACTGTACATATTGGTCGTGAATGCTGATAAGGATTCATGGTAATTCCATTTTACACCATCCGACACATAAAAGATATTTCAAAAAAGAGTTTCTGGTGATTACAACGGGTGAGCAGTGGCTGCTTACTGGGCTGGGAGTACAGTTTGTGCCTTCAGGCGGCAATTGTGGCCGAGTGTCATCATCCCAAGAGGTCAGTGAGTTAAAGAGGCTGAAACAAAGCTAGCCTCCCTCTATACAGAGCCCGTAATATCTCCTCATGGGATGTCGACAGGAGTACACCCCTACCCCACCGGCCTTACCTATCCTGAATATATTTTTCACTCCAGAAGAAACCGCAAATATCCTCTTAAAACGAAGTGCATAGAGAAGTTTCCTCAGGTATTTGTCCAAAAAAAAATACATTGGAAAATTAGTTCAAAATTTAGTCCCCGCTGTAGTTTATTTGAGCGCTTCCAAACTCAAATGCGAAAGCAAATTAAAAACCTACTTCAGTGCTGAAATGTTCTCAAGTTAAGTGTATATCCCAAAATACACACGCATGCTTTTATATGCAAAGAAAACATTTAAGAAAGTAATACGAGTGTAATGTTCTAAAGCATTGGCTTTAAATCATGCTCTGTGCACGTTCTAGTTGCCTTTTTTTCTTTTTTTTTTTTTTTTGTTTAGTAGTTTTATTTGTTTTTCGCAAAGAACAAATTTATTTACATTACATTCCTTTACCCCTTATACTTATTATTTAGTTTCTCTTATTGGACAGTCAAAATTATTTTAATCGAAATTAAATATTGAAACAGAATATCATTTCATCGTTGTTTTATTCAATACCACAAGTAGGTCTAAACACCATCAAAGTGCTTTGAAGATTGTGCCTTTTCCTATGAAGAAATTACTATAGTATTATTACATTATTATTCAACGCTGTGAAGGCAAAGAGAGCCGAAATAAAACATAAGAGATCGCACCAAACAGAGATTATTTGAAACTGGAAACACACTTGAACAGTTGATTGTGATACAGACTCGAGTAATGAGGTGTGGAAGGAGGGGCGAGCTGTCAGAAGTCAGATGGGAGTGTCGCTGGATGTCACCCCGGGGGCACCACGCCATGTCATGTTGGGGGGGGGAGGGGGTTGTTGCGTCACGACGGGTGTCTAGGCTATACAAGTGTGGAAATTTAATTCCCACCCAGTTCACCAATATATCTGGAAAACAATTTAAACCATATTTTTCATAGATTCATTTTCTGCACATTCCTATATATTTAAAACGTGTTGTATGTAGTTAAAACCAAAAAGAATACGTTAGTTAAGGTATTAATCCTTTTTTATGATTTTCAAAGTACAGAAAATACATGTATAAGATGATTATGATAGGAATGAATTGCACATAATAAGAGAAGAAAAAAGCAATGAACTTAGTAAGTACTGTGTTATATTTTATTAGTACACATTTCTTACTATTGTATATTTGTATATTTCTGGTTTAATTTGTATTTGGTGAACTATGGTGTAGGCCTACTTTAGCAATATCGATATCGACATTTAAAATTGACGATTGTTTTCGGCTTTTTATGGAAGTGCAGTTGACGTTTTTGTGAAGTGCGCTTTTTAAATTAATTTGCAAATTGTGTTACTATCCACCTTATAACGCACTCGCATATCTACGTCAATCCTTTTGTCTATCAGTATCAGTTATCACTGGGTGATGGTCACAAGGGGACAATGCGACCTGATAAGATAATATTATAAATTAGGTGCCAAGTTCGTGGACAGTAAAAACGTCGTCTTTATAAAACACCAATGGCCAATAGCGCAGTGTAGCGGGTACAACGGTTATTGCAAGATAACTGAATTAAGCAACGTCGAGCGTGGCTGCTGCTTGGATGGGTTACCGTTGAGCGATCCTGTCCTTGCAAGCAGCCCGCGTGCCCGGCTGTTGGTGGTGGTTCGGAAGCCACCTTTAAGCTGTTGGTCCCCAGTTCAAGTGTTAGGGAGGGTTTCTTAACACTAACATCGCTTGGTAAAATAAGGCATCTTTACTTTACTTTTTAAAACACACATTATCGCCTTGAACACCGACTGCCCTACCTCATAAATTGTTGTTATATTGGTGATTATCCATTGAATACATCAAGAAATTGCCTAGAGCGATTTCTTATCGACGTAATTACCAATGTTACTGATGGTATCACATTTCAGTACACCATAATTGCAATTTCATAATGCATAAAACCTCCTTGCAAAATTCAAATTTATTTTCCGAAAGGCTTATGCTCATTATCAAAAAGCGTTAAAAGTAAAACAAATTTAAATATTGTTCCCATATTTAAAAAATAAAAAATATATTTTAAGTAATGGAAATATTTTGATAAAGTTTATAACTACTTCTGAATATAAAGACTTGGTGGCGTCAGTAAAAAAGCAACGGTTAGAAGGTTTTAGAAACAAATTTTCGTTGAAGATTACGAATGTTCACGGGTAATATTTTTCTCACTTCAGTATTTGCAAGATTAGTCGTATAACGTGTTGTAAACTTTTGCAATATTAACCATGTATAGGAATACTTTCATTAGTCAGATAATATTAAAAGACAGAGCTCTGTTAATTGTATTCTGCCTTTGTCACATCATTGTTTTGCTCATATTCAAACACTTTAAAGACGGGGTATTATTTGTCACCTTAGGGCAAAAATTTTGAGAAATTGCACTTAGCCCTATAAGGACCTTTGCGCTACTTCCGGAGTGATAGGATATTCAGGATAGGCAAGGCTGGGGTAGGGGCCGCCCTCTGTCGAGGTCCATTAGGAAGACTGGGCATTAATCCCAGTCATGTTTCCTTGGAAGAATGGGAGGCCAGCTCTTTACCAGCCTTTCCAGGTACAGCAGGCAGAGAGGGGGTGGCACACCCTTATGTCTAGGTTAGCAACAGCCCTTAACATTTAGCAAGCTCCACCAACTTAAAAAGTCATCCCCGGCATTAGACTACTCCTACCGATCTACCCTTACACCCCAATATTGTATCGACAATTGAGGTTAGTGATGTGCCGCTCCTAGACATCCTAAGGTTGCCCAGTTTTAAGTGGCACATCGGTTTTTGCTGTACCCAGAGTAGGTTAAATTGGAAGGTATAAACTAGCCAGAACCTTCCGGGTTAAAAGAAAAGGTTCTTGATCGTCTAAAACAACATCAGAATGATCTTATATTTCCATAACATCCGAACTTTAGTTTTGATGTTACAAACATTATCTGTACTGCGCACAGTCACTGGATGAATTAAATCTTGGAAAACCTATAAGAGGGTAAACTATTTTTCGGGATAAATTTATTTACCCCTTTCTTACAATGAATGTAACTTGGGAGGATTTGGAAAGAAAGCTTTTTTAATAACTCTACAAAACTGTAGGAATTTATGAAATTCAGTGAAGTAATTAAATTTTTCTAAATGCACTTGTGTGTTTTTGGCAAGAGCTTTTTATTAATATCGAAAAGCACTTTGTCGGTGTAGCCACTGATCTTTGTGTTTTGCCAAGTCATAATGTCAACAATGAACTGTGCCAAAATAGTCAGGCAATCCCCTTATACGTGTTACGGTATAAACTCTGTATATGATATCACAAAGTCAAAGTTATAACACATAATCAATTTAAAACCCAAGGGGCATATTCTTTAATTGTGGCCCTGGAGTGGGCAGAGCGAGGGTCTCCCCCATGACACTGTCCACCCTCCCCACGCTCCCACCAATCTGACAGTGATGATATCCCTCACCCTCCACCTTTTACATCATTATACTCTCGTTATAATCCGTGACATTTAGCGACAGGTTTGATCACCTTGTCTCGCTTCAGTGCGTTTAAGTCACCCTGTCAACGCTGTCCTACATGTATGTTTTATTTGCTGGGCTTATTATTGTAGCAATTTACTTAAATACCCCAAGAAGAAGTTGATTTTTGTGCAGGATTTTCTGTCAAACCAATGTTAAACCTGTTACAAATGGTTTAGAATTTTCTGATAAGAAAATTGAAGACCGCAAGTGAAATTGTAATTTGTAATAATGGGCGTGTTCTTCGTAATTACTTTTAGAACACATGCCAGTAAAATAAGAATGAGACTATATGCGTGAATTTATTGATACAATAACCTTTTTTTACTCGTTTCAAAAAACTAATGTCTACATTTCCTAGTTCTAGATTCTGGCTAGAAAGATCTCTCTCATACTATTTTCATTTTAAACTTTAGTAGTTAAAAAATATAAATCCATTTTATTAGTTTCTAAACAATTATAACGACGCAAAACAGGGATAACATAAAGTTTACAATTTGAGTCGTTTGTGTATAAACTCATAACATCTGTGGGCGAGAAGAATTCCTCGATAATATCGAGAAATCTTAATAGCAAAACATTACGTAGAGTGTAATCAAAGAGATGAGAGTGATGTCAATCTTTTTCTTAACACAAGTAATAAAATGCAGTCTTAGTTTCCATTTGTTTAATCGGATTGTTAGGATTTTAGAAAGGATTCAAAAGTAGACAATATCTATTCTTATTTCTTTCTTTTCTACCCGTTTCTTAAGAACTGGCTGTACTGTCGGCATGAAAGTAGCCAGGGAAATTTTTGTGGAGGTCAAGACGACTGTCTAGTAGTGAACAGAAAGTAAAGCAAGTGCAACCGCTCATTCCCCATTTTGTTCCTTAAAAAGTTCTTGTCCCGCTTCAGTATTGAGAACGATCTTTCAGCAGTACATGTCGGTAATACTCAATTATTTAAATAATAATAATAGTTTGCTAAAAATCAATTGAAAAATTTTAATGTTAAAGGGGTCCCGACCCCTTGGACCCCCTCGCTGGTTACGTTTTTTACTGTTGGTCATATTAATTTTGACCCCAATAGAACAACGGTAAACCAAATACTTTTACGCCTTAATTTTTAGTCACAAGGCTATGGGAGACGTCCATTTTAATGATAAAATATATACCATGTAATTTTTATTGAAAACTAATTTTATACTAGCTTGTTCTTCAATGTTTATTGTTTATATGCAGGGTGTTCATAGAAGGGTGCCACAATCTTCTGTGGGTATTTATCATTTAAATAAAAAAGTTTCTTATAAACATAGGTAAAAAGTTCAGCCACTAGTCGCCATTTTGTAAAAAGAATATTACCTCTGGAACTAGTTAACCTAAAGAAAGGAAATTTGGAACATCGGTTTGAATAAATAAGATGAACATTTAAAAATAATTGTGTCATTTTCTTTAATATTAACAAAAAGTCAAATAATAAAAAACAGTATGGTTATAAATATGTACTGGACTGAGCAATTTTATAACAATTCCAACGGTACTTGTTCCATCAAAATCCGTCAACGTATCAGCGAGCACAACCACTTTAGAGGTATACTTGCACAATCCAGGAGCGCCAAACATGTCACAGTTGAGAGGTATCAGTTGTTTGCTGCTCCCGGATTGTGCAAGTATACCTCTAAAGTGGTCGTTCTCGTTTGTGCATTGACGGATTTCGTTGGAACATGTACGGTTGCAATTGTAATGAAATTTCTTAAATAGTTGTTGCCTGGTTAATGTTTTTATAACGATAGTTTGTAATTTTATTTTAAAAACTAACAACAGATGCCATTTTGTTAATATTAAAGAAAAGAAAACAATTATATTTATTTTCCTCTGATCTATTTAAAACTATGTACAAAATTTAGTTTAGCTAACTAATTTTAGAGGTAATAAATTCTTTATAGAAAAATACAAAAATGGCTGCTAGCGACTAAACGAGACATTTCCCGACCTACGTATATATGATATTTTTTGTTTGAAATAATGAATACTATCCCACACAAGTCTGCTACACCCTTTTTTGAACACCCTGTATACAGAAAATACGAACTTTACATAGAAGACTAAAAAGGGTTTGGACGCTTTAAAGTTTAAAAATCGGTCAAAAGTCTACACGAAAAATAAGGACGTAAAAGTGTTCTGTGCGAAGATTGTTCTTATAAAGTAAAGCTCCTCTACAGCCAGTTGCCAATGTCTCCTTGCTGATTCATCAGTGGAAAGTAAATGAGCGTTAGAGCATTATATCCAAAGAAAATACTAAAAATAGTTAATTTTGGGTCAAATATATTGATATACTTCTGCGAATTTCCATAATTGAATGAACTGCTAGTAGGGCATGGCAGAGGCATTGGTTGGCCCCAAAGACGGACACTGACCTGGAGTTCCACATCATCGTTTCCCAACCCCCGCTGACGCAAGGAACAGTGGACAGTGAACCACTCGCCACCGCTGAGCAGACAACTTGTTGTTTACTTGAAGATCTGCGCAGTCAGTCGAACGCTGGGCTCGGACGGAGGAGAGTAGCCTACATTGTGAATATTCTTTCACTTGAACATGTTAACCCTCAAGTGACCCCCGTAGATGGAGAGGTTAGGTATATAGATAAATAATGAGATGTATGTATTTCATGGAAGTAATTGGTACCTGCATTTTTTAACCTAATATTATAGCATTATTATTTATTGTCTCGTTAAGATAACTTGCGATGGTGAGTCTAAACCAAATGTTAAAATGTTAAATGACTGCATTCAGTTTTTTTCACAAATTGTTGTATTCTACGACTGTCATTTCCATCTGGACAAAGGACCAATCTTAAACTGCTTACTAACGCTCTGCCAAATCCCATAACGTGACACGCACCATCATCAAACCCGATTATGCCTACATAAAAAAGGAAGCATGCAGACCATGCAAGTCTGTAGGTCAGTTAGTTCTCGTGTGGCTCGTACAGAATTAATATTTCAGCTTCTTGAATAGGTTTTGCTAATACTCAGCCAATAGGAGTTTTCCTGTAGTGTGCCCATCAGGCCTTTTAGTAGATGTATCTCCGAGTAAGCATTGCCCTTGATTATAGATCCTTAGGATCTGCCTGATTACAGGTCCTTAGGATCTACCTGATTACAGATCCTTAGGATCTGCCTGATTACAGGTCCTTAGGATCTGCCTGATTACAGATCCTTAGGATCTGCCTGATTATAGATCCTTAGGATCTGCTTGATTATAGATCAGAAGGATCTATAATCAATGACATTGCGCTCCAAAAAGCTCTCTTTGAAATCGTATTGGTAATCGTGACCCATGAAACTCAAACATGTTTTATCATGCTAACCATACAAAATGTAGTAGTGAAAAAGTTCATGCCAATGAAACCCCCGGAATTGCACACTTATGAAAATAGTGGTAGGAATTTTCAATGGAATCTAATGATATAATTTATTTACCAGTATTATTTCAATTACCCCCTATGAATATATGAAGTTAGTAGTTATAAGGTAATACCAATAACTTCAGAATGAATTAACATTTTCAAATGACCCAAGAATTTGCAATTAAATGCAGACCTTGCATTTAAACAATTCTATTTAATGTGGTTCTGTTATACCCCACAAATAAACTATTTTATTTGCGAAATAATATTGAGTTGAGTTTAGCGTTGGTTTTTGCCTAAGCCCAAAGCCCAAGGCCTTCTTAAGGTGTCATTTAACAGCGTTATTTGAAATTCATGAACTGTCGCCAACCCTTATCCTGTTTCCGGAAGGGGTGTGTAGTCTGGAAACAATTAAACACCTTTAACTGAGATAATTACAAATCCTTGAAGAGCACTCTAAAACGTTAATAAAGTAAAATAGCGAGTAATTTTACCACAAGGGTTGTATAACGTGACAACCTTACTCGTTTGCCATCTTGTTTTAGTCCCTAAAAATCCCCAAACTGTGTTTTTTTTTCTAGTAGAATATATATATATATATATATATATATATATATATATATATCGTTGAACTTTATAAATTTGTATTGACGCGTCCGTACTTGATAACTTTAATGGGTGTGGTCTTATGGTTATGGGCGTTGTATTGCTACAACTTAAAAGTTTTAATAAATTAACAAATATAACATATAACTTTGATTTTATAGTGAGCCAAGGTACTTTCCAATTATAATTCCTTAGCGTTGTAGTGAAATTATGTCTTTATTTGAATTGACAAGGGAATAAACGTGAAAAACCTATGTTACAGGTGTTACGAAAAATAGACCTAGGTTTATGCAGAGAGTATGAAATAGCAAAAACTCTGTGAAATGACTAAGAATTAAAACTTGTTACTTTTATTATATATATATACTTAAAATACCATAGTAAAATATTAAATATTAATCGAGATTACACAGTCGAATACTTTTTCTATAAAAAGTTAATTTACTGCTATGGGTGGTACACAGTTGTCGTAAAATGAGGTTTATAATAGAAATTTCTTATATTGAAGATATTCTTAATGTACTAAAATCATTTAATATTAAAACAACCTAATTTAAGACGTTGTCACGTCAAAAATCTATTTTGAATTCAGCATTTACATATTTAAAAATTATAGGCTTCAAAAGTAAAATTCAATGACGTTTTCATGTGTTTTAATAATATTTTTGAAAAATATGTCTTCTGAACTCTATGAAGTAAGAGTAGGCTATACAAGCATTTCAATATTATTGATATGGCGTAAACTAAAAGATCTTTTCACTACAGCTGCTTCTGTAACGAGACCTCATGGTTCTGTAAGTGGAGGATTTCCTAGACAAGTAGCAAAGAGCGTATTATTATCGTGTATTACAGAGGGCAATGTATTCGATAACCTAGTATAACGAGACCTCATGGTTCTGTAAGTGGAGGATTTCCTAGACAAGTAGCAAAGAGCGTATTATTATCGTGTATTACAGAGGGCATTGTATTCGATAACCTAGTATAACGAGACCTCATGGTTCTGTAAGTGGAGGATTTCCTAGACAAGTAGCAAAGAGCGTATTATTATCGTGTATTACAGAGGGCATTGTATTCGATAACCTAGTATAACGAGACCTCATGGTTCTGTAAGTGGAGGATTTCCTAGACAAGTAGCAAAGAGCGTATTATTATCGTGTATTACAGAGGGCATTGTATTCGATAACCTAGTATAACGAGACCTCATGGTTCTGTAAGTGGAGGATTTCCTAGACAAGTAGCAAAGAGCGTATTATTATCGTGTATTACAGAGGGCATTGTATTCGATAACCTAGTATAACGAGAACCGCTGTTCCGGTTTCCGTAGCTCTGATATTATTGTATCATATTGAAAAAATATATCCATAGAGTACAACCTATATTTGTGGGTTTTCTATGAATAAATAGAATGAATAAAAGGCAAACTATTAATTTGTAAATAAAAATTATTTTTTATTATTTTCCTTACCGAAGTTTCATCTTCATTCGCTAATAGATTTTTAAAACCCAATAATAATCATGAAAATTGTCAAATACACTTATTATTCTAACATTGTTTATTCAATTTGTAATGGTAATAGCCTACATGTAATTTTAGAAGAGACATAATCCACATCAGAAATCTATCATTTAAAAATGCGATAAATTTTTATATAATACAATGTTAAAACCCAAAAGGCCACACCAAAACCACATCTTCATTAATAAAATATTTGTTTTTTAATAAAATTCGGGATTGAGTAGGCTAACTAAAAAACTTGCTATTTTAAAACTATATTATAACATGCATTTGTTAATTTTTATCTCTCTTTGTATTTGATAAAAATTAGAAGGTTGATCTAGTACGATGTTTATACCAAATTAATTTCTTCTAGAAAGTAATATGTTTTTGAAATATAGAATGAAAAAACTGTATGTTTAAATTAAATTCAATTTAATGATATATTTATAATTTTGAGTCTAATTATTTAATTTATATAATAGCATGTGATGCCCACTAGCATTATTTTACTACAAATATCCTTAGTTACAACAATGACCACTGAAGTGCTATGTTTAAAATCTCAAGGCAAGTCAAGAAATTATATAACATTCTTTTACTTCAGTACGGAAAAATCTAACATACATTACATATCTTTGACCTGTTATCACTTTATTTACATACAAAGTGTTTAAAGAAAACTTCTAAACCTTAAAAGCGATAGATAGACACGCCTATGTGCATGGATATGACCCCAAAGTCCTTGGGAAGCTAGTACCTGGAAGTAGGTTACGACATCGGCTCGATGAGATGGGGAGTGGGGGATATTTCACAAGCATTCTCATCGTGTCAGCAATTCTTGTAAAGTAAATCATTAGTAAAATTATAAATATTGATAACCATCATTATTGTTAACTGTTCCTATGTATATTTTTGCCATAGTTTGTTGTAGTAGCATGAGTATTGCAAATATACTTAGACATTGTTCATTGTGCGACATTACAAAAAGTTGTAAAGTGAATGTAACACATTTTGAATACTAACTATGTTTTAAACTATACACCAGTAATAACCAATTAAAATAAATATGTTAAAGTGATATATGTTACTAAAAATTGTATTTAAGATCATTTTCTATTTGAATGCTTGATATGACAAGTCAAGTACCAACTACGGAGTAGTGCAAGGGAGTACTCTGGATCCTCTCTTCTTTCTTATTTATATCAACAATATATCGCAGCTAAACTGTACAGACGTTTTTTTCTAATTTAAATGTAACGTAATAATTTGTCATTAAAATTGTATTTACAAAATTATTTTCATATTTAAATACATTGAAGTAACAAGCCAAGTATCGAGTACAAAGTAGGGCAAGGGAGTTCTCTAGACCCTCTCTTGTTTCTTATTTATATCAACAATATATCACAGCTTGTACCGTTATTTAGTTGTATTTTATATAATACATATTTTTACAACCCTGCCACTTGTTACTGGTTATAAAAAAATTCTCTTAGAACATTGGAACCATTAGGCTCACGTCCATGATATCATTAGGTTTTTTTATGACTCTATTTGGCAGCAACGTAGCAACACATTATTTTTTTTAACATCTAGAAGTGGTGCTTTTATGTTTATTTTCCACAATTAAATATTTAAGTAAACTTTGCAAATCGTGTATTGATTACTGTGACCTCAGCGATATCCAACGCTATGCGTTTCATCCATTCGGTACAAGCTAAACCTTAGAGATAAGTTTTTCTTATTTGCTCATAATACGGCCTTGGTCCCACCCATCAGGTTGGATTTGAGATAAAGTTTAAAATCAGGCCTTGGTTTAGTGTATTTACTGCATATTTAGATGTAAATATGAAATATATATTATCATTATTCAAAGATTAAGAATTAAAACTAGTTTCCACTGTTCTTCTTCTTTTATCAAGACCTTTAAATTAAAGTGTCACTTTATGTGCCTTTACTTTTAAAAATTTTGAGCCGCCCCTCCCGCCTCCCCCGTATTCCATTTTGGGGAAATGGACAAAGTTGTAACAGTGACAAAAAATTACACTTCTATTTCCTAGAAAGGTGTCCCAAGTTCCATCTCTCCATCTTTATCCATTAAAAACTAAACAGAGTGTATCCATACTTTTAACTCACACTGTATAACTTATGCATTATAGCTTAAAAGTTAAATTTTTAGGTAATTTACAATATATACTTTATGTTTTTATGCATGATTTTTATATCATGTATGGATTCCAGATAGCAAAGTATTAACTAGTATTTCGGGAATAATTATAAACACGATAACTACTGCACCTCTTAATAGATGCAGGGTAAACTTCGTACTGTGGAGTGCCCATATATATGTATATAGGTATATACTTTGGATGAATTCATTAGCCAGTCTTAACCAATAAACCATTTCAAGATGGCAGCTATTCAAATTTGAACAAAACAAAAACGTTATCTCAGGTATTCACAACATAAATTAAATTTACATGTTTCAAAAAAGTTTTAGTTATTCAAACAAAATTTATTTCTACTAATTTTTCTAATACTTTTCTTATTTTAAGATAGTGGGCGTTTAAAGTTATAGAATTACCTAGTTGGATCATTATTAGTAAATACGTTTAAAAAAATCATTTTTTAAATTAATTGTACCTAAATTATGTCCAAGTTTATGCAATGAAATTAGCATATTTGTCTAGTAGGGTTTCAAGATCATAGGCTTTCTAAATATTTGAAGTGTTACGGTTATATTAAGATGCCAACATTAAGGGTTATTGTCCCATCAGTATTGTAAGAATCAAACATCTAAACTAATAATAATGCATCTTCAGTTTGATATTCCGTAATAACAGCCTCGTATGAAGTCTAGTTTTCCTCCAAACTGAGCCGGAAGGAATATTTGTTTTAGGTATTGCGCGTGTATGATCACTTCTGGTTTGAATAAACAATGTTTCCGACGCCATGGTTCAGTTTGCCTTGTTGTTCCGATCAAGAAAATATTTATACATACACAGTTCTGAGAATAATTACTGGACTGACTTACATTATTACACGTTCTACCGTTCTGCTATGGCCGTGTTACGCCGTTTCATCTCCCATCTCTAATTGTTCTTAACACCTCTAAATAAACAAAATTTAACTTTAAATAACATTAGTAATTTTTTTTCTATTCAACGATTTCTTTTATAGCAAATAACATACCTTATTTTGTTTTTTATTTGATTTGATATTAAAATAATTAGATTGTAAAGTATTGTTGCATCGTTTATGAGGTCTGTGGCCAACAATTTACAATTGTTTATTTTTATGTTAGATTTGAAATACAGTAATTGTTTTTAAAATTACTATTATTATTAATATGTTAATTAGTTATAGCACCGCTGTGCACAGCAAAAAGAAATCGACTCGCCACCACACACTAGCCTCTGAGGCCCATGTGAAACTAATTTCGATAGTATAAAGCGTACTATGTTTGTTTGTAAGTTCTGATTTGATTTGAAAAGCTCATTTCGGTCATAAAGCGTCTACTTTCAGCCAGTTTTATTTTATTCCGGTCTAGGGTGTTTCTAGTACCGTAGTTGAGTTTGCTTTGTTAGTTTGAGCAAGAAAATAAATATAAAAAACAATACATATCTGTTACTAATTTTTGTTTGATCGAAACTTAAAATAAAGTACTTTAATACGTTGTCACCCAGTTATAGGTTATATTCAGAATTGCAGATCTCTAGTTCTTTGCTAAGTCAGTTTAAAATCAGTTACAAAATTTGTATTCAGCAAACAGAGAGAAAAAGCGAACAACGTAACTTTCATTTTCGAACATAGGATCCGTGCATTGACCATCCCAATTTTCATCAGCAATCCCAGAAAACGTTTGCCGTAGTAAATAGTGCGCTTTTCGCTATATAACTTTCTGTGAAACCAACATTACGGGTTGAAAATTTTGAACACGTTTGTGAAAATACGAGTAATAGAGTGACATTATAAAGTGTTAACTTACTGAAAATTAATACAATTAACCTTCACAATAGTTCAGTAGTTCTTTTATTTTTTATTTTTCTCGTTGTCACCATGGTTACGAATGCCTAATTAAAATATATTTAAAATAAAGTTGAATTATATAATGTACAGTGTATTTATTATGACACTGTCATCCATTTATGAGGTAAGTGCAAGATTTCAAACTATTTTTCATGTATTCCCGAAGTTTAAAATCGATTATTTGTACTTAACAAACAGACAAGAAAAGAAGTTATCGAAAACGATTTAAACATTGAGAACAGTAAAAGTCATTGCTTTTCAAATTAATGATCAATTATGATTTACAAAATTATGGTATCATAAAATTAATAATATTTGTGATTGCACCGCTTAATAGTCAAAACTGTAACATCTTACGATTTAGCTACATATGTAGACATTCAACTCACTCGTAACCAAAGCTTGTTGTAGCTAAATATTATGTTACTTCCAACGGTAAACATGCGCAGCTTGGTAGTCAAAGATTTCAGATTGAAGCTAGGCACTAAAGCTGGCTGATGGAATCAACTTTAAATTTTAACCCTTTTGAACACAAGTGAACCTCAAACACCCTTAATTATTTTTGCCCGTAAAGTAATAAGAGATTCTTTTTTAAAGATATTATTGATAAGCTTACAACACATTTCTTGAATATCGCATACATTTTGCCTTTAATAAAAAATCCAAAAAGCTTGGATTTCTTTTTAGATGGATATTATATATATATCTTTACAGATATACGTCTTTCTAAAGTTATTAAGTCATAATTATGGGCGTCAAGTTGTTCAAAATTTAACATTGCTCTTATTGGTACAAAATCAAAGTTATTGCCAGTACCACGCCGATCTTAAGATCCTGCTATAGTGAAGCTTCCTTTAATTTTACCTCTTACGAACAAAGTTAAAGCTAAAAGACATTTACACTCCGTTAATATTGGAGATGTCTCATTTTTAATATATGACTTCTAAGCCACATATATGAGCTTTAGTTTCTCTTTTTTTCTAAAGTGTCTACTCTTAAGTATTTGATTGATAAAGTTAAAAAAAGTTTTCCGTATTTTCTAAAGGCCCGTTAGAATATCTAGAATACTAAAGAGCGCTTAAAAGTGTACAAGTCATATCTTTAAAACGAGACATCCAATTAATTCTACGAGCAAAGATAAGACATAATAGTGTTTGAGATTATTGTGGGGATAAACCTAAGATGTAGCCAATAAAACAGACTCTTAAGAGCCGGCAGTAGTCAAATAATTGGTTAAAATTGTTTCCATAAAAACAAATTAAGCCTCATGCAGTTTTCTGCTTTTATTTTAGATCGAAACTACATGGGAGATATATATCTGATTTTAAAGGCATACAACGTATCCATTTTCTTCTGTTTTGAGTAAATTGTGTATTTTCGTACTTATTTTAATAATTAAACCATAAAGTAACAGACATTTTGGAAGTTTTCTAAATACAATAACTTAAAATATGATGAAAACCAAATTATTGGGATGCGTATTAATTATATCTTTTCAAATTTCTTATTTTTGTGTAAATTTAGTATTTTTATACTTTTTTAATAATTACAGATAAAGTAATATGCATTTTGGAGGTTTTTTAAATACAGTAACTTATAACAATATCAATAATACCAAATCATTGGGATGCGTATTAATCATATATTTGTCCAAACTTCTTATTTTTTCTGTAAATTTAGTATTGTTATGTTTTTTTTTTTAATAATTAAAGGTAAAGGAAAAGGTAGTTTGGAGGTATTATAAATGCAGTAAACATAAAAATATCGAGAAAACCAAAGCATCGGTATGCTTATATCTTTTAAATTAGCCATCTCCCATAATTCGATGACTAAAAATAAGGTCGTAACCGTGCAGGAGGTGTAACATTGTTCTCGTAGGGCTACAACACGATAACCACTACTGCAGAATTTGTAATAAATTTTGTCAACTGAACTATTCACTGAAGATCTAGGCGCACCTTGCTGAACCATACGTGCAGGCGAAGGTAGGCAATCTGGGTATTGCCGTGTATTGCGGGAATAGCCTACATCTCATCCTTTGCAATCTTCTACGCAGAGTGTTTAATTGCGTATTTGTTGTTGTCAACTTCTAATTGTGAAGGTTACGATGATTTATCTTTCAATAAACCTCCATCGGTTACGTTTGCTAAAGATAAAGTACGTTGCTATGTTACGTACTGTAACTTATTGTTAAGCGTGTTTTTCATTGTGTTATTCGCTTATTTGGAAAAATAAGATTATCGTATCTCTAATGAACCTTTTGATGATATTTTAAGTGTTCAAATTAAACTTTTGAAAAAGCCGTATAATAAGAAGTGTTAATTAAACTCATTATTTTATAACGTAGTTGACTGATTAAAATTTAAACAATAAATTCATCAATCAAATAATTATATTTTTTCCGTTAGTAAGAAATTCATTTATGTACAACTTTTATACAAAAATACATTCTTAATAGAAATTAGTAAAAGGGTTTAACGTTACTGATAAAATACACATAAAGTGCAATTATTATCTTTTTTTATACTTAGATATTTTAAGTTATATTAGAATACATCGTTCAACTTATTATTTTATAACGAACTTTACTGATTAAAATTTAAACAGTAAAACGCCAATGAAATAATAATATTTTATTCCGGTAGTAAGAAATTAATTTATGTACAATTTGTATACGAAAATAATTTGTTAATGGGAATTAGTAAAATAGTTTAACGTTATTACTAATAATACATTGCAATTACCTTTTTTTAATACTTACATCTTTGAAGTTGTATTAGATTACATCGCTGTGTAGATGATTATTTTCTTCCGCTATAGTCACACTTTTTTGTAATGAGTTGAGCTTCATGTAATGTTTCATGCTTTCTGATATCCACTACGGGATCAATACTAAAACTATTGTCATTTTTATAAATCGTATTAAATTAAAAATATATAATTTCCTTAATTCAGGATTAAATAACATTTTTCTCTCACAATATGTATCTCGTATACTGTAAAAATATATTCTATAAGTACATGCTGTAAAATGCTTTATTTGTGCCTTAGTTCAAAATTGTCTACATTCTTCAATTTAAATTTATTTATAATTAAATCCGCTGTTATTTTAAGCGGAGGATAAAAACTTGCCTATTTTTCTGCAATAAAGGAAGTTATCTTAATATTTTATTAATTAAAAATATAATATATTTTCCAAGCACAAACTAGATTGCACCAGAGAAGTGAACCTCGTCCATGAAGCACTTATAGCTTATATAAGAAGAGTTGTTATAAAGGTAAATGAAAAGCAGCAAATAATCAAAACAGTACTTTAATTCATACTTGACGTGGTAACAAAATGGTAACTCTAACTATACTTCTTGAAAATATTAAATCTATGTAACTGTACAAGATTATTAAAATAAAACTGGAAGATTAAATCCAAATTTGTTTATTTTCCCTGTAATATTGGAGATGGTATTCATTCCTTCGATAAAATAATAAAAAAAGTCTTTAATTTAAATATTCAAATTATTGGAATAGGTTTACCATAACGTAACCATAAAGCTAAGTCATAAGTAAATAAAATATAAACTATAAAATATACACTAACAAGTTCACTTATAGTGAAAACAATACACTAAACTAAAAAATAATAAACGAGTTTAACTCAATACTAAGTTTAAATCTGAAATTATACATAAAATCAAGCACTAATTAAAATGAACATTGGAAGAGCTAAAATATGGAGTGAGAGTAATAATTACAATTTATTTAAACGAAAATTGTACCAATTTATTTTTCGAGATGACTAAGTGAAATAAAAGCGTATTTTACTTTAGTATATAAATTAACAATGAGGGTTTACACGATCTGTAAATAAAATTCAAATTGACGCTTTTCTGTTAATATTTTTAATATACTATACAGAGCTTTGAGTTTTACTTTGTAACAACATTTTTATTAGTTTATAGATTAATACTCTCACTGTTTGTTTAAAATGATTCATTACTTGAAATTAGACCTGAAATAGTTCATTTTTACTAGTGATTCTATAATAGGCGTTAGAGCTCGCTAACAGACGTATTCTTTTTCATCTTTCGAAAAGTCCTTTTAAGTAACTGCTTCATTCTTTGAGATGTTTAGAAATATTCATGTTTAATGTTTAACAAACTTATAATATCCGCAGAAAAGAGCCTATATTTCACTAAAGATAAATTACAACTGTGAAAATGCAATATTCTAGTTCGAGCCCAAAGTCTATGACCCGATTAGGATGGACTACTTGTTGAAGAAAAGACAAAACATTACTGGAATGTTGTAGCATAACCTTGCGCCTGTTTACATCTTTCGCAAGCGGACGCATCCCGTATTGTCAAACATCGCGAACTGCTCTCTTCCTAAACGTAACATATAATAAATGCTCGGGAACCGGTACGACAGAACAGAGGGACCTAAAATATTCCTTTCAAGGACCAAAAGTCATGAAAAAATACTCAAAGTATCGTTTCCAAATCAATTAAAACTAATTAACGTATAAAATCGCTATTGCTAATGAATCATTAGATGAATATCTGTACACCTATTTACATTACATACAAAGTCATGCAGTTGAATACCGGTAATAGAACTTTGGTATTGATTTTTAAGACTGTTTACAACTATCTGATTTTTACTCAAGGGATATAAACTTTACTTCTGTCCTTGACTCGAGAGTAAAAACTGCTTACAGTATATTGAATGAGAGAAATATTTACATAGCCCGGTTCGGAAAAGTCTTGGTCAGCTAGGTCCTGGACGTGGAGTTTGCTGACCTGTAGAATCCTCAACTCCAAACCGCCCGGCGGTGGCGTCAGAAGAGCTCGGGTGAGGACGGGTTGCTATGTCCGGCGCTGGGCACCCCGTCACTACCATCCACCCTCAGCTGTCCCTGCAGAACCTCGTAGCGGTGTTTGTACATGTCCCTGTCGTGGCAGAGGCGGTTCACTTCCATCTGGAGTCTGTGGATCTCGCCTTGCAGTTGGCGGTTGTTGAGTTCCAGTTCGTGTCTCTGGACGAGCCTCTTGCTGCGGCAGTTCTGGGCGTATCCACGATTCTTCAGCGTCCTCCTCTTCTGCTTCAGCCGCACCACGTCCTCTCTGGGTAGCCCGTGCAGGCGCTTGTTGAGCTCTCGGACAGTGAGATGGGTCAGCAGGTCGTCGCTGATGATGTCCGGCTCGCCCCCGTGGTGGTGCAGTCTGCCGGATCCGCTGAGCGGGGAGGTGACGCCGCTGCTGACGCTCACCGGGCGCAGCACGCACATGTCCTCCTCGTGCTGCTGCAAGTACTCCTGAGGCATCCTCTTGTGGTTCATGGTGGGATGCTGCACCGGCCAGCTCTGAGCGTCTTCTATCTCGTTGCAGTTGGGTCGGAGGTCTAAGGGCTCCTGACGCAGCGATTGCGTCAGCCACACCATGTCTTCCATGAGGCCCCCGGGGGGCTTGCCGTGGTGCACGTGCTGGATGTGGGAATGCGGCTGGCCTATGTGGAAGTGCGACGGTGGGGAGGCGGATACGTTGGGGGAGATGCTGATCGGCGGAGTGTCCGGTGGGGTGCCCGGGGTGTTGGGGTACATCACGAGACTGTTCTGGTGCTTGATGGCGCTGACCACCACGCCGTTCTGGGTGTGCACCACCATGTTCTGCGCGTGGTGCTGGATGTGGTGGACCACGTTCTGGCTGAACTGCTGTTGGTGGTACACGGCCCCGTGGCCGTGGTTGTGGTTGTGGTTAAAGTGGTGGTGGTCCTCTGCCTGGTGGGCGGGCGGGGTCAGAAGCTGTGGCGGTGACGGAAGAACACTTCCTCCACAGATCGGCATAGGCGGCAACCTCTGGGGCCTCATGTCCCTCGTGTCTTCCTCGGTGTTGTTGTTGTTGGTCTCTCGCTTCACGGAGACTGCCTCCAAGTGGTCGAGGACGAACTCCTCCACGTACTCGTCCGCGAGATGGCGATCTGCAGGATCCATTTGAGCCTTCATCGAAACTCGATCACACACAAAATAAACTCTACCATCCGAACAGCGGCAGTACAGTCACTGATCACTGGTCTACCGGCGCGGTGCACTCGTGAGCTAAAGTACGCGGCTGACACGACAGAGACGCTGCTCCGACTGTCTCTCCCGCTGACTTGAACGCTGAACCGCTGCTCAGCCGCGATCGCGCGGGGGCGTGGTCTCGCACGCCATTGGTCCGGCTGGCCCCGCCCCCCAGGTGTCTATCGAGCGCCTTCCACTCGATCCGCCGATATTCATTTCACGGCTATTGCTGGTTTATTATCCCTTAAAATAACTTACACTCTAATACTTACAAGGAGAAACTGCTGTACAAATTTAGGAATAAGTACCGTTCAAAAATTACTACCCTTCCGGTTAGAGAAGGGAATAAATCGCTTATCGACTCCCGACCAACCAGCTCCATTTTGCCCGTAGATTAAACACTCACCTCTCTAATAAGGCCGCTCTTATCCCCGCTCCTGCGAACTTTTCCAATATCCAGGGGATATTGGTATTTCTCATTCGCAGAAAGTAAAATCCCGCTTAGAGCCTTTGAGATTACATAATTCACTTAAGATCCAATTGAAATTGGGTGCGCCCGGTTAAAAGCATGTAATTTACGTTTTCGTACGTTTTATAATAACGATGCTTGGCACTCTTATAAACGGAGATTTAAAGAGACATCATTCTTCAGTTTTATTACTACCAGTTGAACACCAGAAGAAATGTTTTTTTATTTACTAGTACTGTGATGAAAATCAAATTCTATAGTGCTAGCGGCATTTAAAGTTAATCACGTGTTGTGAAACATCTAACACCTAAATGTGTAGCCTATATCATACAATAATAATTTCAAATATTTAGTATTAGTGGTATCAGTGGAGTCTTTGACTTTTCAGAGAATATTCCGTGTATCTATTTAAGTGTTGTGTAGCAAATTAGTTTTCTATAAAGCTAGTTCTATTCTTTTAAAGCATAGATAGCGCTACTGTACAAAATACTATCTTTAGTGTTGTAAAATCTTAATTAGCTTACCTCAACTTTTTAATTAAATTTTAAATGTTCAGTATTGTTTATTATTGTCGGAGTTCACTCAGTATAAGACGTAATTTATAGTTTTCCGTAATATATTTATAATCGCTATTTCCTTCGTTTACCTTTAGATGTCGTTAAATGCAATATATTCTAATTAATAATCATAGTTATATTGCAAAACTGAAATTTATATTTCTATAATTATTACACACCCTCAAACATTAGGTACTTGTTGAAACTCGATATTCTAGTAAACTCGATCCCTTTTTCTAGGTTCTAATGTGGGTTCTGTCTATTTTTGTCTTTATAATTTTCATCGTTTCAATTAACCTTCTTACGAGTGAATGATTTGTTTTTATCTTTCCTCCATGCTATTATTTATATTGTTTGTTGTAACAAATTAAATATTCGTGTGTACCTACTGTATATATTACGTTCGAAATGTTAAAAACTGTTTGTGAGGTAATTTGTACCAACCCCCCTTCCCACCACCTAGTACAATGTAAAGTAGATGCTCTCATCAATACTTTAGTTTAGATTATTTCATTTGAAAACGTTAAGAGGAAAATTGAATGATAATCTAAACAGTATAATTGAGCTGTATAGCTTATATATGGTCAACATACAAACGTAGTCTATCACGTTATTCAATGTAAAATATATGTCTGTATACATAGGAACATAACCAAAAATTATATTGTTTCATAACAAATTGACAATGTTTAGCTCAAAACATTAGATAACAGATGCTATTATCAATTTAATTGAGTTTTAAATCTTAAAAAGTTATAATAAGTTTTTAAACTAATAAGTATCAAGTAAAAAGGTTTCAAATTTGTCTTAACACCTAGATTTATAGTTTCCATAAAAAATAAATAAAGTTTTAATTCGAGTTTTTAAAATTTAAATTAGCTTTCGCTTATTAGTAAGTATAATTAAAGCTGTGCGGTAGACTTTTATACATCATAAGTTAATTTGTGCTACAAAATTATGGATCGGTTAACAAACAGAATTTTAATATAATATTCGTGATCCTTTTTAGATTTAAACTGTTCAACTAAACTGGTCAATCTTGACATATTTTAACACAAAATAACACATACCGAGGGTAATGGTACCACAATAATAACCTTCGATAACTCAGATGTTTGCTCTGAAGTTGACTGAAGGAAGACAGGTGTTTTAATAGGGATCATATAACAATATTTCATTACGATCATATAATACTGTTTTAGAATAATATAGTAATATTTGACAGTAAATGTGTCATTATCTTAAATTATACCTACTTTAAAGAAATATTACTTACTTTTTTACTTTTAACATGAAAAAACTGTTTTACAGTTGTCACTACAGGGATACTTTTTAGTTTTTAGAGACATTTTAATTTAACGTTCTTTCTAAAAAAAAAACTGGTAGACACATGGTTTAAATATAGAGAACATTTCTTTTTCGAAAAGATTTCAAATGACATAAGCCTTCTGTTTAAATTTTCCGAGTTATGCCAATTTAAACTTATTCAAAATAACCGTTTTGTTTTATTGGAAACTAAAACTAATCAGAGTTACAGGCGAAATTAATTTAATATAATATTTCAAGAATTTATAAATCAAATTAATTACCAAGTAACATAGATTTTGCCTTTAAACGAGCCAACGTGTAACACTTAAAACCTTTCAATAGGGCCTCCAGATTGTCTGTCTGTCTATGCGATAGATCTTTATAGAAAGTTTTTAGAGAGTTGAAATTTAGTAGGCTACGTAGCTTCCTTCTTTTAGTCCTAGGAAGAGGCCTATTGATTTTGGGATCAAAATTTCAAAGGACAGACTATCCATCTGTCTGTCCGTCCGTGTGAGAACTCTTGACCGAAAATCCAAGAGATTTGAATATGATACACAAATTTCTTTTGCTGCAAAGAACTTTATTGATTTTGAGGTCTAAAGTTAAAAGGATAGTCTGTCCGTCAATCTATCCGTCTATGAGATAAATATTGATAAAAAAAGCCTTAAGGTACTTTACACTTGGTACATAGGACCACTCCATCCAAGGAAGAATCCTATGGATTTTGGGATCTTAAATTTAAAGAAGAGTGTATCCTTCTGCCTGTCCGTCCGTGCGAAAACTCTCGACCGAAATTCCAAGAGACTTAAAACTTGGTACATGAGTTTCTCTTGATCCAAAGAAGAATTCTATTGATTTTGGAGAATAAAAGTAAAAGGACAGTCCGTCCGTCAATCTGTCCGTAAATGAGATAAATCTTAATAAAAAGGCCTGAAGAGACTTGGCACGTACACCACTTCATCCAAGGAAGAATTCTATTGATTTTGGAGAATAAAAGTAACAGGACAGTCCTTCCGTCAATCTGTCCGTAAATGAGATAAATCTTAATAAAAAGGCCTAAAAGACTTGAAACTTGGTGCATGGGACCACTTCATGCAAGAAAGTATGTTATTCATTTTTGGATCTAAACTTGAAAGGGCATTTTTCCATCTGTCTGTCCGTCCAAGCAATAAATCTTGACAGGAAGATCCAAGAGACTTGAAACTTGGTACATCACTTCTTCTTGATCCAAATAATAATTCTATTGATTTTGGAGTCTAAAGGTTAAAAGGTTATCCGTCCGAGCCCTTTGAGACTCCGACGGATAGGTTTATTTGCATCGCTTACAATCTTGATGATGTCAACGAACTAAACAGTTCTCTGCTGGTCTCAATGGTGCGCAGTGTGGTTGTCACGAAACGTCAATGTTTATCTCACACAGAGTGTTGCTTAGAGCGAAAATAGATCTAACTTATGTGTCTATAGTGAGTGACATCAAATGCTGATTTACTAGTTTTTAATGCGTAATCATATCTTCATAATTATAAAAGATAATTGTTCTGGATTTGGCGAAGTTTAAAAGGCTTGAGTAATAAAAGTAAAAATGTCTCTGAATATTACCTATCGTCTTGATTAACTATAACCCTTGGTAGCTACATACGTTTTAAAACATCAGAATTTCATAAAATACAAATTACATCAATTTTGGTTGAAGATTTATTAAAAAAAGTTTAATGACCCTTGGATAATAAGGATGGAAGAACGTAGCCAGGAAAAGATTTTGGGGGAAATCCAGACAACTGATATTTTCCCGTAGTGGGCAGAGAGTAAGGCCCCATATCGTTCCTTAAAAAGTTCCTAAATGTGTATTTCAAACTTTTAAAAACTGCCGTCATTTTCCAATATCGCAGTCTACTTGGTTTATTCTTATGGAACAGCCTGTATTCTATTATTACTTTTGGTAGGAACAGTAATTTAAAAACATTTTTATTCTTGGTACCTTTTTGTATTTGCCTAAGTAGATATGACAATTCACAGTTTCCACATTACTTATGGATTTTAACAATGAGAAAACATCGTTATAAACAGGCGCCCATTCGAAAATTCTAAATTGTAAATGTGACTTCTTAAATTTGGGAATTTTCCTTTGTTTTCCAGATATAAGTGTGTAATCGAGTAAAGGGATTTATTCACGTTAAAAGCATTTTCGTTCGTTCAAATGTAGGAATAGATAATGGTGCTCTGCTTAATTAAAGGATTAATTTTAAACGTGGCCAGCTATTATACGGTTGTATTAGTAAAACAATAAAAATTTCTGAACGCAAACATACTGTAGAGGAAAATGTGGAGTACGTGATAAGAAACATAGCATACTGTATTAAAGGGCAGCTCCATAAGACTTGAATTGGATCACTGCACGAACCAGGCGCTAACGACCTACATAAGATTAGATAAGATAAGACGGCAAATGGGCGCCTGTTTCAAATTGAGACTTGACTTCTTATCACATTTCTCTTATCGACGTCCTGCCATTGCGGCCGCAACAAGTGGGTAACTGCAATTCATGTAATTTTTGGATCCTCGAACATAATAAAATTACATCAAGTCTGTTTTGTTAGCTTACACCAAACCTTGCTAAGTTATTACAGAGGTTTTATATTCTCCGGAAGTATTATTTTCCTTGTTTTACAAGATTGAGTGTTGGATGACGTTCCTAGCCTTTCTTCGGCACTAAAAGAGACGAAAGTAAAACATTCTTCACATTGCAGGATAGAACTCTATAAAGTCTCACCACAAATGTCGAGAAAGCAATAAAAATTTTAATGTACACAAGTTTTTAAAAAAATCTAAAAAAGACTCACTGTTGACAAATAAAATGTCTTGTCTTGATTAAATTTAACGTGAAGTGCAATTATTATTGCAGATCCTTAGTTTTGGAACCCGTGATAACTTTAATTGGGGTTTATGCTTTTTCCTTCCTTTAAAATTCAGATAGAAATATTTTCATCATTGCATTAAACAAATTATATGATTTTAAAATAAAATTACTACATGTTTTTACTAGCCATTTATAGAAAATTAGATCTAAAATGTAGAGCTGTTTACTTTTCGTTTATAAAAGAGGAAAAATATTTAGGAAATTCCCCAAAAAAATAATAAAAAGTAAACCTTTCGTTTAAAAAACACTATTGGTTCTTTTCCGTTAATTCACTACCATTAGTTTTATGGTCTGGAATTTCGTTGTAACATTTTCCTTGTTTTCATGACGTTTAAGAACGCACGGCTTTAAGAATTTTTATTACATTTACCCATTTTTTTATCTTAACCTTAATTTAAATCCAAAACAAAACTGGGGTCTTTTTCGTTTAAGGGCCAGCACAAAAGACCCTAGCTTGCCTATTCAAAACTCAGATCACGCGATTCTTGCCCGCTGCGCAGCGCTTTGCGCTGCTTGCTCTTTAAAAAAAAAATTAACTCGAGCTTGCAAAGTCCAAGCCCAGATCAACTCACAAAACTCAGACAGAACTAACGCAGGTTTCATTACAGGCAAAAGATAAGCGGCGCGCGTTTATCACTGATAAGATAAGACGAGTTGGTTCTTTTCCGTTAAATCACTTCATTCCAGGTATTTACTATTATTAACTAACACAATTGGCTAAAGAAGACCAAAATTTAATCTAATTTAAGTACAAATATCATTGGTAGTGAATTAACGGAATTCCAGACCATAAAACTAATGGTAGTGAATTAACGGAAAAGAACCACACTATTAAATACAGTAAAAGAAAAATATATGACCGTCTTTAAAACCTTGACTAGTAATAGTAAAAGCAAAAACATTTAAAAATAAACACAAACTAAATTACATAAAATTGTCAATATTATTTACAGTTAAAATGCTGTTAAACTATTGAAAGTAAATGCATTTGCAACCTAAGTTTGGAAAATGTAAAATATGAAAGGACAATTTGGGAAATACATCTCACATTATTGGAATAACTTTGTATAGTCACGCTGGGTTATTTTTTGGGGTAGAAAACTCCAAGGTCAATGTTTGAGGTTTGTAAGTGTGTAAGTCTCTAAATGCTTAAATTGCTTTATTATTTAGTGTTTACTTAAGGGTTTCAAAACGTATACGTGAGAGGCAACGTATCTCGGACCTACATCAGCGGAACGTTATTTTTTCACAACGATTATCATGGATGCAACTTATCGTCTGGATAAAACTATTATGGAGACTCCAGGAGGGCCTTCACCTCACCAATGTATCCAAGCCTCCTAGAATCATACTCATTGCTTTCTTGGAGTTTTTTAGTTAACATTGTAATACAAGTTAAAGTCCCTGGCAGAAGCAACAAAACGATTGTTAATAAATATCAAGGTTGAGATTTTTATATTTTTTCATATCCCATGATAAATCCCTGAGGACAGGAATAATACAAATTAATATCTTAAACAGGAATTCTGGGTATTTAAATTAGTAATTGGAAAAATCTTAAAATCACGTCTAAGAAATCTTACTTAAATGTAAGGATGTACTTGTAAATTAATATAAAACTTAATGATATTATAAATCCGAAAGAGCCTTTGTTTGTTTGTTTTGTTTCACGCGTAAACTATTCGACCGATTGTACTGACATTTTGCGTTGACTTACTTACGATCCCTGGTATGAATGTAGGTCTATTCCTATTTTGAAAATCCTTCTGGACTACTCCACTGGTCTTTAAAGTAGCAAAAAGTCCCATTTTGGTCTCTAAAGTTTTGAAATAACAATTATTTATAATTCTACTGAAAGAGTTTTTTAACTGTAGTTTTTTTAATGGTAATTATTTACTATAGCCAATTCACAATATTTGTCAAAATTTCTACTTAAAATAAGGAATAAATGTATACGATGTTAGTACAGTAGATATAAAAGAGAGGAAAGCCTAAATAATAACATAAATTATAATGGAAACGCCCCTAGCCCTAAGTTAAAACTGATGGCAAAAATGTTTACTGATGGTAAACTGCTAACAAAAAAGGAAAAACTTCCTCGAGATAGTACCTAAATTTGAGTTCAGATCACGTGATTGTCCCTTTTCGCCCTTTAATCATAATCTGACGTTAGAAATTTGGCTGATCTATTAATGGGAATCTAAACTTACTATTTTAAGAAATTGATAAAAGTGGTTTGAGATCGTTATAGCTAACGTGGCTAAAGTAAATTGCAACCAAAATATTCAGTAAAATTATACCGTACAAGCAAAAGGAATATTTGTGTACAGATTGTTTCTGTAATAAATACTTACAAGTTACAAACCTGAAATGCTGCCTACTTAGTGTAAGTATAATTGTATCATACCATGTCTACTGTACTTCCTTATTGACCGGAAGCATAATAAAAGACTTACAAATCGAACCATAACCAAAACACTGTGATCCATTACTGTTCCCTATTACATTCCCTATTACTGTTCCCCTGGTTTTTATTACATTTATATATCGAGGCAAGTATGTGATGTTAAAAATATAAACTAAAAAGTAGCATATATTTTTTATTACAAATTAAATAGCATATTTTAGATAATTCGAACAAATTTGAAGTAGTGAGTACCTAATATGTGTTGTGGAACAAATGGGTGATACAGTATTACTGTGGACAGGCCCAAAGTTGTCATTTGTTGTATCAAGATGAAAGTCACTATGCTCACATAAATTTATAAATTGCTATTCGAATTATGTTCACGTTTTTAACTCGCTGAAAATGCAATTAAATTTGATACATCCCACAGTTTAAACACTGTCAGTCATCATTTTTATGAAATATTATGTGTAGCAATTTCCTGTGAAAATCCCATAATAGGTTAAATACCTATGTGCAAGATAGCGTGCAAAATAAACATCAAAAAAAGGTTTTCAGCTTTCTCTTTCTGGTTCTATGCTATCCGTTGTTAAGTTTTATATTTAAAAAACTAATAAAAATACTTACCACAGGTTGTCCATACAATCACAGTGGGAAGTCTTCGGAAACTAAGCATTTCAATCAAAGTTCTTAAAACTACAGACTTTCCGGGAGGTCATCACCGAACTAAACTAGATACCGTACACGAAAAATAGTTTTTAAACACCCTCACTCGTCTGTAGAAAGCAGAAGACTGACTCAGGGTGACAAAACTAAAAGCGAGGGGTAACATCACATATGTTACAGGTTGTTATGACAAACCTGTGTATAAAGTTTCTTTATCACAATCGAACAGGCTTCATTCTGATAAAACTGGCTTCACTATAAACAAACATGCAACAAGGGGAGATAAGCTTGATGGATTGTAATCAGCTGTGTTTGGTCCGTTATTGTCTGGACAATGAAAAGAGATCCTTGAGACAAGGACGTAGCCACCGAGGGGGTTAAAGGGGACCGGACCCCCCCTGAAAATTTCAACTTTTTTAGTCAACGATTATTAATATTTAAATAATTCAGTATTAATGACATGTACTGCTGAAAGACAGTTTTCAACAAAGAAACGGGTCAAGAACTTTTTATGGAACAAAATGGGACCTTACTTTCTGTCCACTACGGGCAGGAGTTGTCTGGACCTCCCCCCTCCCCAAAGTTTGTCCTGGCTACGTTCTTGCATTAATACAAGCGGATATAGCCTAACCTGATAGTTAGTATTGCATGGGTATCCATATAACAAATACTATGTTAATCCAGTTGTAAAATAATATGATAGATACACGGTATACAATTACCTCGCAAAATACTTTCATTAAAACAAAAACGTATGGCAATCGCCGGACTGACCGACAGAAGTCTTCGTGTAATGGGCAGTGAATATATATCTTGAAAAAGTACATATGCTAATTATTAAATGGTTATTTATATATTAAAAAAACGAGACGTTAAATTCTTTAAAATAAAAACTTTTTTAATTTTTTTTTTAATTTTTGTAATATTTTTGCATTTTATTATCACTGACTTTTAAGTATTAAAGTAATAAATATTTATATGTTTTCATTATTATCGTTTATATTAGATTCTATAATTTGGTTAGTATGATTTCCACTGCAATATTGTATTTCTGAAATAATTACTTCATTTGCATTCTCACTACATTCTAAATTTAAATTATGGGTTTATGATAATTGAAGTCAGGAATAAATTTCACTGTTCTCAGAGCTCTCATTACTATTATTTCATTTGGTTTCGTGGATGAATCGGAATAATTGTCTTCGTTTTCCTCTATTATAATTATTAGCTGCAAAAGAAATACACAAATATTTACTACCTGTGAATCCAAATAATAATAATAATAATATATACGCTCCGACACAGCTTCATGCTTCACAAAGTTCATGTACTCTCTGTAAACATACCAGCATAGCATTATCGAAGGTCTTTATTCCTAATGCCTAAGGGTCCAATATTTTGCCTCAAAAGTCTATAATTTCTCGTATGATGATAACAATCTTTTCTATTTTCCCTGTATCAAGGAAAGTAATCTTGACGAAAAACATGTGACATTAAAAAGCAGTTAAACTGTCCAAAAATCAACTGCACCAACATCAGCAGCGCTATGAGATGGAAACTGAGGATTATTCTCATTGACCTTGACATCACCGAACATAAAGATGTGATAGTTGATTTCCTTTGAATTTTGTGGAGTTGTAGGTCTGACGCAGTGGAAGCGAGCTATGGTGGGCAAGTATAATGGTTGTATGCCAAACAAAAGTGTCAGTAAGGATAGTAGCTAAAGGATGACTTCACTGCATAAGTATGGCCTCCAGGTATGAATTTATTCCAGTGGTCTTCACTAATCTTAGTGATTGTTGGAGATGTATCACTGTCCTCTTAGATGAGTTTGATAACGTCCTATTCATGTAATTACATCTATACCTGGTGCAATGAGAAAGATCGTGCCGAGATCGAGCTTTTGTAATTGCATTACTCACTCTCAGTATGTTTGAAAACATCTGTTACATATTACTCCGGTCTAAATCTCGATAGTAAGATGCCCTTACATCATCTCGGAGGAAGTTTATAATGAGTACGGCCACTGCTTGCAAAACCCGATACTTTGTGTATAAAATGAAGAGGATCGTTAATAACTTCAAAGAGTTAATAATAATTGCAGCGATAACCCCTGCTATCTGTGACCCTATTGCACTACTGTCATAGTTTATATGCGCGTGCAAGTAGCTGATATGCACTGGGACTAGGCTATCGCTACTTTAGGAGCAAAAGTAATAGTTTCAATTTGTATTTTAGTGACGTACGAAACCATCCATAATGTTTATGTTTTATAACAGAAAGAATTACAAAATGTATACTTTATGAATTAAAACTCATTCTTTAGGTGTAGTATGTTGCTTACCTCAACACAACAAAAATTAATTTAGAGTTTTTAGGAAAGGGCCTCAATTTTAAATTATAATACGCTTTTTTACAATGGTGCATTGTATTTGTATCTCAACTACGTTTATTGAGATATATTTTATACCATAAGAACAATGTATGCTGGCTAAATCTTCATAATAATCTTGAGGATTAAATCCGATTGACCAATAGACAGGCGGTAATATAAAAAAAATTACATCCCTCGGCTGCTAAAAGAGAATTTGTGCCACTCTACTAAGTGAGACTACAGTGACGCTCAGCCAAATACCGTAGATGGACTTGTACCATCACTCTTACATATATATATATATATATATATATATATATATATATATATATATATATACACATATATATATCCAGCAAGATATATGTATATATATCCTGCTGCAAGTCAACTGTAGTAGAATAGCAGCTTGCAGATGATTGTGACATTTACATCCTTAATGGCTGAGTGTTAGCGAAGCATATCACTCAAGGGGCTGGTAAAATTTTGTTTTTGTCTGTCTGTCCGTACGATTTATCGATAACATACTAATTGAAGTTTTATTTCCGTATATTAATTTTTTGTGGAGCGTTACCAAACATTTTTGCATAGGTAATCATAATGGCAACGAGAACATCGCAGAATAAATTAACTTGTAAACAAACTGAATACAATCATATTCAATTTTAAACGTAATACAGTAAAACATGTAGCCTTACCATCCACAAAACCATATTTATATATTACAAGTTCATTTATTCTGCGATTTTTGTTTCGCTAGTTTTGTTGGAGGCGAAATGAAAGGGGGTCAAAGGGTTAAAAATATGAAATAAAAATTTTCTCAAATTGTCTTACAAAAAAATATGTAAATAAATTTTGAACCAGCATTAGAAAACCATATCCATACAGTTGTGTGACGAAGACAACTGCTATTAATGTTGTTTGGTTTTCAATGTGTTAAGCTACGTTCTATATTTTTAATTCTTTTGAAACCTTCCAATTTTTATTTTCACCAAAACTAGTGAAACTGATTGATATCGTTTTTAGTAGGAATTCCTCTATCGATTACAGAAAAACCAGGTTGTGTACTTATACGACACGAAACAGCTTTCAGCTCCTGGATTATCATTAAGATCCATCCAGATCATGAAATTTTAGGATCACACTTCATACTTGATTGAACAAAATTATAGCAGGAAATCAAATTGTTTGGCTAACATTGTGTATGAACCAATTACGTCACCGAATTTTCCAAGATTTTAAAACGTCCTTTTTCAGTTTTCACCGTTCTTTGAAAAGGTTATGTAGATTTATCCCCGATGTACAAATAAACTAACTCCGATTTGCTCAACTCTGACTAGGCTATCAGAGTGCGTAATAGGTCAGTCGTCCACCAAGCTTCGTTATGGTGAGTTAATCTCATTAGACTTCTCTCATTTAAATTTCAGTAGGGATCTCATTTTAGAAGTAACATTACAGCAATGATGTGTCTCTGTTCCACTCAGAATCACTATAAAATAACATTTTAACTGATATTATTACGGCACGTCTGGGTAACAGATTTTACTGAGGTGGTATATAACATTTCAAGTTTATAGTCCATTATTCTTGTGATGTTCTGTAGACGGACATTCAGAAAATAATTGTTTACATCCAAAGAGTGATAAAGTTTAATTACTCTCAGCTAAATCTCGTTAATAGACATTCATCAACAAAGTAATCATTCTTGACTATGTAGAAATTAAGTTTCGTGTGAAATTTACATACATGTGATACTATGTCACATTCAAATCTCATATGACTGCAGTCAGGTCGTTCACAAGTTTATGTATTGTGCTATTTTATCGTTACCATGGTTACCAAAAGACCAATAGAAAAATATTCAGTGACGCTTAGCCAAATCTTATGGTGTGAAAAGCACCAACGCTATCAAACTCGATGATCCCTATATTGGAAAGATCTTCTTGCAAATCTTGAAGTCTATAGGTTAGTTAGTTTAAAAAATGCCTTTGTTTGTTTTATTTTCACGCGTAAACTACTCAACCGATTGTACTGAAATTTTGCATGGATATTCTTGCTGTACCTGTGATAAATATAGGCCTATTCTTATTTCGAAATATTCCCTCCGGGCTACGCCTCACTGGCCTTTAAAGTAGTGAAAAATCCCATCTTGGTCTTTAAAGTTGTGAAATATTAATTGAATGAGCTTGTCAAATATAATCAACTGTTCTCTGTAAATGTTTTATTATTTTCAATTTGTTTATATTTCTAATGACTAAATTTTCTGGTAAGTAACCATAATTCTTATCATCGTTTTAGATTACAGCGATTATGTAAGTACTAATCTACCTTATAAAATTTCCTAAAACATAAGAAGGTCAGAATTTGACTCCGATGACTCCCTTTAAAGCATTCTACAAGAACTATACCAGATGAAATTTCGCTGGACTATTCTTTTAAACTAATAAACCAATTCCAGCTGTAAATGTTCTAAAATATTTAAACACTTTTATTAATATAAATAGACTGATATAAAACCCATCTTAGTTCTATTTTGACAGAAATAGGCTTCTCTGATTTGTGATATATATTTTCTTGATAGGGAACAAAATAAAATTACCTATGGAACATTCTAAGAACGAAGTAAATTATAATGGCCATAATTATCAACTTTTTGACGAATTTCCTTGATCGTGGGAAGATCGCACTCAACATTGGCGTCGGAAACATAATCCACTCCAACCAGAAGTGCTCATACAGGTGCAAAACCTGAGTGCGAAGCCGCGGGTAACTGATAGTACAGATATAAATGCAATTTTCCAGCCCCTTCGCTAATGTTCAGGCAATGATTGAAGAGATGGATAAGTAATAATATCAATCATCCACATCAAACAAATTGCTTTTGACTTGAGCTATTGTCGTAATAATAAGTAATATATATTTTCCTTTCATTTTGGTTCCAGAGAAAGTAAAAGGGCTCATAGGTGTTAAGAGTAGGAGTGTTACAAATCTTCTTATTTTTTTATCAGAAATGTTATTTAGTTGCTATTTTTCCTTTTTTTAAATAAGTTGTTTTAGAGCTGTATGTCTTCTTTCTCTATTAAATTTAAGTGCAAATGTTTTTCAAAACAAGAGTCCCGAACAAAACTACATGCATAAGGTAAAAATTGGTGGACTTTTTGCGGATTTATTTTATATAGTTTATGTGGATTATGTAAAGACACACAAACTGTAATGATGTAATGTACAGACATGATGTATGAAATGAAGGGCCAGATTATAATAAGTGTAAAATCTACAGAGACACTAATTGAAAAGGTACAGTGTACATAATACACATGACGAAGATTTAAAGGTAATATGTACAGGAAGGTATGGAAAGTGTAATTATTCAATGTACATGTAGGGTGAATGTAAGGGTGAAATATACACACAAACCAATTGAAAAGGCGCCTTGAATAAGCAGATCGAATCTAAAGGTTAACTTAATAGGCAGACCAAGTGAAAGGACAGCATGAACACACAGGGCAAGTGTAAGGGTGGAACGTACAGGAAGACCAAGTGAAAGGGCAGCATGAACACACATGGCAAGTGTGGGGGTGGAACGTACAGGAAGACCAAGTGAAAGGGCAGCATGAACACACAGGGTAAGTGTAAGGGTGGAACGTACAGGAAGACCAAGTGAAAGGGCAGCATGGACACACAGGGCAAGTGTAAGGGTGGAATGCACGCTGAGGGTAAGAGACTAAGTTTCGCTTATGAAATAACAATCAGGCGGTTGTTGTGCCCCGCTAAGCCAGGGCAAGTGTAAGGGTGGAACGTACAGGAAGACCAAGTGAAAGGGCAGCATGGACACACAGGGCAAGTGTAAGGGTGGAATGCACGCTGAGGGTGAGAGACTAAGTGTCGCTTATGAAATAACAATCAGGCGGTTGTTGTGCCCCGCTAAGCCCAATAATTGAATTGACTGTAAGCAGTTTACCAGCGCCGCCGCCATAGGGCTTCTCACGTGGCTACTGTCCGAGTGTGTTTACATGTTGCCTACCCTGGCCCCGTCACATTGTATATGAGGTCTCCTATTGTCTATAATTAATTTTCAAATTATATATTACATGTTTAATGTCCCAACATAGCGGAAAACAAATATGTCGATGTTGTTCTAACAAAGACTTAAAGTTCTTAGAAAATTATAGTAATATAGCTTTAATATGGTTATAAACTGTCCAATGTATCCGAAGATTTCAATATGACTGGTGTTTAAATTTGAAACTTGTACCGATCTGTTTTCTCGTCACTCGTGCAAAGTTTTAACTAATTAATTTATTCTTCCAACGGAATTACACCAGTACTATACTTAAATAAGTTAAGAAAGAGTATAAGCGACCTATCACACCCTTGTCACATAAGGTCCTCGAACACGTCATTGTCACATACCAGCCATGATGGCTAAGCAGCTGTGAATTATCTTTGATAAAATATGAACAAGAGTTTGTGGTTGTCGGTTAATACACGTTGTCCATAAAGTATGAAAACCCCCTAATAGCCACTAATAATTTCCCGCTAATTTTTACACTGTATCCTTTAAACATAAGGTACTTTTTTTACTAGTTTTGGGTATTGGTGGTCATCTTGATACGCCATTTTGGTTTTAACTTTAGTATTTCAAACACGAATATGAATAATATGAGTTCAATATTGAAAAGTTTTGTAGGGGTCTCAAACAGTTATAAGGTTAGCAAGTTACAAATTCAACTTAAAATCTGTATTTTTTAGTTTGCAGGGTTTAAGTTATTAAAAAATAATTGCCTCTAAAGTACCTAACTTGCATCAACAAAGTTTTAAGAGTTGGAATAAAATAAAAATACTCACTATTTTTCAAACTACGGCTGTTTAAAATGAATTTAAACTATAACAATATTTTTAACTGTTCCAATGTTATCTAATAATTTAATTGTTAGACTTAAGTTTAACAAATTAACATAATTTTAGCAATTTGATAATCACTCTTGGGGCTGAAAAATTTAATTCTGTCTGCTTGTCCACGCGACAAAACTGACGTATAGACTTGAAATTATGCATGCAGTTCTACTCGTATTGTTTTAAGAGGAACACTGAGTTAAATCATGGTATATGGACCTCCATAGGATTTGAATGAGCGTTCGCGAATATTGTTACAGTGGCCTTATGGGTAACTATGATGGTAACAAGAAATTAGCGTAATAAATAAATGTGTAAACAAACTCAGTATACATCAATAAGAGATTCATATATGTGACACGTATAACCTAAGTATCACAACACATACTTCATTTTTTAATGATATGGTTTGTAGACGTGTTTTATTTAAAAGTTGATTTAGAACCCAATTCAATGAAAATGTATGAATGTATCATGTGGTAAGATTTCATACGTAGACTTCAAAATTTGCAGGAAACTTTTCTGCAAGAATGCGTTCTACCGTGCGTAGTTTTCGTCAACTTTCTTATATGATTGTCTGTCTGTCTATCTGTCCGCAGGACATCTCGATAGTTAAATGAGCAACAAATTTGAAACTGGCCATGTTACCTCAGCGAAGCCAGGTTGTCGCCGTATGACATGAGGTAGGCGTACTTCTACCTTGTTTTAAACAGAGTGTCCCGTAATTCTCTGGACAAAGGTATATCGAGTTATTACTCAAATCAAAACAAACATATTTCACCATATGACATGGGTCTCCAATGTATTGCTTCCCATCTGTCTGTCTGTATGTGTTTTTTATAAAAAATTAATATCTTAAAAACTAATAAATTAAATGATACCGACATTGAGGATCTCATTGAATAACCAAAAATACAAACACTGAGTAAAAGGCAGCTCTCAATGTGGGCCATGTCTTGTCACAGTAAATCTGTTCTAAATCAGTTATTTATTATTCGACTTTAATAATTGTGGTGTCATTAGATCTTAGATCAAATCTTCCAAAAACTGTTATTCTTGTAATTCTTGAGGAAAATTGCAGATGATGATATATTTTTCAGTATCTCGTCTTGTTATCATAAACATTTAAGCCAAACTTGGTATAATATTATAATTTATTAGATTTTAAGATACTAGTTTTTGTATAAAAAACGTATACAGACAGACATATGGGAAACTAAGCATTGGAGACCCATGTTCATATGGTGAAATATGTTTCCCTTGACGTGAGCAATAACGTGGTATTCTGTATAGTAGTTTTAGTTATTGTAAATTTCAAACAGCTTGTACAGGATAAACAGTGTAATTTGTAATTTTAAAATGTATGAAAATGTATGTCTAACGGGATGACACAAATATGAAACCAACAATGTAGTCTAATTGTTGTGTAAACGAAAAAACTACTTATTCTGATTTAGCTATACCTTGGAGGATTTTATTTTATTTTATTTTATGACAATTTCTTAATCTAACACAATATGTGAAAATAAAAAATAAAATAGGCTCTAATGAAGATCGTTGAGGCATTCCATACTAAAATACCAATCCACCAACTAACTTTTAATAGTATAGTTGGAATTTCCGATCATTACATTCCGTCCTCGTTACGAAAGGGTTTAGTTTATCCCACAGATACAGGATCGTTACCTAACGATAGATATATTACGTCAAAACTAAAAAAAATTGGAAATCCATAATTGTGAGTATCCTTAGGGTAGTGATCGTCGTTCATTCACAACTAGTGTTTAAGGAGCTGCTACGATTGATGGGTGCACCGGAAGTGGTGGTGATAAAGCGGAAATCAATCTTCCCCTCCCAATCCTCCACCCACGCCAATACTCCCTCACTTCTGTCATACTTCAACACTCCTTGTCGATGGGATGTCATTTGTTACTGGTGAGATTGCTTCCAATACATGGACTCGTCTTCAGCTTCTTCTACAGTTGACTAAACATAGTATTGTACATCTGTATTAGCAACCCCATAATGCTGAAATTCGTTATTATATGATTATAACCACTTTGGTTATTATTTAACAACTATATCTCCAATAATATTAGCAATTACTGAAATATCAATTAGAATAACATACACTTTTTTTATTTTAAATCAATAGGTCCACATAGATGGTAATTATTACCGACCTTTTTTAACCAAGGCGGCATAGTTACTTAATTGGCTCACATAATGAATTAGTTTATATATTCGATAATCTATGTATGTCATCATGATATATCTTAAACTAGCTACCAATTCAATATGCATGAATATGACAGTAAGTACACGACAAGGAGGATGAACGTGAAATAATGTGATTGCCCTTTCAAAACCTAAAACAGATTATATAATAAGTAAACCATCGGCAAGAACATCGGTAGCTGGCTGAATCACATCTCCAACTATACGATATAATCATCCTTTAGAGGCTGCCAGTATGCTCGAACATAGATAGAAGTTGCTTTAGAGGGTTCACCAGAAATCCATCCAAACCTGGCTGTCAGGCCAGTAAAGTAGACGCTTACCAACAATTTTCAATACTGGAAGATTCCAATGAAAATGTAACAATAATGCAATGTTTTAATTCAACACAAGTTGTTAAATTGTGCATATAAAAAACTATCTTATAACTATAAATATCCTCCTATAACTCTGTTACTGAAATGTATATAAACAGGTCTGACAATTTAGTAGTTTTGTGGTTTGCAAAATAATAATAATAAATTATTTATTAACCTTACAACAATATTGTTGGTAGCAGTGTTACAAACACTTGGAATTTGGATGTTTCATAACAGTTAATAATACAGTATTATAATGTAAAAGTAACAAAATAAAGTTTAGTTTCTTGTAATAATATGGCATACAGAAGTTTTTAATCAATTGTAAGACTAACGTATAAATAAAAAAAAATGATGAATTAATTTAAATTAAAAATTAAATTGACGCTCAATTTAAATTTTTGGAAATAGTCTATAAATTCATCCACATCATAAAACACATTATTGGTCAAAGGTTATTTTACTTATTAATGTTTTCTTGCAAAACATTAAAAATACATCCTCCGGAATAAGATGAAATATTCTCATATAAGTTCAGTATATGCTGGTGTGGCCTAACATTTCCATTCTAGTATTATGTGAATACAGATCCCTGCCTGTTGTCAACGTACATTATAATGGGAAAACAGGATCGTTTTTAAAATGTGCAAAGAAGGCAAAGTTAGAATTCCGAAATTCGGATCAGATGTATTGAAAATAAAATCAGGATGGTGTTTTTACGATGTCACTATAGATATCAAATTTTAGTATTTTAATACGTAGAAATGATTGAAGTAAAATTAGTACGCATTATCGTAACATATCACAAGGACTGTACGTGGTGGTGTACGGTGTACAGAGACCACGTGACCTAGCAGACAGCACAGCACATGTAACGTGCTAGACCGGAAATCCGCAACTCTGAGTAGACAAAACTAATCTTATGTTCTGCAAATATCCTCTGGTTTCTATGTCAATGTTTTGCCACATTTATTACAAGTTGTAAACATGAAACCTAGTTCATTTGAACTTGACCGTTAGACCGTATGGTCATTTGATTGAATGATTTATTCAGCTGGAAATATCAATATATTGCATAAGCAAACTGTGCAATAAATTGGGTTCAAAATCAACATCCATACTTTTTTTTGCTAACGACATATCTTGCTTGAAATGTCATTTCTCAGCTAATCGATAAACGGCTCTCAAACCTCGTTTACATATTTTTGTTCATTATTTATTTTAAAACTTTTCTGCTATAATCACAGAGTGTAATGGTGTCATTAATGACAACCTATTTGTTCACTTAGGACAAGAAGATAAGGAATTGCACTGACAGGACATTCTGGATGGGTAAGGTTAGTGGTAAGAACCGCCATTAGGAAGGATTTTGGACTTTAATATCAGTCTTTTATTGTTTTAATAATGGGAAGCCAAATATGTACCAGCCTCTCTAGTCAAAGAAGGCAAGGGGTCCCACCAACTCCAACAGTCATCTCCCGCAATAGACTAGACCTATCGATCTACCTTTGCACTCAAAATTTCTACAATTACAGCTAGTGACGTGTCGCTCTTGGACCCTTAGGGTTTCCCAGATTGAAGTGGCACACAACTTTTGCTGTACCCATTATAGATTTTTAACGGAATGAACAAACCAACCAGAAGTGACCCTTCTTGAGGAGCTTCAGTGCAGTCTTGGTCAAATATGTTTTATTAATAAATCCCCCTCTGTCAACTGAATAAGATGAGTAGTGAACATGAGTACTGTAGTCGAACTAATAAAAATGTAGTCCTCAACATATTAGCGGTGAAAAATTGCAATCCCTTAAGCCATATTTTAATTCTTACACTATAACACTGACAAACACGCGCGCGTGTGTATATATGCTTTCAGACCTCAACTGTGGTGTCACGAACATTAAAATAACTTATTCTTATTTAAATTCTGTATATTAAATACCGATGCTTCAACAATCACTTATATTCCATACGTAAGAGACTAAAATCACAAATAAGAAATGTATAAGAATCATTATTTGATTAGTATGAATAATTACTTATTGAATACTAGCCAATCGATATAAGTCATTTAAATTTAAATAGTTAAATGGTTAGTTTATAAATTTATTTAGTTACTATGGAATAAATCGACCACAATTATAACATTTATAAAAAAGCTGACCACTGAAAACAGTTAGAAAGTACCCTACTTTTGAGAAAAACAGTTGAGAATACTTTTATTAGTCCATTCACATCGACTATCGTTATGTAATATCCAAATCAAGATCTAATAGGTTTAAGTTTGTTATTTGTGTACTTGTGATGTACAGTTATCCATGGATAACTAATATAACAACGGACTGATAAAGGTACTCGTGTGCGTCGTGCGTGCGTGTGCGTGCGTGTGCGTGTGTGTGTGTGCGTGTGTGTGTGTGGTGTGTGTGTGTGTGTGTGTGTGTGTGTGTGTGTGTGTGTGTGTGTGTACATTCTGTCAACCAATTGTAACATATAGATTTGTGAATAAATTTAATTCAATTCACTTTATATTCATCTGTCTCAATGAGTTATCAGTTCAAGCTGGCAGCTGTTTGGTTTTCTGTAAAATGTTATATTTAAACTATTTCAGTTCAGTGAAGACATAAGGTTAAACTCTCCCCAAACTAAAGACAATTCAAAACAACTCTAAATGAAACACATCTTTTGATTTTTCGTTTGTTTTTATTATGGCGGCAGTTAAAATGTTCTAAGAGGATTAATCAAATTAAATGCAACTATTAAATGCCGACGAACAAAACTGAAAAATGTACCGTACCTTAATTTTGAGATCATTTACGAAATCACTTGGAAAGGTTAATGGTAATCACACTACATTTTTCAGATTTTATTTAATTAAATATCTAAACCTGGCACGGTTTTATTTCATTTATGCACTGAGCTGCTAATACGATGGGGAAACGTATTGATTGATTGTTATACAATATATACTTTCGACCATTTTCCAAACGCCATGAATAAGGTTTGTAAGCTACATCTATTTCATTATAGCAACCGCTAATACAAATTTGAGAAACATTTTGCTACAATTTTTACTTTTCGACTGAGTGACGTAAATGGTGGGCATTTTCTATCAATAAGGATTTGATCTTAACCGTGACTTCAAAGAGACTAAAAATTTGCGTTTAAAAGACTCTAAATGTCACAAAATACTTACGTTTATATCACTATTATGAGGTTTAAAAATTAAGGGAGTTTACATTTTTAACGAAATACTTACATGAACACCTTATCCATTAAATAGTTATCATAACAACAAATCAACCTAGAAACCAATACATCTTCAGTATATACTAAAAGATGGAAAGTATAATTTAATTTCTGAGTGACGTCTTCAGATATGTAATGAAACAAATTACGTTAAGAGATTAAACATTCTCCATGAAACGTGAATTTGATTCATCAAATGCTTTATTAGAGCATAGCCTTATTGCCGCGTTTAGCGTCTCTTCTAAAGAAAGGGATCCACACTTGTCACATTACAGGCTATATCGAGTGAGCTTTATTTATTTACTAAGCATTTCCAGAAATGTCTTCTATAATGTACTTTAGGATTGACAATAACCACAAAATATAATCAATGTTCCTAAACAACAGTAGATATTTTTAAGGAATACAAAAGGTATAACGCAACAATTTTCGACAATTTCCATCTATCCTCTTCTTCAAGTGGCTAAGGTATTAATACATACAAAAAAGAAACAGAAAGAAGAAAAGAAGTGGAAGAAAAAGGTTCAAACATACCCTAAAGCTGCTTGGAGTCCATTCCAGGCGTTGTCACTGCACGGAATCCCGAGCACAATTCAAGAGTACGAGAATCATAATAACACCAGCAAAAGCGAAAGTGTGATTTTTCTTTCCCTTCTGTTCTTTATTTTTTATGTATTAATAACTCACACACCTGAAGAAGATCCTCGAAACTTTGTGTTATTCCTTTTGTAACATACAACCATGGTAAATGTCCGAAATATTGCTATCCTTTCAAGTAGAGGACTTTTCGGTTTTAGGCTACTAAAAGTTAATACTTTTGATTGGTCTCCTCATGTTAACAAAAGTCTCTTTTTATGTAATATTTATCATTTCATTATCATCATTGGTGCTTAGGTATTAGCCTATATGGAGGCCACTATTCTCTTAACAGTGTTTCTTACCGGTTACCTAAAACAATTACAATATTAGAAAGAACAGACTTTGTTTGACTTACTGTGAAATTGTTTTCAGGTTCCCAAAAGGAAGTGATGTCGAAGAGAAGTAGACCACTCTGTCCCTACCTACTTCTTGTTATTACGCTATAAAACCAGGTTTAGATCAGATTATCATAATTATGTTACCAGTAGTACCAAAGTTAAAGAAAACCTTCACGAGCGCTCACGTGATCTGAGCTCGAAAAATCCTAGTAAAGCCTGAGCATTGTAAGAAATTGTTAAGAACATAGTAACCTCCGGATAATACCAAAGTACCAATAATGACAATAAAATGTGATAAACATTACATAATGATAGACTTTGGTTAACGTGAGGAGACCAATTAAAAGTATTAACTTTTACTTAACAATAGCAGACTGAAATAACACAGTCCCATGCTGGACCCTTTCTCGAGTTACTAGTGGACGAAGCAAATGCTAATAAAGGTTCCTCTTTAATTTAAGTTAAGCTCGTTTTAGGGGTGCAATTTTCATCAATAATTTAGGATCATCGCTTTTTTAATCAGCGAGTGTCCTAAAACCTTAAAGTTGTCTACTTGAAAGGCTAACAGGATTTCGGACTTTTGCCAGTAGGCAGGGGTGGCATACCCTTGTTGAAGCTAGCAAGACCCTCTGAGGTTAGGGAACAAACCCCACCAACTCCAACAGTCATCTCCCACGGTAGACTGGACCTATCGAATTGCCCATGAACCCCAGAATCTCGACATTTGCGGTTAATTACGTGCCGCTCCTGCACATCCATAAGGTTGCCCAGATTTAAGTGACACATCGGTTTTTTCTGTGCCCAGTAGTGGGTTCAACTGGAAGGTATAAACCAGCCAGAAGTGATCCCTGCTGGGTTTATCGTTATATGTTACAAAGGGTATAACACAACGTTTCGAGGATTGGAATATATCCTCTTCTTCAGGTGGAGGAGGTATTAATATATAAAAAAATAAAGAACAGAAAGAAGAAAAGAAAGAAAAGAAAAATCACACTTTCACCTTTGCTGGTGTGATATGTGGTTGTGATTCTCGTACTCGTGACTTTTACTTGGGACTTGCATTCTGTGCAGTTGACAACGCTTGGACTGAACTCCTAGCAACTTTTGGGTGTGTTTGAACCCTTCTCTTTCCCTTCTTTTCTTCTTTCTGTTCTTTATTTTTGTATGTATTAACACCTCATTCACCTGACGAAGACGATAGATTCCAATCCCTCGAAACGTCGTGTTATACCTTTCGTAACAAATAACGATGGAAAATGTCCAAAATCCTGTTATCCTTTAAAACGTTCTATCGTCAATAACAAACTTTAAACAGAGTCCTCTACTTGTAGGGCTAAAATATTGCTTTTGTAAAATACGAATTATTTTAAGCGTCATAAAAACCGTAACGCCTGTCGTAACAATGGGAATGATGGAATTCGTGTTTATTTCATCACTCTGTCACAGATTGGGGATGGAGTCACGTTACAAATGATCTGCAGCCACTTCGACTTGTGATTGATTCTTCCATTTTTTGTGACCTTTTGATGTATTTTTATCATCTGGCGTCATAAAATGTTCAAAAACACAGTTTCGAGCTGGGAATTCTTATCTCAACTAGGATGATTTATAATAGTTGAAAATGTCAAAGCTATAACCTTTGGTTCTGTTAGTCACACAAGAGATTACTCATCCAGTGTTATAGATGGAAATTTGAGCACTAGGACTTCCCTCTGTGCAGTGAGAGGATCAGGTAGCAAATATTTGAAGGGTAACAATGAATGTTATGTGGCGCAGCTCTAGCTTCGGACCTCAGAAGTAACTGAGATAATCCATCAGACCACAACACACCCCGTCTGTATAAATTGATTTATCTCCTGTGTAACTAGAACAATTAAAGATATAACTTAAGTAAAAGTCAGTAGCATACCTGATTTCGAGAAACAGATGTAGAAGACAAAGTCCATAAGATTTCGGAAATGTGATAACGGTATGTTTGCAATATTGGAAATCTGTTTACTTCTTTATGTGTCAAAAAACTTTCAGATATAAGGTTAAATATACACAACAAAACGTAGTGTTATGGTTTTGTATAATATGTAACGATGGAAAATATCCGAATTCTTAGTATCCTTTCAAATCAGTAACAAACTATAAGCTAAGAATGATACTACAGTGCTGCCAACTACGAAACAGGAACAGGAATGTATTAGTGGTACATAAAATAGATGTCACTAACTCTAAGTCAGTTTGAGTCATCACTTGAGTGTTCTCTGCTTTTAAATAACGTGGAGTTTATTAGTAAACGTTTACAAATTAAGTTTATCTAATAATCTTTTTGCTTTTTACTTCATAGGAGAAATTCAAAAATGATATAAATATGACGATACATCAAATATAAACTTGTGCATCAAACTCTTTACGAGCAATTGGGGTGCTTTATGTATACCTAATTTCTTATCTAATTTTGCCAAAAGTATTTATTCCTTGCAACAACAACTTTGAAGAATTATTGAATTTATTAAGATTGTATTTTGCATCTATATTAAAGAGAGAAAATTCAAAAGAACTGTTTCAGAGTAAAACTTGGATAGTTAGAAATGTTTAGAGCACATTTACGAAGACTAGCACAATGCGTGAAGTGAATAGAAGCAAGAAAGTTGTCTCTAGAGGAGGAGTGCACTCTCATCGTGTACTGAACTCACATCATCCAATACTTTCGTAGTGAAAGACTTATCCAGGCCTATGAAGACGAAGAAAGTCCAATCCCATATATTATTAGAAGAAGAAGAGATGCACGACAGTTTCTACAAAGAATTCCACGCTAGAAAGCTACATGCCATAACCAGAGGTGTACCTCAAGGAGCTGTCCTTGGCCCTGACATGCTGCAGACTACCATCTACCGACACACCATCTCACGCTGTACCTAAAAGAAACCATCATATGCAGGCCAGAAGCTGTTCTACCTACTATTGGCAGAAATGAAAGCTGTCACAGGAAAGAAACTAAAGAAATCGCTGACTGAATGGCTAATTTCAAGACCCTTCATCACACTGGAAGAATACCTGCACTGGGCAGAGTTTTAAAAAAGAAACCTCGCATTTTAACTTTATAAACAACTATATATACTCTTGTGCATACATTATTGTTGTATTACGGACATAAAATTATTGTAAATTGACGTTATACATTTCTCAAAGATATTGTAATAAAGAGTTTGTGATTTTTTATTTCATGGTTTTTCAAAATCTCAAGTCGTACATAAGTTTTTTGTTCTCTTAGTACAAGAAGCTGAGAAATTAGATTTAGTCCTAAAAGGGCCTTTGCGCTGTTTCCGGAGTGACAGGATATTCTGAATGGGTAAGATTGGGTGTAGGGACCGCCTCCTGTAGAGATCCATGAGGAAGGACTTTGAGCAGTAATCTCAAGTCATGTCCTCTCTCGGAAGAAGGGGAAGCCAGCTCTGCTCCAGCCTCTCCAGTCAAAGCATGCAAGGGGTAGCTCAGGCTTTTATGTCTAGGCCTTATGAACAGCCCATGGTAGCCCCACCATCTTCAACAGTCATCTCCGCAGTAGACTAGACCTATCGATCTATACTTGCATCCCAAATCTAGGCATTTTCGGTCATACTGTGCCGCTCCTGGACATCCATATCGTTGCCTAGATTTAAGGGACACGTCGGTGCTTTTTGTATCCAGTGTAGGTTGAACTGGAAGGTATAAACAAGCCAGAAGTAAACCCTCCTATATAACTTACCTTTCTTTAACTTTGACCTATATAGCATTATTGTCGGAGAGCCAAAAGATCTGCAATAGCCTATTTCATGATGTTTCCCAAATAGGTTCTTGGTTTTATATAATGAATTAAAAATTAATTTTTCAAATCTGTCAGTCTGTTAGGTGTTTGAAGTTAGTGGCCAAGCTATATGCCTGCGATATTTGACACCAAGTCGCATTTCTCTTCTCCTGACTTACCGATACAGTACAATAGGTACAATACATTTTTCCCATTCTACATTTTGGAAAGAACTTTGTTCTGTGTGTCTAAATGTGCCCTAACCAGGAACGTGACATACACGAGTATGAGACAAGGCAGAGATAACTACTGTACTGGAAGACACAGAACGGTGGTTTATGAACACTTGCCTTCGCAGGCAGATTGTCCAATACTATGAAAATTGCCAAAACGCCCAAGGCGTCAAAAACTCGTTTGAGGCGCTTTCTTGTATCAAATGCATTCTACAGCGTTGACGAGTTTCTGGAGTTTAACTGGGAGACCGCCCAATTCGATGACTGATTCCAGAGCTGGAAGTGGATTAAGATTGGCGATGGATGAATAAGATTTGAATGTATGAAGTTTGGATGTGGTGGTAATGTGGTGTGAGAGTTTAACATTTAGAATAAACCATGACGTTTGCCATACAATATGCAGTTGTTATGAGCAATAAAACATTTGTTTTGAATATATTATACCGATAACCCCAGACGAATTTCAACAATATTTCCTAAAAAGGAATACCATATCATTACCTATATTCTCGAGCATAAACCTAAAAAAAATAAAAACTTTACTAGACCAAGTGTTAGTGTGACTTCTGACTTTTGAAGGCAGGGGGGATTAATGTAGTTTCCTTAGTTTTATTTAACGTTTCATAATTTATATCTCTAAAAAATAACACTAACACGGAATCAGCAGAGAAGCAACTCCTTTACTATCATCACGCATCACTCTTCTTGCTGACTCCACTTCCCTACATGACAGCACGTAAGCTGATCCTGTGCAAGTGATTCTTGGAAGTTTCCTCCTCTCTCACACCCGAGTGCATTCCCTTCCCACCATCGGTGTCGCAGAGGCGATCTAGGGATAGCCAAGGCCTCACTATCAACTGGGTCATTTCGAACATTTGCCATCGTTATATGTTATAAAAAGTATAACACAACGTTTCGAGGATTGGAACCTATCCCCTTCCTCAGGTGGGGAGGGGAGTTATGAATACATAAAAAGATGAAGAACAGAAAGAAGAAAAGGAGAGAAGACTAGGGTTCAAACATACCCAAAAGCTGCTTGGAGTCCAGTTCAGGCATCACTGCAAGTCCCGATCAGAAGTCACCAGTACGACAATCACACATCACACCAGCACAGGCTAAAGTGGGATACTGACTGGGAATCATTGTTTTGCTTGAAGACTTAGGAAGGTTTGCTTAAAAAGGTTTAGAGTCGTCTAAACGAACGTTCAGCCCTGTGACAGACTTTTTGAGACAAAGAACGATGGCGATGATTAAGAAACAGGAAATTGTGGAACTAATGGGGAGAGTTTAATTATAATATCCGAATTGTGAGCCAAATATAAGATAAAATTAAGGTACTCCACACTCAGTAGGTAAAGTTTCTACCTTCCTATAGCCTGAAAAGTGATAACAGTAACTGAGATAGGATTGACACTTGTATGAACCGAAGATTGAGTTAATACGGAAGCTGTGGCTTGTTTTAAATATCGATAGAAAAAAATCGAAAGTATAATGATTCTTGTTGTTTAAAAATTTAAATATGTGAATCTGTGTTGTTTTATTATAACAACGTAGGAGTACGCCACATCACATGTCGCGTAACACTGAGGTTGTGTGTAAAGATGTCGTCGTTCTCGAGATGGTCAGCGGAATTTGTATATTCCCCGGAAGACAAAAGCGGAATTGTGTTATCCTACTGAGTGGTAGACTTTTATGACGCTCAGCCTAGTTCGATTCTTTGTGTAAAGTTTGTTATTGACGGTGGAAGGTTTGAAAGGATAACAGGATTTCGGACATTTGCTATGTGTTAGCATTATATGTTACAAAAGGTATAACACTACGTTTCGAGGAATGAAATCTATCCTCTTCCTCAGGTGGGGGAGTTATGAATACATACAAAGATAAAGAACAGAAAGAAGAAAAGAAGGGAAGAAGGGAAGAAAATTGTAGAAACATACCTAATAGCTGCTTGGAGTGTAGTCCAGGCGTTATCACTGCAGAGGTTGCAAATCCCGAGCACAAGTCACGAGTACAAGAATCACAATTACACATCACACCTGCACAGGCTAATCTTCTTTTCCTTATTTCCCTTCTTTCCTTCTCTATTTTTTGTGTATATTAATACCTCCCCCACCTGACGAAGAGGATAAATTTCAATCCTCGAAACGTTGTGTCATAGCTTATAACATATAACGATGGCAAATGTCCTAACTTGATTGTTGGACATACAATATCATATAACTCCTTCTTTTCTATGAAGATAAATTTACAGATAATCTTTCTCGAAATATCTTGCCACGAGATTCCACCGTATTCATTGTTCTTGTAGTATATGAATAAGCTAAATTTTTTTTAATGTCACATGTTAAATTTTCATACCTTTGTACTCTGTTTGTTTTCATATAGTTCATACTAATATTTTCTCATTGCAATCATGTGGTTACCCATAAGACCGAATATTCCTAACGCTCAGCCTAATCATAGAGGGATGACATACATCATCAACGGTATCAGAGTTACTAGTACGGAAGCAAACCTTCGTTCAAAATGTCATGTATATAGGTTAGTTCGTTTTCGAGATATCATCCGGCGAGACAGACAGACAGAAGCTCCAGCAACAAATAGTTGGATTTTTGAGTTCGGTGGACAGTATTCAATAAGGTATACTTCCATTTTCTTGACACTACTCTCGAATACCACACCGGTGTACCCCATATACAGACAAACGCCAGTTTAGTCGTTAGAGGTCACGTGATACACCCTGTAGAGTCGGGTTGGGCTGGCCTCTCTTTACCCAACGCCTAACAAGCTCGTGTAAACAACGCTAGCGTCGAGTTCAACGTTTCGAGTTCAAAACAGTTGTGAGCCTGTTGTAGTAAAATGACCTCGAAATTTTTCGAATAATAACGATATCAAACCAGATCCCAAGTATTTTACATCCTAGCAAATATTAAATTTAAAAATATATTTATTAAGTTTCTAAACGCTATTTGTTTGGAGTACAAATCCTAATGCTAATAATATTATAAACGCGAAAGTGCCTTTGTGTTTATTTTGTTTTCACGCGTAAACTACTCAAACGATTGCAACGAAATTTTACATGGACATTCTTACGGTTCCTGGAATGAATATAGGCCAATTCTTATTTCAAAAATCCCTCCGTACTACGCCCCACTGGTCTTCAAAGTAGCGAACAATCCCACTTTGGTCGCTAAAGTTGTGTAATATTAACTGAATAAGCCTGTTATATGTAATCATGTGTTCTGTGTAAACACTGCTTATTATTTTCTATGGTTTACATTTATAGTGAGTAAATTGTCTAAAGAAGAGATTTTTTATTAAGAAATAAGAATTTATTTTCAGTGGTTAGGTAAGTACTAATATACGTTAAACAATATCTTAAACATACGGAGGTCAGAATTTGAAGCAGTCTACAAGAACTATGTTACATCGCTGGAAATTTTGGACTAATGTACCAATTCCAGCTCTAAGTTTTCTAAAATATCACTATTTGGACCAACTATAAATCTTATTTCTCTTTTGACAGAAGTAGGATTCTCTGGTCTGTAATATATATATTTTCTTGATCGGAAAACAAAACAAAATCAACTATGGAAATAAACATACTAAGAAGGTATATTACAATGGACATAGTTATAAACTTTTGGCATGTTTTCTTGGTCGTGTCAACAAGGAATACTCAACATTGGCGTCGGAAATGTAATTCACTCGAACCAGCAGTGGCCATAAACGTGCAACGCCTACTAAATTGCGTGCAAATTAGTGGGTACGTGGTAGTAGTGCAGATATAAGATACATTGTAGTCTGACTTTTACTATCTAAGTTCTCTTTTAACAAAAGTAGGTTGAGGATAGTTTCTAATCCTCAAAACGTCGTGTTACACCTTTTTGTAACATATAACGATGGTAAATGTCCGATATCCTGTTATCCTTTCAATTCTTTCATGAACAATAACAAACTTAAAACGAAGGACTTTTAATTATACCATATTTCCTTTGTACTATGCATGTGTTATTTTTATATATTTTTCAGTTTATTTGTTTATTTGAGTTTTCCGCACCGTAACATTTAATGGTAGCGAGCGTTTCACTGCTTACACTAGTCGATGCGATATCCAGATTTCAAGATTCCAGGTGAAAATAAGCAGTGCAAATTTTCCACTCATAAACCAATATGTATGTGTTCATTTGAATTCTTAAAACTAAATAATTCGGAAATGTGTCATATAATGTAATACTTTAGTTTGTTAGTTGATGTATTCCACCCTTCTCAGAGGTTTTTTTGAGACGGACTGAGAGGGTCTGATCGTTCCTGGTCCCCTTACTAATATGTCGCTGCTCCCTATTAAAATAAACATAAAAGTAATTAATTCAATTGAAATGGGAAGTGTACCTAAAATAACAAGTCCTATATCCATAACAGGATGTTTCAGCAATACACGGGTAAATAACTGTGTATATGAGTAGATGTAAGTATATTTTATTGTGTCGTATGGTGTCAATAAAGATTATTCTTCCAAATTTCAAAGAAGTAAGTATAGACAATAATTTAGACAAAGTATTATAATGTGAGGTTTTTGGCGCTCTTGCCAGATAGAATTTGAAAATCTAATTTAAACTGCTAACCGATCAGATAGGCAAGATTTGTCGATAGGATTTGTTCTGCACAGTTCATTAAACAAATTTAATCCGTGAAAGCAATAAAACGGCTGAAACTAGCAAACGTACGCTTCACAAAACTCAAAATTCTTTGTTTAAAGTTTGTTATTGACGATGGAAGAGGACAAATGGAAGTTTATATACAAAAATACATTTGTATGTATTAATACCTCTCCTGACGAAGAGGATATATTCCAATCCTCTAAACGTTGGAACACCTACTATAACTTTCATATAACGATGGCAAATGTCCTAAGTCCTGTTATCCTTTCAACTCAAAAACGTTAGATTTTGCTGCGATCTTTTTCCGTTGTCCAAATTAAAAAACTCTAGGTAAACCCTCTACCGTTTGATAAGACACCCATCCATAGAGTATATTGTGAATTTTGTCTCAGAACGACCGGTGAAAAATCCATAAGCAGTGACAAAATCGTTGAACTACCGAGCCGGTGCGTATAAAACTCAAAATATGGTACTAGAATACTGTATCGCGTATCTCATTCTAGTAGCGGAGTGTAAGAACATAGAGTAACGATATTATATGACGATATAATACGTTACTCTATGGTAAGTAGTGGTAGTGGTTCTATAGTAAATTTAACTCTTTGGAAAATCAAGTTTGACTATCTGAAAATGAATGACTGCCACAGATTATACATGTACAACTATGGTACATCGTTAAATTTTAATCTCAAGCGATAATAATTTAATCAGTATTTTATCAGCGATCAGCTGTTAAAAGAAGTAATATAAGAAGGAATGGATGTTTGGGAAAGGGTCACTATCCGAAGTGATCATGTTGACATTGGTGTTTCTGTTCTGGGCTCACTAACCCACAGACTTTCCGCGGGAAAATCGAATCTGAGCGAAGAGAGCAAGTGGTGAGTGAGGTGGCCGGGGGAAGGGGGGAGATAGTGTCGACTCAGCACGAACGCTACTCCGTCCTAAATACATCCGCCACACCCCGCTACTAGCCGTCCTGCATACATCCGTTTACCATGTGTTCTGCCACAGTTAACATATCGATGTTACATTCAACTGTATCATAAACAGATAATATTTTAATAAATTCAGTTTCACTTGGATTTAAATTTGATCCGATTTTAGAAGAAGAATCTAGTACGTACACGTAGTCTACACCTACTTGTTCGAACCATATTTTTCCTTTTTTTTAAATCTCATTTTCCTCAGCGTCAGCTATGCCGGCTTCGAAGTGCACTGGTTTTTATTGTCAAAGTACGTGATTGGACCTCCCCGGGATTTGAACCCGTGATCTCTCGGTTAGAGAGCCGAGACTATAAACTTAATTAGTCTACGGAGGAGAACCACATTTTTACTTGTTGACGAATATTTATTTTGCCGTCCTCTTATTCTTATATCATTTTCAAATAATCTTTGAACTTTATTTTCAGAACTGTAGTTACCTTTTGTAGACTTTTATACCTTCTCAATTTTTATATCTCAAAGAATCATCGTATGATTAGAGACGGTAATTGCCCCCAATAAAATAACTATACATATAAACTTAACTGTAAAAATACTGATTTTGTAAGTAAAGTTGATTACCGCTTTCAATTGACTTCCGTACCATGAACTGTCTAATGCTATAGCCGACCAGGACTGAACTTTGACCTTCCGAGCCAAAGTTGTAAACACTAGCTGACTATACCATACGATAGACCTAGATGACGAAGCGGTTTCTAAATCCTGTAGCGCCTTTCGATTAAGAAATCCCATTTTCTGTCTGTACGCACATTAACTTTACCGAGTTAACTCACAGTAGAGGGTTGAGATTTGGTGTGAATATCAGCCCCTATATTGAGATTAAAACTGCGTATATCAGTAAATCTCCTGGCATGATATACATTGAAATCATTCTCCAGCCCACGAAGTTGTCAGCTGGATTTGACTTTGTGTATGAAGAAGATAGTGTTCGAAAATTAAATAAAAAATTATATGCAATACTTTTAAACACTACCCTGCTTATTTCATTAAATACTTTGACAAATATAAAAGAATTGCCATTCTGAAGTAATAATTTACCTTTTGAAGTAAATCTTATAAATACCTTATGTATTGTGAAGGATGTAAAATGTGTTTAGGAATTTACAAAGACTAAACCACTGTTTCAAATATTTTTTGGTTTATTGCTCGTACAATCTTAAAGCAATACAAAATTTAAAACATTGTGTTCCAATAGAATGATTTTCTTTCCGTTTATTCACCCAATCTCATACTGAGTTGATAAAGTGCAATGTAATACTAGCAGAACTAAGAAACTACTAATTCTTTTCAGTAAATATTTAAACATATTGTTTATTGCGTATGATGAGATCAGCTCCATTCCACATTCTCCTTAGTGCAGAGTGAAATTCGACGCTGTCATAGACTTGAATCCTTGGCCGCCTGAAGAGATCCGCAAAAGGTCGCTGACGAAGACGTTCAAAACGAAGAATTTCCATAGTTTTGACTGCACAGATACCTAGACTAAAAAGATATATGTCTAGTTTACCCAGCAATGTTCTTGTCCCGAATAGATAAGAGGTGTTCTCTGTCTATTCTATAGATAACACCTTCCGTCTATAAGTGATATAAATAATCCTATGTATTCATTATAGAAGGTTAATTACACATTTTGCGTTGAATCATATCACCTTGAAATCTGAAGTTATTTCATTTTATCTGGAGAACAAAGCACTGATTATATCATATTTAGTTTAACATGATGTACCGTATCATAAACGCGAACTGAGGGGTGTCCGTAACATCATAGTGAGGAACTGTATTATGATTGATCTAGAAATAACTGAGGGGCGAATCTTCAAGTTTCCAATCCTAAAACCAATTGAATAGTTCAAAATCCTCAGTTTTTAAACTAATTAGGATGCAATTTTAGAAGCTGCCTTTCGTAATAGACTACACATTACCCGGACAGACATCAAAATTATTCTTTCATCTTCGTTCATTCGGAAGACACGTGTTTGTGCTCCTGGTTCCTGTGCAGTAACGTCACTTATTTTATTTTATTTATTTATTTTATTTTATTTCCTTCCAACGGGCAAAGTTAATTATAAAGATACTACAAGGTAGCTAATCACTACAGTGCTAAACATCACAGGGACAAGCAAACATGCAACTGGACTTTATATTCCTAGATATAATTAATAATATATAAAATATATATGAATTATAATGAATACTATTGTAAGAAACCGTATTCATTACATTACCGTATTCATTACTCGTATAACGTTAATGATAAGTAATAAATGAGACAATTATTTGACAAATGTACACCGCATGATGTGATGATAATCGCTTAGGTCCATTCTCTCCAATCTAGACTTCATATACTTCAGCAGGTATCACTTTATAATTATTTTAACTTAGAGAGCCGTCCATTGAACCTGAAGAAGAGGGTGGATTTCAGTCGTCGAAACGTAGTGTTATACCGATACCCTTTAATCCCGTCAACCTCTAAATGAACTTGTTAAGTTGGCAGTGTAACTTTCGTAAAACCGGTTGTAATTATATTCTGTTTACTCTATTACTTGTGATTAAAGACGTTGGACATATTTTTGGAAAGACTTCCAAACTACTCACGAACGTGTTTATGCCGTAATACACTGTAATAGTGTATTTTATTTGGTTAGTGTTGTTATTGTGCAGTAAGTAAAGTATTGACTACGATTTCTTATAATGTTTTGTCAATAAAAGGCATTTTTATTTACGGTTGGAAATCCTTCCCTAAAGAGATACAGACTGCACCAGTGGGAATGTTTTTTTGTCAATATGCTCGTCGGTTACTTTCTCACATAACCTTTTCTTATCCTTATAGATCCAAATCCTTTCTCTACCAACAGTTTATAAAGATTATCGTAATTTATACTAATTACGTACCACAAATAAAAGCACTAAGTAGTTGGAATAGTTATGGCTCAAAGAACAAAAGTATTTTTACAGGGTGCTCCATAACTCTTTGGACAAATCTATATCACATTACTGCTCAGGCCAAGACAAGCATATTTCACCATATGAACGTGGGTCTCCAATGCTTAGTTTTCTCATCTGTCTTTATGTGTTTTTTATAACAAAGTTATTACCTTTAAAAAATTTTTAAAAATACCCAATTTGGCTAAAATGTTTATGATAACAAGGCCAGTTAATGAAAAAGACATAATGAAATTATCTTCAATACTTTCAAAATAGCGGCCATACAAACTTTTAATTTATTTAATTTTTTCAGTAACTGTCGTTGTTGTAAACATTTGGACCAAATGTGGCTAGTATAATGTAATTTATTAGTTTTTAAGATATTAATTTTTTATAATAAACACATACAGACAGAAAGATGGAGGAAAAATAAGAATCAGAGACCCATTTTCATATGGTGAAATATGCTTGTCTTGACCTGAGTAATAAAGTCGTATAATTTGTCCAGAGAGTTATGGTATACCCTATACTGTAATCATTAATGTAATGTTTGATTGAATTTTAATTCCAATGCTACTTTGACGGTCTCATGCTACTTTTTCAACGACAAGTTTTATGATTTGTAGAAGTTAAAAATAAAAACAAAAGCGCCTGTCGTGGGAAATGGCGTCGTCTATTCACAGATCGTACATAACAAAGTATTAATATAATCAATACAGATTCAGATGTTTTACGCGGATTTTGTTCCAACGCTCTACTGTAATTTTGTGGGAAGCGCTGATTAATTTTTGCTATACTGCTATCTCAGCTTGTATGTCCAGGTGTACTGGCCAAGATATAATACATCCATAGCTCGTAAGGCCAGCACCACTGGCCACTAAACATAGCAGTTATTTTCGAATATCCTCTTTGTTTTATGCTGAATGGTGAGTGATGAAATCTATCGAGGAGCTGTTTTTAAAGTAATTTTTAGGTAAAGCAGTAAATTTTAAATTAGCCTATAATTCTTTTCTAAATATTAACTGTGCAAATAAAATGAATGACGCGCAGTGGGCCTATACACTAAAGTAATAGAAGGGATAGAAACCTAGAAAATTTTACTAGAAGACGTGTGCTAACTATTTTTGACTACACATAGGTGTTTGTTTATAAAGTTTTATTCCGAAAAAAATTTAAAGAGTGAGGAAAATGTTAAATGGTTTATGTCTGAATATTACAACTGTAAACGCTTACTGTATAACATTTTATTACATATGTTTGTTAACAATATACGTATAAGAGTTATATTTCCCAAATGTATGTTTATCTTTGTATTAGAAAGACATTAAAAAAATTTAAATTATTTTTCATTTCTTCTTTAAACATTTTAAACTATCATGCAAATTTTTTTATATAATAAATTTAAGAAAAATTAATTGTGTAAACTATTGTTTGTTTTACTGTGAATGGTATTTCACCTGACATAACCCCGATAATTGACACCTGTATAATAATAATAAAATTAGCGCCCCTGGTAGAAATAGCTCAACGAATTAAAAACACAACATCGTCTCGATCCGATGAAACGCTAGAAGGCGGTGTCCATTTCGGCATTGTACTCGGAAACCTCTTATTTTCTTGGAATGTGGCTTGGATTCTAAGAGTCGCATTTCACCAGTTACATTGTCGTTACATAACCACCGATCAATTGTTTTCGACTTAACAAGTTGTAACAACAGAATGAAGTGAGTATGTATCACAACAAGTAAGGCTTCGGAGCTCATGATTAATTGTTTTTACACTTCAACGCTCATCTGCGTACGGAATAAATCATTTTTCATTTATTGGCTGAGCTTTATCGAAGCCTGTCACTTTGAGGGACTGGAAAACTTTCATTGATGCCTGTCTGTCGGTCTGTCTGTCTCTCCGCACGATATTTGGAGAATGAACTTGCGTACAGGCTTGAATTTTTCCATAAAGTTTCATTTCTGTATTGACAACATTTCCATATGATTCATGTTAATCCATGGAATTTGGCTGCGCGATAGATAATATATTTTTGGTGTTATGGGTAACCATAATGGCAACGAGACAGTAGCATAATTAATACATCTATACACCAGCTGAGTACAGTTATATCAGATTTTTACATGTGACTTATTAACAGATGTAGCCTAACTACCCCAACACTTAGAACACCATGTTTACTTATACAGTAAAAAGAAAAAATATAGAGTGGGAAGAGAATGTTTAAAGGCGGTGGCAAGATTTAATTTCAGTATAGTCTTGCATTGCAGTGCATTCGCCGGAACTTTTACTAGTTAAACACTGCTATGAAACTCAACTCAATGAACAAAAAGTGAATGTATCATGTAGCAAGGTGTTTTGAGAAAACGTTATCCTGTGGACTAAATTTTGCATGAAACTTCTGCATAGACAAGAATGAGTTCTATGATAGTGCACGTCCCAACCATGGAATTCTACTGAGCGTCATTGAAGTCTATCACTCTTCTTTTGCATAATGCCTATGCAAAGGACATGTATACATGTCCGCAGCACATCTTTAGAGTGACATGGTCTGTAGACTTGAACTCTTGTATGCGGCCTCAGCGAATCCTGTATCGTGACTCTTGGTGTGGTACTCTTACCTTGTTTAGATGGGAATATATTTAGCAAACGTTGTAAAAGTAATCCAGATTACTACTAGCATTTAACCATTTTAACTATGAAATCCAGATAGGCTATATGTTACCAACCAAACGTTTAGAATTTTTCCGGACACTTGCCATCGTTCAGTGATACAAAAGATCATTAACGCTACGTTTCGAGATATGCAATCTGATCTCTTCTTCTTCAGGTAAATAACTAAACTAACCAATAATTACAAACTAGGTTAAAATAACTAATCATATCAGAGCGTCGTGACACGCTCAGGTAAGTCAGGAATCACAACCACCATGTTGTGTGTCAACTTTACTAACTCTAAAACATGCACTTAATAAAAAAACAATACACAACGCTAATTATTAAAACTGAACTACAGAATACAGGTCACAATAGGTCTGCATTCGCCAACCAACCACCTACAACTAACTAGAGGCCAATATCATAAAACAATCGTCACGGCAGAAGGTTGTGAATCCTGATATATGCGTGTCACAACACTCTGATATGTTTTGTTTATTTTAACCTAGTTTGTAATTATGTGTTGGGTTAGTTATTTACCTGAAGAAGAGATCAGATTGCAGATCTCGAAACGTAGTGTTACTAATTTTTTGTATCGCTGAACGATAAAAAATGTTCGGAAAAATCCTGTTTCCTTCACAATCCTTCCATCGCCAAAAAACTTTAAAAATTAAAATTTGTAAGAATGCAGTTATGAGTGGTATGTAATATTTCAAAATAATGTTTAACGAGAACGCTTACACAACGCATAGATTGTGGTGATGCAATTTGGTTTTAGGGCGATTATAGTTTTTTTTCATAATTGTATATCTTTAAAGTATTGTTTTCCACAAAGAACGAAGGAGAATGTAATTTTCCCGAGATTAGGTCGTCTAACATATTAATAAGGGCAAATAAGGATTTTGTAAAGGAGAAACTGATCCCTTTTAAGCTTTATTTTGCCCTCATGGGCCCAGGGCCTGTACTAGGCCCTGTCATGGGCCACTAGTCTATGTGAGGATCTTATCAAACAGAATAAGGGACATATTAGATTTAGTACAAGGCTGATTGTGCCAATAAAAAGTGCTAAGACCTCAGACAAGAATTATTATACCTGCGCTATATCTAAGTCAGATACAATGTCCCCCGTCTTAGACCGTATTCTTTTATTTACAGACAAATTGCGCCCATCGGATATCCCAAAGGATTCTAATAAGGATTTATATATGACTTCCTCTTTTATAAAAATTAAATTTCTTCAAATTATATGTATATTTAAAAAAGAATGTATTTTCTAAAGCCACATATTATTTAAGTAGCCTTGTTTTATCAAGTACTGTTTTATTGCAAAATATATATTATTCCCATAAGTCATCCATAAAAATAGCGTAAAAACTTACATCATTATCTCATCGTTCCTTTATCTTTCCTTCTAGTTAGGCCTACAATATTGACTAAAATGACTATAATTCCTCATTTAGGGAACATAAACACATTTTTATGTTTAGGACAGTTGTCTAAAAGGGGGAAACCTATTGCACTACCTTACATAGCTTAGATGTTATATACTCAGATGTTATCAATCAAAACTTTAAGTAGTAGAAAGTGAATATTTGTCTTCTTAGAACAAAGTTATGCATTATAAATACTCAAAAGAAATAGAGAATTCTATACATCAAGTTGTAGCCTATACGTAAATACAGTTCCAAACTTGTTTTGTAAAAAGCTGGAAAACATAGGTGGACAATCAAACAAAAACTGTAAAAGTTACATTTTATTGGCGAATTTACACTTGGGACCCTTGTAGAAGTGCTGTTACATTATCACATTTGATGTACTAACATTGATAAAATATTTAGTATTTCTTCTAAAACATTCGGCTTTGAATATCATCTCTTTCTCCCCACATAATATTCCAAAATTTATTTTCTTGAAGTTATAAAGAAGCGAAAGAATTGAACAGGTATCTTTAGAAATTGGATTGCCAATGTCTAAGATCATAGCTGCCTACCATTTTGATTTTGGTCCCAAAGAACTGTGTTTAACCACAAATACTTCTATGGCCTCTTATTGTTATTCATAGGACTATGGAGGTGCCTTATTTTATAGATAATAACACATCCAAACTGTTTTAGTTTTTAATAATTTTATTGATTATTCTGAAAATATTCAAAAAATCTTGTAATATATTAAATTTATGGAACATTCAAATAGTATATACTTTGAGAAAAGAATAAAATCTTTAAAATGAGAAGTCTCTAATAATTTTACGGCTTAAATTGAGGACTAAAAGCGTTTAACACTTAGTAAGGTTTAACATTGTTCTCATAGGGTGGAAGTCAATGTCTTCACTAGAGTTGTCTCTTAAGATCTTAATGGAATTTGCAGCTCAAGAGGCGTTCTTTAAAATGCCATGGCTGAGCGTGGTCACCATACTATCTACTACCTACGTTCCTCTACTTATCCTTGGATATCAGTAGAATGTGGCTGAGTCAGCACGGCTCTGGGCTGCGGCTGCAGCTGCTGCTCCAGGATGCTGATAACAGTATCACAAGCCGCCACCTGCTCCAGGAACCTTATCAGCCACCACTTCTCGGACTGGTGAGTGGGCAGCGGAAGTGCGATGTGGACAAGTGGACAAGGAGTGTCACATTAGTTCAAGGTTAGTCACGTAATCGCAGTCCAACATTATGTCACGAAGTTACTTTTAGAAGTTTTAATCAAACATGTCAAAGTTGATAACAACAACCATGTAAAAAAGAAAAAACGAGAGTGTCCACCTTTGTAACTTGCAGTGTACACGTGTTTACCTTGGATGAAATTGTTAAAGAAAATAAGACCAATTATTGAGCCCTGTGGGATACCGTGTAATCATCGTTTTGCCATACTGTATTGTATTTCACGCATCGGTGTGACAACAAAACTTTGATCCTGTTCAAAATCTGTGCTATTCTTGAGTATTTATAATTGAAGGAAAGTGAAATTGAAAGATTTAAAGAAATAAAATTAGAACAATTATAGGAATCATAAGTTATACGCCTCGTGCATCGATAAGAAGGAAAAGCGGAATGTTATAGCTGTAAGATAATTGGTAATATAAAGGTGGTAATATTAAGGCGATTTATTAACAGAATTACTAACATAAACACAATTCTTGATATAACTGTCCCAGTTTCATCTTGTGTTAACCTGACACCTTCGAACACAACTCGACAAATTCGATAACAATGATCAATTGTCAGATTCACATCGCTTACCGAGCGGGATTCCGAAAGAATTCTCGGATCAAAACAATAGAGTATTTTTATGTATTTACGAGGAAATGGGCGAGAGACAATAGTCAATCACTGTTAAGCGGGAGCACAATGGCTGGCCGGCCGGAAGTAGAGTCAGCACCGCCATCTTGGTGTCCGGTGACAGCGACCTATACCCGGTGCGGCAGGTGAGGCGGGCAGCGGTCTCCTCTAGCAGGTTTTTTGTTAAGGGGGGGAGGAGCTACAGTGCAGACTTTGGAACATTGCCGTTATAGTGATATTAATTTTAAAATATTCATATTTTTAATCAATATAACCTTTTGTTAAATTCTATTGATGATAACAATATTGTTTAAAATCTAGCTGATGTTAAAATAATGGTGTTCCATCCTTTAAAAAGTAGTAGTATAGTAACCAAGGACCAATTTACATTATATAATAGGCGAGTATCAAAAGGATATATAATATCATTTAATGATTTTTCTAAGATCACAGTTTTAGCTTGACACATTTAAAACCAACTGTGAGATACGTACGGTGTCTGATTATTTATTTCTATTTTTATATTACCATCATACAAAAATTAATATCTTCAGCCAAATTGTCCTTGGCTGACGCTGACTTAACTATTAACTATTAATTTTTTACGTATGTTGTAGAGTCAAGAAAAATGTTATCGTTTAATATTTTAACCCTTTCGATACCTCCAATATTGACCCACACCAAAACTAGTGACGATCAATTGATTTATTAGTTGCATTTCCTCTATTGAATTTTCAAAACTATGAGTTTATAAAATGCAAATTGGCTCTCATCCACTTTATAAATTAAACCGTTGCAAACTTCTAGACCGCTAATTTTAATAGTAGAATCATTCATATCGATTATTCAATTTTTAAAATGTAGGTACGTCTCAACACGCAACAAAACCTTATTGAATTCTGGTTGTTAAGTGTATAATTCTAGAATAATTATTCCAACGATTAAGTAAAGAAAATGTTGATTCTATGTTTGCAACAATAACAATATCGTCAAATCAAAAGTATTTGGTTATGAGTTTACATAAAAAGGGTGGTCAAATAAATCCTGGCGCGTTTAAACAGCTGTTTCTTCTCCACTGTTATGTTTAGATTCTTGATTGTTGCAACGATTAAAAACACAGCTGATGCCATTTCAGTTATCATGGAGCAGTGATCAACATCGTGATTTTATTGTTGAAGCTTTCTTTAAAAATAATTAGTCTGGACTACTACGCAACGGTTGTTTTGTAACAAACTCTATGTTCCTCGTTAGGGAGCTATTTCTTGTAGGTAGATGAATAATTTCAAAAATTGTGTTTCTGCGTTAAAGGTGAAAATGTACTTCAGACAAAGTTGAAAATGTGCTTGTGTCTGTTCTGCAAAGCCCAAATCGATTACGAGTTTCAAAAACAAGTTTACAACGAATTTACATCGTGATTTGAATTATCCCTACAAACCAGGAGTTAAACAAAAACTCAATACTCCTGACCCAAAATTACGTGTTCTTTTCGTGAAACAACACGGTAGCTTATTAATTATGGAAACAGTTTGCAGCATTTAATAATGTCTGATGAAGCTAATTTTGAGCTTTATGGTAAGGTAAACATGCAAAATTGCCGTTACTGGTCAAGAGACAATGCTTGGGAAATACGTCAACGATCTCTGCACGTTTTGGTGTTATTGGGCTTTATTTTTTGAAAATCAAAACGGTGAAATAATTACTGGAATACAAAATAGGGGCACTGAAATGATTCAGAACTTCTTAGTTCCACAATTCGGATCTCACTGATTGCGATTTTTGGCTGTGGTGCTACCTCAAAAGCAAAGTTTTTATTACGAAACCTCACACCGTTGCCGATTTAAAGAACTGCATAAAAAATGAAGTTGCTACAATGCAAATGCCCAAGGTACGCCGAGTATTGGCGAATTTCCAGAACCGATTACAGACATGCGTGGATGTTGGTAGGCAAAGTGTACGTGATGTTATATTTAATAAATGGAAATGGCCTAACTATGTACACTTTAATAGACTACTTTAATCAATTTTAAGTGTTATTTCGTGTAATGTCAGTTCATTTCGAATACCGTGAGGTTATTTTGGACGACCCAGTATATTTAAATTGATGCGTTACCAATAGTTTTATGAATTAAGGGTGTAAAACAGTTTGGAAATTGTAATGTTCTTAAGGTGGTAAAATCAATATGGCTGACAAGAACAGATGACTCTTCAGATAGTACCATTACCACAGGATATGTTCTTTAAAACAACGCAATGATTTTTCTAAGCTTTTTATAAATTCTTTTATAAAATCCACCAAGATTTTTCTCTTTCTTTTACTCAGCTTTGTTTGTACATTCATATTACAAATAATTATTTCTAGACCGTTCTGACACTACAAATTCATGATGAACCTCTGTTGTACATGTAGTAAAATCAATCGAAAATGTGGTGGCAATTATTATGTTCAAATCTTATTGTTATTATGAATATGGTATGGAAATAATCGGCCTTAATAATATGACAATATATTCTAGTCATATGAGCCTGAGAGTTGGTGTTAATCTAACAAATTTATAAGCTGAGATAAAATATCATCAACCCTTTTGATGCTCTCCCAGTCCTAACCCTATAAAAACGACTGACTATTTCTTTTGTAGGGAAAATTCCTCTACCGATTTCACGAAAAACCAAGTTGTGTGTTTGTACAATGCAAGTAGGTTCTTCGCTACTAATTTAGGAGATAAGAAAGCCCAATTTTTATAAGTTATGTGTTTTTATGCAGAAGAGCAGGTAGTTAAATAAATAAGTAAAAATTGAACTTATATCACAACTTAACCCCTGAACAGAAAAGATAACCCAAGTTCAACAGCACCCGCAACAGTAAACAAGTGATGATGTTTGTGCGATAAAATTATCAGGACAACCAATACAAGTTGACTTGGCAGGAAAATTTGATTCATTTCACCAATGGGAGTTTTTCTGCAAATTGGAGATAGAACAGATGGGGTCGACTCAGGCGTCACACCGTCTCACAATCCCCACGCTGTTATCAGTGAAGGTCACACAAGTCCTCCTGATAACCTTTCCTCCTGCATGTGTCTTACCAAATCTCAACCCTTTCAGACCAACATGTTTTAACTTGTATATTTCTTATATACACTAATACAAATTTATATACAGGGTGTTAAAAAGTCCCGCAATAATGGACAAAACAATAAAACTTGGTAAACCATTACTGCAATAGTCTACTTTTTTATTTACATCTTGAGCTATGCTTATGTTGATTTTTTTGCCGAACTCCTTGTAGAACATCCTGTATTGAACATGAAGAGTCACTAACTATCTTAAAAACTATTTATTAAGTCAAGTATTAAGTTTAACTTTCACAAATTAAGCCAAGACAAGAATATTAAACCATATAGAACAGGACCTACATTGTAAATGTTTCAAATTTTAAACCAGCGTAATATTTTAAAGACTGAACCTTTTGCTGTCGGATTTGCAGCATTTTACTCTACTATTAGATAACTTTAATTTGATGTACTACTCGATCTATGCTCTCATTCAAGATTTTCTTCTGATTCCTTGCGGGCCACACCCCCTTGACAGGGTAAAGAAATGGTTGCTTCATTCTGGAGGATGTCGTTTTAATGTTTTGCCAAATGAAAAAAATGATCGATTGTTTAAATCTGAATTAATTAAAATCGCTTTTAACCAATAATTTGTTATTGCAATAACTAACTTCCTTTGATAATAATTCAAACTAAAGTATTCATTCAACTTAGCAAATTCTAGTCAACAACCGTTCCATGCTTAGTTAAGCATCTATTATCTACAAAGAGCTGATCGTTGTGATGCTCTCGCTGCTATCTCAGCGCAGAGATAACACATTCCTGAGACCTGCAACTCCTGTTGTTGGTCTTATCTCTAGTAGTCTATACCAGGAACTGGGTGAGCCATTCTGTCTGATAGAGAAAAATCCTTGTATCAGTTAAATTCCATTATCGTTCTCCGTAACTTGTGTATGTGTTGTGAAGATAACATATTGGAATCGATGGCATATAATTTTATCATGCTATGTCAACTGTATTCATAACAATTTTACCCTGTTAGATAATGGCGTCTTGTTGATATCAAATAGTTTTCATCACTATTCATACTCCTCTCAAGTAATAATTGGTTTCAGGATTCGGTACCCCATCTTCATATCTTGTTGAAATATTAAAACCCTTCTGCGCCCACACACGTCATGGGTTAAAAATCAAATGTTTAACATATATACACAAGAAATATACAAAAACGTTACTGATAAATCGAATATGCACGCACACACGAATAGACGAAACCGTCCTGGCCACACAGTATGACAAGACGCTCTAAAATTTGTCAAAAATATGATACCAATCGAACATTTTTAAACCAATGTAGCAGTACGCCACACCACGTGTCGCCTTACAGGCTTCGCTGAGGTTGCATGTAAAATTTCTACTTCACAATTCATTTAATTCTCGAGAACTAAGGAAACTGCTCAAATTATGGCCTTCTAGATATCCTTAGTTATAATATATGTTGATTGAAAAATAAACTCAATGATAAGTATTTTCTTAATTTGATAAATAAGTATATTTTTTTATTGGAAACATTTATGATAGAAGAAGACAAAGAACAGGTAAAATTAATTTTATTAAACTTAAACATTAACCTCCGCCAACACAATAAACATTTATCAACGTTATCTCACACCAATTGGCAAAAAAGTTTTCAATAAACTACATCGTTAGCAGCTTGTTAGAGTTATTTTTATTTTCTTACCGTTGCCGTAATGATGTTCACGGAAGAAAACAGTAGAAATCAGTGAGTTTTTTATGAAATCTCTTAGATTAACGAAAATCTTCATAAAGTTTGCTCTTTAATAAGGTTGTAAAGATCTAAAAATCCACTAATACTTCAGTAGCTGAGGGGAAATATGCGTTAAATAAACACCCAATCTGAATTTTCTTGGAATCGATGGAGGAATTTCCCTAAGAAAGAATTAGTTGTCTGCCGCTTTGATGGAAGTCGAACTGGTAGGGCATTAGAAATGTTCAAAATATGAAACGATAGTTTTTTCTCAGGTCATATTTTTGTAGTTTGACACACTTAAAACCAGACGTCATTAATAAATGCTATATCATCGTCACCTGACCGTATATAGACCGTATGTTTGGCTGAAAGCGACATCTTGCAGTCTCTTTATCTAGGGCTCTAAGGGTCATATAACTATTATTCGTGTGTCTGGTGGTTAAGAGTGTCAACATAAGAACAATATAGTTGTAGAGAAAATAATATTGTTTAAATATTTTAAACCCTTTCGTTACCATCCTATTTCAACCTCCACCAAAACTAGAGTAACTGTCGGTCGTATGAGAAGTTCCTCTATCTATTTAAATAAAAATGAGGTTGTGTGCTTTTAAGGTGTAAATTTACTCTCAGCTGCCAGATTATACAATATATATTGATTGTATACTGCCTTGATGATTAATTAATTGAAAATGTTTACTGAACGAGAAATATACTTATCAATCAACCTTGTCACATACTTGTCACTTAACATTGTCACATACTTTTTACTTAACCTTGTTACATACTCGTCACTTAAACTTGTCACACGCCTGTCACTAACCTTGTCACCTACTTTTCACTTTGTCTTGTTACATGCCTGTCACAAACCTTGTCACATACTTATCAATCAACCTTGTCACATACTTGTCACTTAACATTGTCACATACTTTTTACTTAACCTTGTTACATACTCGTCACTTAAACTTGTCACACGCCTGTCACTAACCTTGTCACCTACTTTTCACTTTGTCTTGTTATATGCCTGTCACAAACCTTGTCACATACTTGTCACTCTACCTTGTTACATACTCGTCATTTAACTTTGTTTATACTCGTCACTAACCTTGTCATATTATTGTCACTTAACATTGTCAGCGTCCTAGGCTATCTACTCCATCGAAGGATGTTTTCGTTAGTCGCCAAAATGCTGTCGTAACTCACATTGGTGACCGGAGGCATGAGCATAGAGTAACGTATTACATACTATGTAGTATATTATATAATGTATAATATGCTAGACTATGGCATTAGCATCAGCATGATATGAAATATGATTCAGTGACACAACAGTTCGGAGGCTAGAAATATTTTGTAATGTTGTTCAAAGAATCATAAGACATACTTCTTTTGGTTTGTTACCCTGTTTTCAGTTTCAGGAGAGATAGAGGAATTTAAGCTAAAGAATCTAATGAATATAACAGAAGCTGGCCAGTATTGAAACATGTGCTTATTTATTTGCTCTTGACTTATTTTCTTATTTACGAAAATCTTTGCAAATATTCTTCAATAAAATGCTCATAAAAATAAATTTTTATAATTGCTTTTAAGGATTATATGACGTCAGTATAGTTTAATTATGTACGTGGATGTTCACATAAATAAAAAGTAAAGTAATGTCTCATTTTACCAGGCAAAGTTAGGGCTAAGAAGCCCTCTCTAACACTTAACCAGAAGAGCAACGGCAGGTGACTTCCGAACCACCACCAACGGCCGGGTAGGCGGACTGCTTGCAAGGACAAGATCGCTCAACGGTCACCCATCCAAGCAGCAGCCACGCTCTTACGTAGCTTGATAACCGCCGTTCCCGCTACATAATAAAAATTTAAAAAAATTACGTATCTTCTTTTTGTCCTCAATTTAATTTGATCTTAAATATTTCTCCCCGATGCATCATTAATAAAATTAAACCAGTCACAAGCTGCAAGAGGAGGATGACAAACTGATAATCCAAACCACTGTCACTCGTGGGGGGATGGGAGGGGAAAATTAAATCCGAGCAGCCCTAACCGCTCCACCCCGACCACTCCAATTAATTCCACACATTGGCTCTAAGTTTAGCATTTAGTTGTATTATTGATTGTGAAGGGGTGGGGACGTGACGTAACACTTGGAGACACGCATGCAACAATCAGTCTCATTGCCGCCCCCGTCTGTCTGTCTGTCGCAATTATCCACCGCTAATCGTTCGCTCGTTAACGCTAAACGTTAGGTGGGAACCGAACCACCAACAATTGGATTTGCACGGTCCCTTCATTAAGCGGATTAGGATCTCCCTTTGACTGCAGATTTTTACCGATTCCGAGCACTTGTCGAAACTTTCTTTCAGGGACGGGCGTTAATAAAACATTCCGTGTTCTGGTTTATGTCAGCGTTTTGACATAAGACAATTTCCCATCAAAGGGTTTAAGACTAAATAGCAAAAGGCACGCCGGTTTTTCTCTTTGTAATTTTATAAGCCTTGTTATAAAAGTATGACACTACGTTTCGAAGGTTGAAATCTACACACTTCTTCAAGTGTCAAACCCCTAATACATTAAATACTAAAATGTGCGGCAGTGGAGTGTCACTCAAAGGCTTATTTGAGTGACTGGTACACCATACGAGAGGGAATGAACCCATGCGATGGCACTGCACAGGAGCCAAGAACAAAACACGTCATACACTCACTAGTGAAGGTAGAACACTATTATTAGTAATCAGTATTATGTATAATGCTGTTATATGTACAATTATGTCCTAGTCATTTTCTTATCCGTATCTTAGAGAGTTAGAATAATCCAACCCTAACTTTTTAAAACCTATGACTAAAATAAACTGTTTTTAATTTAATCGGTGTGGTTCAAATGGAGTTTTTGAACATTGACGGCTAGCAAATGTAAAATTAGTTCCGAATCCTATTAAGGATTCTGCGTGTCCTTCTTAAAATCGAATTGTAGTAGCCCATGTCTGTGCGCTGACACTTGATAAAAAGGTCCTGAGGACTTATAACTTGGAACGATCGTTTGGTCCAATGAAGAAGCCTATTGATTTTGGGATCAAAACTTCAATGGGCAGTCTGTTTGAGTGTCCATCAGCCCATACAGGTATGTGCGTAACTCTCGATAGGTCCTAGAGACTTGAGGCTTGGTCCAAGGAAATTCCACCTAACAATCTTTTAGAACTCTATTACAACTATTAATTTTAGGCGCAAAAAGTAAATGACACTCCGTCTATTCCAGCACTCTTACTCTATGTCATTCGATTCTCCCTTAATCGGTTTGTTCTACCTCTTGTCTGCACCAAAATATTGTCAAAGCTCAATTGTTTGACGAAATACCTTTACTTTGTACACGGCCGAAGTACTGTGCTACTTTGTATTTCACTAAAAAGGTATTCCTGCTTGGAAAACAGTGATCTGAAAGATCATGATTGACTTTGTGGTAGACGCCTTGTTAAAACAAATTCTACTGGAATCTCCTACCCTCCTCTCCAGTGACCTACCCACCAACTCCAGTAATCTGCTAAGTGGCTGGAGCTGGAGGCGAACAACAGATCCAGTGACTGGAACAAACGCACCCCGCTGCTGTTAACAATGTTTGACTAGCTTCGATCACCTTCAACCCTTTCACTTCCGTTCTCTTGCACCCATCCCATCGCCTGATTACTGCGTACCTCTCCAGCAAATATTTACATTCCTGTTGTACCGATGTCTGCGCTGGAACTCTGGTTCCCTGCTTCTGGCCTCTCTCTTCCAATTACTTGAAATTATTTCCAAACTTCCACCGCCACAAAGTTTTACATTCGCAAAATACATATCTTATCATGAAAATTAAGTATTGTCTCTTTATCCTACACACAATACACTTTTAGATATTCAATCATTCCCATTGCTGGGACTTGTGTTGTTTTTAATTACTCGTGAACACTTTGCCAAGATGGTAAATAATAATTAAATTCAACTAACTGCAAGAATAAGCGTGTACGTACCTACACATATTATTGGTTATTGAGTTATACGTACAGATTCCCATACACTTACACATTGATTAAATTCGTATATATGGCAATAGCCTAATTTAATTTAATATATATATATATATCCTTTTTGTTGATATATAAGTCACTTACTTTTTGATTCAATATTTATTGAAATTAAATTAGACTTAAATGGATGTGTATGTGTATGTGAAAATATGTGTGTATATATACACATATTTTATATATATATATACATATACATATATATATATATAATTTCAATAAACATTGAATCGCAAAAAGTACTTGCTCCGCCGGGAGTCGAACCCGGATCTCTCACTTGCCTATATACATATATATATATATATATATATATATATATATATATATATTATATATATATATATATATACACGGCTTATGTCGTTACGGCTTTGTAGTGGTAGACTATATATATATATATATATATATATATATATATATATATATATATATATATATATATATATATATATATATATATATAGTCTCTTAAAGCAGTTCAAAAGAAAACTACAATTATTTCGTACAATATTTCGTTGTAATTAACAACTTTTTCAAGTACACTTAATAGACACAGAATAAAATAAACAAACAAAAGAAGAAACACCTGATAATAAACATTCTATATGTAAATACAATTTTGACATGTAAACAAGTTTTGATTAGTTGTTAATTTAACAATAATAACATAATATAATATAATATAATTTTGAATTTAGGTAAATTTGTATCACAATCTAATTATTCAAGTGGAAAACAATAATTTAGCGAATGTTTAGTCCATATGGTTGTTTTGATTTTAATATAAGTTGGTGTGCCAATTCATTATTCCTTAAATTTAAATCATTTCTAGAGCTGTTTTCACAAGGAGTAATTTTGCTTACAGCTTTGAGTTTGTAACAATCCTCAAAGCTTTTGTTATGGTGAATAGCGTGTAAGGCTACTGGTTTTTTGTCGTCTTTGTGATTGATAGAAAAACGGTGACAGGTCATTCTTACCCGCAGAGAATTTGAGGTTTGCCCAATGTAGTCCTTGGGACAAAACCTACAGGTTAGCTGGTAAATTGAATTGTTGGAGGTACAGTCCAATTTACCAGCTATGGGATAAGTTTTTTTAGTGACACTACTTTGGAATTGATCGGTCTTATCCATAATTGTGCAAATACCACAACGTGGTTTATTACAAGGTTCACAGCCAAAAGATAAATTTTCATAATTTTTTCCAACATGAATTTTGGAATATATATATATATATATATATATATATATATATAATAACGGCCAAATGCAAAATATTGAATCGTAAAAAGTAAGGGTTCTGTGGTGTGATGGTAGCGCACTCGTCCTGCAAGTGATCCCGGTAGAACAAGAACGTTCTGTGATTAAGTTTTTATTTAATTAATTTATATTAAGTTTATGAATAAATCAGGCAGGTCTATTGTTATTCGTAAAATGGTTCCCTTTGTGGTTTAACAGAGCAAAAATTGGGTAGCTTTACAAACGTTAAACTTTGTTATTGAAATTTATATTAATTGCAATATTATTTTAAGTATTTTCTTAACTTCGCACAGAAAACTGTTACGATCTATCAATCACTTATGGCTTATGACTTTATTAAGGTACAAGAATTATCATAATTTCATTTGGAAATTCCCTACAAATTTTGCAATTTTTAAGATATTGAAACTGATAAAGAATGTATTTTATGTTTACAAATTATTTATTTGTGACTTATTGTTTATTAAGTATTGGCACAATGCCTGGAGAAGGTTATAAAACTATGTTCTCATATTTAGGAAAATATTAATTTAATAACATTGGTTACCAGCAGAGTAATAATATGGTTTTCAAAAAGGAGAATTTTAAAAATACAACAGGTAACTTCAGTTAAAAAATTTTCTCATTCAACACTGTTGGTTGTTAACTTCCAAACGGAAATTTTGAAAGAATTAGGTATTGGGCAATAAAATATTGAATAATTTGTCAAAACTGTAAAGATCCACATAAACCGAACCTTTTTTCACTGTACTGGTATCAAACGAACAGTATTTTTTGTACGGCATGCAGTACGGCAAAGACTATGAATGCGAAAATTCCTCCGCTAACTCAAAACCAGGTGTTCACTAATCTAGTTAGAAACCCCAGCAGGGTTGACTTCGGACTGGTTTATACCATACCTTAAATTTGAACCTACACTGGGTACAGCAAAAAAAACCGATGTATCATTTAAATCTGGGCAACCTTATGGATGTCCAGGAGCGACACATCAGTAACTACAAATGTCGAGATGTTGGGGTTGCAAGGGTAGATCGATAAGTCTAGTCTGCTGCGGAGGAATTATTAATGGTGTAGTGTAGTGGGTACGGCGGTTATCGCGAGATAACCTGATCAAGCTACGCAGAGCGTGCCTGCTGCTTGGATTGATGACCGCTGAGCGATCCTGTCCTTGCAAGCAGTCCGCAAGCCCGGCCATTGGTGGTGATTCGGAAGTCACCTTTAAGCCGTTGGTCCCCAGGTTGAGTGTTAGAGAGGGCTTCTTAGTCCTAACTTTGCCTGGTAAAATAACACTACTTTACTTTACTCTTAAGGGCTGTTGCTACCCTAGGCATAAGAGCGAAGCGCTCTTGCCTACTTTGGCTGGACAACCTGATACACAGCTGGTTTCCCCTTCTCCCAAAGAGACTCGACTGACATTAATGCTCAAAATCCTTTCTCATGGATCTTGACAAGAGATGCCCTCTACCCCCAACCTTACCCATCCACAATATCCTGTTACTCTGGAAGCAGCGCAAAGGTCCTTTCAGAACTACGTGCAACTTATCAACTTCTTGTCCTAAAGAAAGAATATTAGAATCTTTTTTAATGAACATTGCTAATTCCTACAGTTTTCAAAACAGCAAATGATGCTGACCAATGTCATAATGAACAACTTGGGGATTTACGTTGCAAAACAAATCAATACCAAACCTCGTCGAACAAATACGTTTGGTGTACAACTGTAGAACCAGACAGGTAAGGGCTGCAGTCAATTTGACAAGAGCGATCGAGAAAACACAAATATGTGACTGCGAGGATTACACTGATATTGGGGTCGGGGAGGACGTACCCTAACCCCAGCTCCGACAATAACCCCACTTGTCCCCGGTTATGAAATAAACCGTATTGTCTCTCAGGTTTAACTCCCCATATAGCGGCTCAGCTCTCGCTCCGGACTTCATATTTCTTTATTGCTGTGACAAATACACAACTTCCCAACTCTGCTGCGGTGCTCGGGGATAACTGTTTATTGGTTCCTCGAAGCACTTTTAAATTGGAGGTGTAAGAAATTTGTTAGTGATAGGCAAATTGTGTTGTTCGACGTTCATTGTATAGGATTTTATACACAATGTACAATGATACTCTATTAAAGAAAATTAATTTAAAGCATGGCATACTGTACCTTTACTTCAGTTAAAAAAGTTAGAAACTGAAGAGTAGGATAAAATGCCGATAGCACAGATTCACTAAATGCCTGCACAATTAAGGCGGTGCTCTCGATTTTAGGTTTGAATATTTTTGTGTTATATTCCTAGCCATTTAAAATAATTTCACCTAATACAGAAAACGTAGAATTTAGATGATGTTTCGATCAGGAAAATAAAAGCGACTGAAGATAAAAATTTGAAATTTTTACAGTAGGTACACTGTCAAACAGTCCTTTTGTTCACCTCGGAAAAAGGAAGGAATAAATAAAATAGAAGGGTTTGGACATTTTTTGTGTTAAATTCATAGCCATTTAAAATCATTTACCTGAATACAGAAAAAGTAGAAAGAATGTTGATGTCATCACTCCAAGTGAAATTAAAGGCTTTAAAGTATAAAATTTAGATGATTTTTTGCTACCAGGCTAATAAAAATGACTGGGGATTAAATTTGTTCAATAGGTACATAATTAAACAATGCTTTTATTCGTCTGGGCAAAATGGAGGATTAAATAAAATAAAAGTGTTTGGATATTTTTTTAGTTAATTTCATAGCCATTTAAAATAATTTACCTGAAAACAGAAAAAGGTACAAAAATGTTTGTTATCACTCCAAGTGACATAACAGACACGTAGGTAATTTTGACGATTTTGCAATAAAGCAAATAGAAAGGGCTGAAGATAAAAATTTTTTGATTTTTTCAGTAGGTAAATTGTCAAATAATCCTTTTATTCGCCTGGGGGAAATTGACCAATAAGTAAATCATTTGAAATTTTTACTATAGGTACATGAGTTGTACTTCAGCGAGTGACACATTTCCGATTATTATTTATGACTTATGGTGGCATTTAAAACTAATTTAACTAAGTTTAATTATTTTATAAATACAAAATTTACTTATCCCAGTCATCTTTCATAGACATGCTGTAAAAATTAACAAATTTATCTTCAATTTTGTCACGAAAAATATTTAAAACCCATATTCCTAAATAAATAAAGACATTTCACTTCCTAGCTATAACCCATGTACTTACTGTATAATAGAAATAGTCAAGTATTTTTTAATTTCTTGGAATACACCTTGATCGAGGACTGACATGGATTTATAACGTAGACCATGTTTGCACCAAAATATCCTCAGGCATTTATGTTTTGAGGAACCTAACTATATATTGCCCTACTCAGGTACTGATGACGTCGTATTATAGGTTGGTTCACCCTCACACTACCTACGGAGTGGTACTATGGAAACAACCAGTGGACGAGAGTGATCAGATTGCCTACTCAGGTACTGATGACGTCGTATTATAGGTTGGTTCACCCTCACACTACCTACGGAGTGGTACTATGGAAACAACCAGTGGACGAGAGTGATCAGATTGCCCTACTCAGGTACTGATGACGTCGTATTATAGGTTGGTTCACCCTCACACTACCTACGGAGTGGTACTATGGAAACAACCAGTGGACGAGAGTGATCAGATTGCCTACTCAGGTACTGATGACGTCGTATTATAGGTTGGTTCACCCTCACACTACCTACGGAGTGGTACTATGGAAACAACCAGTGGACGAGAGTGATCAGATTGCCTACTCAGGTACTGATGACGTCGTATTATAGGTTGGTTCACCCTCACACTACCTACGGAGTGGTACTATGGAAACAACCAGTGGACGAGAGTGATCAGATTGCCCTACTCAGGTACTGATGACGTCGTATTATAGGTTGGTTCACCCTCACACTACCTACGGAGTGGTACTATGGAAACAACCAGTGGACGAGAGTGATCAGATTGCCTACTCAGGTACTGATGACGTCGTATTATAGGTTGGTTCACCCTCACACTACCTACGGAGTGGTACTATGGAAACAACCAGTGGACGAGAGTGATCAGATTGCCTACTCAGGTACTGATGACGTCGTATTATAGGTTGGTTCACCCTCACACTACCTACGGAGTGGTACTATGGAAACAACCAGTGGACGAGAGTGATCAGATTTCAAAAACAAGCGATTCGAATAATCGCACATTTGCATTTCAGAGTCATGCAGAGTCCTTCAAAATTTTTGAGTTGTTACCCCTGCCGAGTCCTCTATATTAGTGGCCAAGACGTACATACGTATGGTATCAGAGACAGGGAAAACTACCGAACTGGCCAGCACAGAACGAGTGTTTATCTGGGTCTGGTTCGATTACTGTACCGATCGTTGGCCCAACGACCCAAACATTTGTTTAGTTTTAAATAAGAGGGTCGTTGGCCAAACGATCAGTGGTGTAATCGGACCGATTGTTTTGATAGTTTTATTTTATCAACAAGCTACCACACTGGATCGAAAATGCCTAAGGCGCTCACAACTAGCCTACAACGCTTTTTAGCGTCGCAGGCATTTTATAATGTCAACAATTTTTTTGTATAAAACTGGGAGACCACTCCAGGCTGGAGGTGGGAAAATTGGGAAAAGAAAGGAAGACGTATAAATGAAATATTGTATATTTGTATATTGATTTTTATGTAGAGTGGATGGTAAAATTTTAATATATGAATAATTAACGTATGTAATTCATACGATATACATGTAACCATATCTATGCAGTAAAGAGCTCGACTATTGACTATTTATTGCATTCACAAAATACATTCGTATAGCTAAAACTAATATAGAAATCGGCGTCTTCTCAGCTTGTGGGTTTAATCACAGGACAAGGTAACCTAATGAAGCATCTTCACCGAGGATCTGGTCTGTAAATTGTGTGACGGGCAGGAGGACTGATCGTTGACTGTCCTGCAATAGCAAGGAAGCACTACACCACCTTTGGTAGTCTGGGCAAGGGTGGTCTTGATCGGTTGTTTTCGACGGTTGGTACAACTGCTAAAACCGTAAACTGGTATCGGAGTGCGCAAGAGGCTCTCGAAGCTTAAGTGCGTTACAATAGGTTGACACTTAGAACAAAAGAATATCAATATTCTCCAATTTAGACTCTAATACCACATCGAATTTAGATATTACAGTAAACTCACATACATACTGTAAACATTCCACTTATTTATCTTCAAACATTTCTATTTGGGCTCGATTAAAAAAGGCTTAACATTGCCACCTAAAATGTTCACGAGGAGTGGTCAAAACAGTTCATTTCTACGTTTTCTTTATTCAAAGATGTTATCTTAAAGAACAGCGAATTTAACAAAAAAAAAAAACATAATTTTCCAACCCCAAAATCGAGTTCACGCTCGTCATCTCCAGCAGACTCCTTATAGCTAGTTATTTCAACAACGATTGTAAGATTTAAAAACATAAACATTGACTGTAAATTAAATCAACCACGGCTCGTCAACTCCATCAATTAATGTCAGGGGTCAGACTGAACAAAACTCGACGATTGATGTACGAGTCAACAAAATCGTCAAACAATCCTTTTATTCGCCTGGGGAAAATGGAGGAATAAATTAAATGGAAGCAACAATTGTCTGGCTTGCAATTGTTTCATCAAACAGAGATTGGCGGGAAAAGAGCAATGATTCCCGCTAATTACCGGGGTTGAACAAATAGCGCGGGAACATACGGTGTGTTTGGCGCCAAATATTTGCGCCAACCTAGCAGTTTGTGCTCATTACCCCGTCCCCGCCGTGTTTATCCACAATTACATCGCCGCTCTACCAGCGCCAATCAGCTAATGTGTCGTCATTGTTTGGGACCTGAATGAGATTAATGCAGAATACCGAGATTTTTTTCAGATCTATGAATCGGTCTTCCTTTAACATTCTTGTAATGTCACCCCAGTAACAACCTGCTCTAGAACGTCTTTCCTGGAAGGGAAATAATAGAACCTGTACGAATTTTGTGGCTTGAAAGTATTTAGATGTGAAACGCTAGAAGAGATCATTCTAGCGGCAGAGGGTTTATTACTTTTACTTGTTGTGTAAACTTTGTTTGAAAGGACTACGAGTTTTAAGTTGCAACTTATATATCGACAGCTAATGTTTAGGTTATTTGAAATTCTTCCTTCTTCAATAGTGTTTTCTGACTTTAATTCTTCTGATTTGTGCTTAAATCTTAGATATCAAGCGTGTGACGTCAGTACATTGGATTGCTCTACTAAAACCTTTGTTTTGACCAGCAGGAAAACCAATCAAATTTGGATCTTGAAGGCATTTAGATCTCAAAAGCTGGAAGAAATCATTCTAGCGGTATAGATTATCTATGTCAACGTTGCTTTAAATTACTACGAGTTTGAAGCTAAAATCTGTTATCGACAGCCAATGTTAGGTTAATTTAATTTCTTCTTTCTTCAATGATTGTGCTTTCTGGCTTTAATTATTCTGATTTGGGCTTCAATCTTAGATATCAAGGGTGTAACGTCAGTTCAGTGGACTGCTCTATTAAAACCTTGGTTTTGACCAGCAGGAAAGCCGACCAATGTTGGAGGTAGGAAGTATTTAGATTTGAAAAGCTATAAGAGATCATTCTAGCTGAAAGAGTTTTATTACTTTTACTTGTTATGTAAACGTTGTTTTACATGACTACGAGTTTGTAGTTGCAAATTTTATATCGACAGCCAATGTGTGGTTAATTGAATTTCTTTCTTCTTCAATTGTGTATTCTGACTTTAAGTCCTTTGCTTTGGGCTTGAATCTGAGATATCAAGCGTGTGACGTCAGTACAGAGGATTACTCTATTAAAGCCTTTGTTTTCACAAGCAGGATAGCTGACCTAAAATTGAATATTGATAAATGTAATCCGGTTGCATTTACTACTCTTATATTGAATAATGAGAATAATCAGCTTAATGATCAGGCTATTATTTGCTCTATGATTCTCTATTAAGAATATTTTTACAATTCCTTATATTGTGATATGAATGGGTGGATTAGTTATTGGACTGGATCATAATAGCAATTATATTTAATAATTCAATTTTGAACACAATATTTTAGTGTCTGACATTCATTCAAAGTAATTTTGATACTTACAAATATGATTTCCTGAGTGGGATCATGAATGAAGCTCAATCAAAATACATTTCTTCCTCAAACATTATTGATTTATTTATATTTTAATAGGGGGGCTATTAACCCTTTGAGTGCCAAGCACACGTTTAATGTTTGTGTAGTGTTCAGGCAAGTAATAATGTTTAAATAAATAATACAAACAAAAATTAAATTTTTAAATTTGTTAACACTTTGAAATAGAATATTATATGATCGTAATTTACTTGTATGTAGATTTTTTATTCTTCTTTATGTACGTAGGAACAAAGACACCACATTTTAAAAATTAAGTATTTATGTAAATGTATTATGATTTTTTATAACTGAGTTTTGGTTTTACAGTTTGGTATTTATGTAGTAATCTACAAAATAATTCACAACTTTTTCAAAATAAACATAATGGGATAATTTTTTCTTTTATTTTGTTGGGGGGAGGGGATTAGGATACGACATAATATTTATATGGATAGTACAATCTGTGTAAATTTTAAATTAGAACATTTAATACGAAACGAATCATTTTTTTTTATTTTACGTGTTGATAAAGACAATTTTTTTATCTCAATACATTCGTTTACAACTTTTTCATTCTTTCCTGTGTAAGTTTGAAAAAGTATAACTTATCAAGTTTCAAAAGTATCTATATCTGACTTTTCTTATATATTCGTCAAAACATTGGAAATCTGCACTCGCATAATAGTTGTCTTATAGTTGGCAAATAGCTCTTACCAGCTGTAAAAAGTCTAATCTAGATAGATAATCTATGAATATTTGACTTATTGTGTATAGAATGAGACAGTACAGAGCTGTATTTCATTATTTAGTACCAGAATAATAAATATTCGAACAACCGGCCCTCGGTACTTTTCGAAAATACCCGCTGCCCAATCAAGACTTGGCACTCAAAGGGTTAATCATGCGTTGAAATTTACGACGATAACAATTGTTTAAAAAAGATAAGATTAGTATTAGAAGTACCAATAACATTTAAGGACCACAAAAATATAATTTTGGCTATATTGTATTGTTGGAAATGAATAAATCAATCGTGTAAATTATAAAAATACCGATAACATTTGATATTGATAGGATGAGGTTCAAATAGAGAACAATTAAAATGACGAAAACAGTTCTGCTGATTAAATAAATCATCGCCTCGCGCTTTCGTATTTTTATTTGTAACATAACCTCTGACAGTTATGTTTCACAACCATATGATTAATTATTTGGCACACAGCTTAGGAACTTTGGCCAAACTCTAAATTCTAGGAAATAATTTCTGGAGTTTACGTGAAGATCGGTTTCTACCCACGTGATGACCTATCCCTCGTTCTTTATCCGTTCTTCTGCATGAATTCACGTCATGGTCACGTGAGTTATCAGTTTATTAATAATACTCATTTAAAATTAAGAATGGTATTCAGAGAAAATTTTCTCTTAAAATAAACAATGGTAAGTTTTTGTGTTAGTATCTTTGACTTTCTAGACAATAAACCTTGCATCTAAATGGGAATTTCCTGACGGAACTTTTGATCGGTAAAGCTACTTATGCTCTTTAAATCTTTTGTTTAGGTTTCAATCCATTTTAATCTTACAGTAGTTTCTTAATTTTATGAATAAATTTTAAAATTTTGAGTATTTTTTTATTATTGTCTGAGTTCACCCAATACGACCTTTCTAAAAGAACTATATTATATTTATTTATAATCGCTGCCTCATTCTTTGGCCGCTATATATCGTACAACTACAACGTATCAAGAGGAAACAAATTTTATCATTGGATGCAGTATATTCTCATAGATATAATCATCTTTGATATATAATGAAAGCCTACGCCGAACCTTCCTATACAGATACATCCAAAAGTCAGTGACCACTCCGGTCATTTCTAAATGGTTTTTTGACCAATAAAATGTTGGAGGTCGCCCCTCTGAAGGAGGCGAACCCCAACTCAAAACTTTCAAATGGAAACCCCCCCCCCCATGTGCCACATCGTTGTAAAGACGTAAAAAAAAAATTAAAATTATATCCATAAATAATATCTTAAAGACCGTGATCGATTATAAGGACTTGTAATCCCTTATCCTTTGAAGATCTTAGTAGCTGCCTTCAATACTGAATCATATTTGTATGACAGGAAATGAACCCTCGTTCTTTAAATTACATAAATAATAACTTACAGGCTGTAGTCGATTATAATCACTTGTAAAGGCTAGGGGACTCTTTGAAGATCTGAACAGTTTTCTTTAATACTGAATCATATTAGTATTTAAAACTCAATTACAAATTTAGCCAGTGCATTTTTAATAAAAATTAATATTAGTTTATGATAAATTGTAGTTTTTATGGAAAACTATTGTTTTAAAAACCTATATTTTTATACACCTCAGAACAAATCTTTCTAAAAATAAACTATGAGTTGGATAGAATATGGAAAATCTCTGGTAGGGACATGCAATACCATCGAACACCATCTTGCACATGTAAAAATGTCATGTAAATATTTCCACGTCTGATATATTTAAAAGTTAGTGGATAGGTTTACTTTCTTCTCACAACATTCTATTGACTGTATCTTTTAGTCTCTTTTCACAAAATTATTTTCTAAGAAACTTTGTTGGGAATCGTGTGATAACATGCTTCACCGAAACGACATATGCAGTGTCTGTACAAGTTTTTCTTTGCTCATACACCTTTTTCCCTTTTTTACAGTTCCATGTACATCAAACTGTCCTTAAATTATCGCAACTGTTCCTCTTGTCGATCAATGTTTTTCGAATACTTTTATCAACGTCTTAAAATCTCTAGAACATGTTCAACTTACCAGAAACATTTCGAAGTCCAGTTAGTTGGCTGAGCGTCAGCGAAGCCTATCACTAGAGGGCTGACAAAATTTCTTTTCTGTCTCTTTGTCTGTCCGCAGGATATGTCGAGAGCTGGTTGGGCTACAGAAATGAAATTTGGTGTGAAACTACATTTTTACATAGACGAGTCAGAGTTCTATGTTAGTAAATGCCTCTGCATAAGATATCCGCAGTCTATTCTTAGCCTATTACACGAATCGTTAAGATACTATTATCTAGTAGTAACAGTAAATCCCTTATTTGTTATCAACGTGACTAATAATTAGAAAAGTTTTTATTACATTTTAAATATTCACTTTTAACGTTGAAAATTATCACCTAATGCAGAATACAAACTACTAAGTCCCTTTACTGAACAAATAAACTAGAAGTGCGTTCAATGATTGAACTAAAAATTTAACTATTAGTGGTGCAGAAGAATTCTAGGTTTGCCTCACATCATCAGGACTGCAGGTACGAAAATTGCACCAATTATCCATTGAAGTCGCCATTTAAAGTGTTTGAATGTCACAACAGGAATTCACAGCACTCTAGCACAAACACACATATTTTTAAATTGGTCGAAGTCAGAAAGTTAACCGGGTGCATGGATGTTTCAATACATGTCTTGCCTGCACTTATACATTAAATGGCGTCTAAGTGTGTTACAGCGTACACGAGTATATTAACATGCCAATCATTAAAGAGATGTCAAACCCTTAGTGTTTCAAAAATAAATGCTCAAAACTATATATTTTGAGACGGCGGCCACGCACGTGATCTACCTTTCTTCCGACTCAGTCACGGCATATTTCATACCTCCTAAGGTTTTAAAGCGACAACAAGTTTAACCTTGAACTAATATTGGGTGCTTTAGGAATATTATCTGGAGGCTCGGAGGCCACTATTTTTGGAATATATTTTTTTACCGGGACCTAAAAAACTACATTTCAAGAGAGAACAGATTTTATTTTACTTACTGTGAAAATTACATGTCGTTATGACGATCGGTTCTTGTTTTCTGCCTCCCAACAGGAAGCGATGTCAGCGAGGAGACCACGATCGTTCAACTTTCTGACGTCAGATCACGTTATGTTGGGCGATCTGACACGTGATCTGAGGTCGGGAAAGTGCCGATCGCAAATGCCCCTGGCCATCAATGTAAGGTTCGGTGGTGTCGGCGCCACTCCGCACTTGTGGGGGAAAAAAGAAAAAAGACCCCTTAGATCACGTGCATGATCATTAACTTTGTATATTTATAATATATACGTATCTATGTACCTACTTACACATCCTAATAACAAAAAGTAGATACAGACAGAATAGCCTCCTGCTTACCGATGCGACGTCGCTTTCTTTCGGGAAGCAAAAACAAGAACCGATCGCTATAATGATATATAATTTTCACAGTAAGTTAAATAAAGTCTCTTATTTTAAATAATGTACTTTTTTAGATCCCCGGTTGGAAAAACTTCTAAAAATAGTGGCCTCCGGACTTATATTCTACTGATGGTTTTCCAAAGGTGCTGCTAACTTTTTTAACAAGTATTAATTTGACTTTGTTCTCAGCGCTGAGTAAATCTTTGAGAAGATAACACTTTTAGGGAATAAACAAATACACATTTATAATACATTCCGGTTGTTAATCAAGTGATATTTAAAATTGTATTTACTAATTCACTAAAATCAACTTTTCAAAGATTTTACTCAATATTGATTGACGAATAAAGGCAAATTAATGTCGGTTTTTTTGTTGTTGTAAAAGTTATCACTAGTTACTTCGGACAAGGTTAGTTATTATTTTAACGTTTAACACGATTTAAATCTGATATAACACGATTTAACAACTTACGTGTACGTAATATTAATAAGCTGTTATTTAAAAATATTTTCCAATGTAGTGGTCACTTTAGAATTTCTTATGGAACATCCAAGACTTTTATTCAATTTTGAAAATTGAATAACATTTTTAAACGGTTTATTCTTAACAGTTTCTTTTGACTACCGTAGTGTTTTACCACGTTTTGCCCTACTTAAGCGCAACATTGTAAAAGTGACGTTAAGAGCCAACAAACGTGTCGTGAACTGTATATTCAATCACAAATACATCACGTTCAAGATTAGCAATAAAACCTTAGTTTAATTAATAATAATTAGAAATTAATCACCTGCATGTGTACAAATTTGACCATGGCCGTTGAATTTTAGTGTGCCCAAACTAAAGACCAGTACTCGTTTGAAACTGTAGTTTAATATATTCCTCCGTAAAAATTCTTCAACTGTTCCGAAATCAATATTAGTTTTTTTATATAAATGGCAAATAGTGAGTAGCAAACACAGTTCCCGCGCTCGCGGGGTGTACCGCGCCATGCCGCGCGACTATCTCCCCATAACCCGACAGTTATGAAGACATTACCGCTATAAATCACCCCTTCCCCTCCCCACCCTCCCGGAGGTTAATTAACAACCCCAGTGTATATCAGGCCTGCAACCGTGACACCCCAATTTATCGTTTATTAATTAAGTGGCCCCGGTTTCGCGCGTAGGCATGACAGCATCGTTTGTATCTCGTTATTTACTTCTGTTAAGAATTTGGGACCCTTTAAAGTACCGGCATAGTCAATAGATATCGATTTAGGAAGCCGTGGTGTCTCCATAACATTATACAGGGTGTCTCATAACCCTCTGGACAAAGGTACACCACGTTATTGCTCAGGTCAAGACAGACATACTTTCAATATATGATAATGGGTCTCCGATGCTTAATTTCCCATCTGTCTTTCTGTATGTGTTGTTTTTATAAAAAACGTAATATCTTAAAATCTAATAAATTAGATTATAACATTTTGGCTAAAATGTTTATAATAAAAAGTTTAGTTACTAAAAAATATATCATGAAATTATCTTTAATATTTTCTTTTTTTAAAGAAAACAGTTTTAGAGGATTTTTTCACACATTTAATGACACTAACATTATTTAAATCTAATAATAAATAACTTATTTGGGGCATATATACTGTGATAAAACATATCCCACATTGAGGTTATCAGTGAGTAGCCAAAAATACAAACAATGAATAAACGGCAGCTGTTATCATAAACATTTGAGCAAAATTTGGTATAGGCCCTAATTGAATTTATTAGATTTAAGATATTATTTTTTAAATAATAAAACAATACATACAAACAGATAGAAAACTAAGAATCGGAAACCCATGTTCATATGGTGAAATATGTTTGCCTTGGCCAGAGCAATAACCATGGATACAAATACCTTTGTCCAGAGAGTTACGGGACACTCTGTATAAATAGCGGTATTATGATACTACTATACCCCAGACCTACCTTGAACACTATCGTGGAATACTTTTAATAGAAATGAATGCAGATAAGAGTGTCATGTGTAAGAGTAATATGTACCTGGCATGCTGTTGCTGTGTTACTGTTTCTACGTTATGTGGTGCTCCACAGTGTTCTACATACTACTCTCTACAGTTTGAGTTGGTACTCTGCCATAGCGATGGTAACCATTAAAATCAGGTAAAGTAAATAATTTTAGTAATGGAACTTAAGCAACTTCTAAGTATCTTCTAAGCATTTTTCTATGGCTGTTCTTATGCTTGATTTAGTTGTCTTCATAATTAGGTAAACATTAATTTCGTTACCTTTCAAATTGGCTGTTTAATACGGCCAGTGAGTTGAGTGAAGAAACTGAAGTAGAAATGCGCAGAAGTAATACTCGCATGTACGCGTAACATCACACTAGATAATAACTGTGATTTTATTCAGTCTGTGCTTAGTATATATTAACCATTCTAAGAACATATGCGTGTTGTACCTCATGTTTTAAAAGCTTGTTATAAAAAGTAATATCACACTTTTGTTACAATATTGTTGGTGAAAAAACTAATATCATTTTAAATAAACTAAACTATATTAATGATATAAACTAAGGCCCAGCTGTTATATCATTAATGACACAGATGGAAGTTTGAAAAATTTATTTTATCTTAAATTTAAACCAATTTGGTATTTATATTTTAAAAATAACTGATAGGTTTGTTCCAGATGTATTAATTTGAACGTATTTAAACTTTCTTCAGGACAAGAGAAGACAGTATTAATCCATTTAAGATCATAACACTCGTTAATTTTGTTTTTGTGTTCAGCAGCACGTTTGGCCATCGGCTTCTCCTTGACTTTATGAAAAATATCAAATCTGTGCCTGTTAATCTGACTATTGGTAGCGCACTTTACTAACACACTGGCCTGCAGGGGTCCCCAGCACAGCACTTCTCTGGAGCTGCTCTTGACCAACTGTTCCTAGCGCCCGGCGCGTGAGGATCGGCGCCCCCGGTTATTTACTTGCTGCAGGTGCCGCCCCCGAGCCGCCTCCTGAAGACAAAGGCCGCCCCCGGCGTCACGACACTCTCGGGTACTCGGTAGCCGCCGTCGTCAATTACGCCCCAGGGCGTCGTATCACCCACGGAGTGCCTTTCAGACCTGATGGAGCGCACTCATCGCTCTATTAGATCTATCTGGGGTACCGTATCATAACCCAATAATGGCTTAGCGGTCTGTCGACTACTCGCGAGGCATGTCGACTTCTGGCTGAACGGTAAAGGAAGCTTCTTTCCTATTGATCCTTTCTATCCTGCCCATTGTCAGACCGAATAATTATTTTATGGGATAGTTGGATTTATCATTCCTTTATAATTACGGGTTGCGCGGGAGGCTTTGCTGAAGCTGTGTGCAAAATTCAATTCTATAGCTCATTTCATTCTTAGGATACCCTACGGACAGACAGACAATTAAAATAAAGTAAAGATGTTTTACTTTACCAGGCGACTTTAGGGGTAAGAAGCCATCTCTAACACTTAACCAACGGCTTAAAGGTGACTTCCGAACCACCAGCAATGGCCGGGCAGTCCTTGCGGACTGCCTGCAAGGATAGGACCGCTCAGCGGTCACCTACGCAGCAGCCACGCTCAACATTGGCTTCATCCGGTTATCTTGCGATAACCGTTGTACCTGCTACACTGCGCCACTGGCGAATACTGTTATATAGAAAAATATTATTTACATCTCCTTGGAGGACAAAAGAGCAATTTATTGTGCCAGCTAATTGTAGTCTTCAGAACGCTCAATCATTTACCATAAATAGATAATGGACATGCACCATCAGAGAAATCATTAAATCTATGTAGCAATGAATTCATGCAAATTATAGAGCCTATTAGCTCAGTTCGTTTTCGATATATCGCGGGGACAAATAGACATAGGCAGACAAAATTAATTTTTCCAATCCCTCAAAGCGATAAGTTATAATGTCGCTCAGCCAATTAAAGTACTGTTCATGCATTCATGTGAATCATTTTTATTCAAATAAAAGCATGTATATTATACAAAAATCTATAAATTCTGAATATCACTGTTTAGGACATCCTTTTGGGTGTATTGCAGTCCTGTCAGAACTCCAAGTGTCGATGCACTTATACAAGATAGGAGCTTCGTCGAAACTGCATGTAAAATTGAAACTCTACATGTGATTACTAACCTCACATGTTAAAATGGCATATCATTGTACATAAGTATGTATTAGGCGATTTCCCATCGCCATGTTAATCTCAAGGAATTTTCACTAATGCACAACTAAATCTTATGTACCATCATGGAACTCTATGTAACCTAAACAGAATTAAACTTCATGTAAATGTCAAGTATATATCAGTTCGTTTCTTCAAATATCGTGTTTACAGACAGACAGTGAGACATGAATTAATAGTAATTCTTATTATAAAGATACAAGATTATACAGCAATAGTCATGTTTCGATTATTGTGGTTTAGGAACTGCTGTACTACTTTAACTTAAGGGACGGGTATTAATAAGTATCAGTTATCACAACAGTACAATGTTACACTTGTTTTATATACAATTAAGTCTTAGGACGACTTTATAAATTTTAAACGACAAGAGATATTGCAACCAAATTTGGCATACCATTTCTGGTAATAGTGTGCTACTTTTCTGTGTACATGGTGATCGGATGTCACTTTAGGGAAACGGCCCGTCGGGGGTAAGAAGAAAATCTTTAATAACAGACTATGTTGAGTTGTACATCATTTTAAAGGTCTAGATGAACTGAAAACAATGCCGCAAACCGGGCTTCAAAATGTTGATCCAGTTGGAAGAAATTGCTGTTTAAAGTTTTTTTTTTTAATGTGTAATACATTGTACATAAGAAATAACTAATACTGTACCTGTTACAAGTTCACAGTGTGTGGGAATACCTATTTGAGTAAACTAATTTCAAAATACGTGTTCAAAATGTTCCCCTGCGTCTGATGGCAGCTCTTGAGATTGTAATCTTTTGTAATGAGGAAAGGTTACCTCATGCGAAAAAATACCCCCGAAACTTCTAGACCTATAATTTCGTGAGGGATCCAATCAATTGAGGATAAGTCTACAACAGTATCAAAACTGAAAGAACAGTAATTCGTAGTTTCCTTCACTCATCTATTCTAGCCTGTTCTGGGTCCTCCCAGGTCATCCCGAAAGGAATTTCCTCTACACTAATTCGATACCATGGCGCTACAAGACTTTAGACCAACAATTTGTACAGTACGAAGCAACAATTTTTTAAAGGAAACACGATTTTTTCCGAACATTTGACATCGTTCAATGATACAAAAAAAACAGTAATACTACTTTTCGAGATCTGCAATCACACAGTTAAAATCTAGGTTAAAATATATAATTCATACACAAGTGCGTTTATTACTGTACCGCGGTAATGTTGTTGATTGATTTAAACTAGATTTTAATTATTAGCTTACGAAACAGGTTTAAGATATTAGATTTTGTAGAAATATTTTGGCCTGCGTTTTACCATTTGTTGGCTGAAAATGGCTCACTCCAATGGGGCAAAAATATTTCAACATTTTTACAGTCTAGTGATTTATTGAAGACGCGTGAATTGGAGAATTGGTGAATTATATAATTCATCAAGTTTATTCTTAGATGTCTAATGTTTTTTTTTAAATTCACAGATATATTTTAATTTAATGTTTAGTTCAGACATATCACACAGAAAAATGGGATGAGACAACATCTTCAAAGGATCCAAGTCTTTATAAGCATGGAATATTATAAACGACTCCAGCCTCTAAAGCTATTATTAAAGGGAAGTGAATTCGAAGGGCAGGCTATATCTCTTGCGAGGTCGAACAAATAAGACTTTGCATTAAGTTGACACTAAGCTGCCGTGAATAGACGCTGCTTACTGCAACTTATCAAGGGCGGGCCCTTAATTCTATTAACCGGAAAATTATATAATACAGACGCTCAAGACGCTCTGAGCACTCCGCCGTGGAACTCTCAGCGGGCTTAATCTGTCTTTAATTGAGTTGGCCGGAACTCCTTATACTGGACTTGTAGGACATCGTCTTACTCGATATTGCGTTTAATCAGTTTATATCGAATTATTTCCCTTGATTGACTGGGACAAGGAAAAATTAATTAAATTAAATTTATTAATTTAAAAATAATAAAATAAAATTAATTTAATTTAATTATCTCACTTTGTGGTCTACATATCACAGTCTAAATAATGTGTCCAGTAGCATAGCTAGGGAAGAATTTAAAAATAAATCCCTCTAGAATTTTTAAATTGCGTACATTGACAAATAAATTTGTACCCCAGAATGCAATGATAATTTAAGTAAATGGCCAGTAAAATTAAATTTGAGTAGTTTATCTTTATATCCGTTATATATCTTATGTATACTTTATTGGCGGATGTCAAAATGGAAAGGTATCAAAAGGGTTAAAAATGTGAAATGATCAGTTTCCTCAGGTCGCACATTTATAGCTTGAAACTATAAATCAGGCGTCAAATACTAAAATAAAGTTTAGATCGGCGTCTATTAACCATAGGCATATTCTTGAAGTGTTAAGGATCTTCATAAGGCTTAACAAGTTGCAAAACATATTGTCAGAGCAAAATATCGTTTCATATATTTAACCCTTTTGATACCGACCATTTCGACCTCCACCAAAATTATAGCGGCTGACAATCGATCTATTTCATAAAAAGAATCCTGTACCGATTTCTAGGGAAACGAAATTGTGTGCTTATACAGTGAAAATTGTCTCTCAACTTTTACACTATAATAATGAAGTAGTCTACAGTTGATCCAAATGAATTAATGGATATTAATTAAAAACTAACTAAAATTTAAACTTATGAAAACACAGGTAGAGCCACGCATAACCCATTAACCCATTAATTGCACGAATTCTACAGGGTAAACTATAACAGATAATTGATATCTCCGTTTCCTAAACCACTACTAAAGTTGCTTCATATTATATTTCTCCTTATTGTTGAACAATAATATTATGATCTCATCAAGTACTTACATTTCATTAACATGAAGGAAACAGTATTTTCCGAGCATTTGACGTCGATTAGCGAACAACAACAAATCAGTAATACAACGTTTCGAGATCTGCAATCTGATCTCTTCCTCAGGTGAACCTAATACATAACCACAATCTAGGGTAAAAAGATATGGTTTAGAATATGACAGTAAAACATATATAATTAACTTAACGTACAACACTGTTTTCTTGTAAAAATTTGTTTTTCTTATTCTTAATACCACTGTCATTAATATTAAACCCATTAACTTTACTAACACTTACAAGAATATTAGAATGAAAATATTCACGCCGCGTAACTTAATAAAGTAATGTATACGTAGTTTGGGTGAAAAAGTCTGTATCTTTAGGTAACTTCCACTATTGATGAGTAACATAGCAATGCAAAATAAAACTCGTAATTTCAGCTTTTGCCTATTTCTCTCATTTTACCAGTACATATTTACTGATTTCCAGAAAACCTTTATACAATAGAATATTTGGTAATTTCCTCAGATGTTAATTCACAATGTGACTACATGTAAAAAGGGAAGAATCAATTCGAACTTTTGCCACGATTATCTACATACATCTTTCTAGCGAAAAGAAAACAGTTTAAGAATATAATGTTGTATTGTTCATTGATATATTAATATGTTTCAAACTTTGTCATGATATATAAAAATACAAATGTAACCTAATACTACCAACGTACAGACGTTAAAATTATTAGAGACTCTACAAAACAGTTAAAATAATTCTGATAAGTTAAAAATTATTTTTCGTAAAAAGGATCTCAAATCGATCCAAGACGAAGTTCTAGGCAATTCTTGATTGAATTAAATATTACTGCTCCGAACTTAGCATAGAAACAATTTTTGGAATAGAAATGATTTAACTCATATTTAGATACTATATAACTGGCTTTATTTGTTGTATTTTACTGGTAAACAAAATTGAGGAGATTTTACTAATTTAGTACAGAGGATAACGTTTAGATATAAAATTATAATGAATTTAATGTCTGTGTTTATTATGATATCGGATCAGCTTATTCGTATAGACGGCGATTTTTAATTTTTGTTATAATCAGGGTCTGGGAAAACTTTGAAGCATATGCATATCATTTTATTAAAACTTTACTTATGAAGTGAATTAGTGTCTTGTCTGAATCACACACCATTATCGCAGTCAAAATTATCAATAAAAATTATCATGCTTGGTTTAGAATATTTAAGACGCCTTCAAAAGATAAATACGGTTACTGTACAGCAAAGTATAGCGGTATTCGTTTTTAATCAGCAGGCGCTATTCCCTTGAATCGCGTATGTCACAGCAAGGACAGTTTTATTATTATTGAAGTAGTTGTATCGTAGTTTTCATATATAGAATGTTAAAGTAAATTCCTTACAAAATTACATCCTAATCCTAGTAATAATGAAATGTTTTTAGTAATATCCATCTTATTACGACTATGATGTTTGTATTTATTTATAATTTTGGTCAGAACCTGGGAATGTTAATATGTTTTATTCCATTATTGAAAAATGGCTATTTAGTTTACATATTTCATAAAAAATTTCAGGATAATCAACTTCCAGGACTGTATTTCAAACAATTACACTACTTAATCTTTAATACTAATCGTACCATATAATATAGAAGAACTGATTTCTTGGTAATGTTTTATATATAACAAGATAAGTTTCATTAATGATATGCACAATCAATAAATATATTTTTCAAGTCCATAGCGTTAATTCTCCAGATATTCCGGAAAAAAACACAGACAGACATGCAGACAGATAGATGGATGAAGAGAACATGAACTAACACCAACCCCCTTAGTGACAGTAAACAATAAACATTTAAAGTCAATAGATAATTTCGTTTTCAAGATATCCTGCGGAAGGATAGGCTACGCTGACACTCAGGGAAATGCCATTGATGGACATACATTAACATTAAATTCGTTCCGTTAATATATATATATATATATATATATATATATATATATATATATATATATATATATATACACTGAGCTTCATACAAAATGACAAAATGTCAAGTCTGTAGGTTAATCATATGGAAAGATAGGCAGAAGATGAATTTTATTTTGACAGCCCTTTAAGTTATAGGTTTCACTAACGCTCAGCCAACTGAAAGAAGTTCTCAACTAAATATCTGTGTGCTATATATAATAATCACCAATAGTAATCAATCAAGATGTAGGCTATAGGGTTATTACTGATTAGTTGTAATGCTCTAAATTCAAGAGATCTTCGGAAACAGGTTTATTAACAACAAAAAATAATCAACAATAAAACCATATTTGGATAACATTTAAAATGGATTGATTTTAAATTATTTATAGAAAATAAATCAATTTCAGAAAAAATTATGTGTTCAATAAAGCTTTCATCATTATCATTATTATAATATTATTATAGTTTTTGTTGTCACAGTTACATTTATTTGGTGTTACGTTGTTTATTATTTTATGCAATCTAATTTTATTATCCTATTTGGTATTTGTATGCTATTTATCCATAGATTATTTAATTGTTGTTTTTATTGCTAGACTCTTTACAAATTATCTATCTGCGGTTGGTTAATACAAGGAATCTCTTGTTTTTTGCATTTTGTGTCTAGTCCTTATTTTATAAATGTCTTTATTGTTTCCCTGTGTGTAGATGTGTAAAAAGGCACTGACGTTGGTTAAATAAATAGAACTAGATTGCCTAAAATAAAATGAAAATGTTTTGTTTTCCGTAATATTTTTCAAATTATCTTTCCTTCTTATGTAACTATGAATACAAATTGTCTGGTCAGCATCTTTATCGTCTCGCTTAGAAAGAAAAATTCGTGAAATAATATCCAGTGACAGTTTCCTATGTGAAGTAGGAAAAGTTCTTCATGAAGCTAAGATGATAACGTTTAGTAGTGGTCGTTTTGCGTTGTATATCCACCAATTGAGGAAGGTATTGGAGCAGTTTTTGTATACGTTTAAGTTACAAATATCCTGATATATTGTTTAAAAAACTGAAAACCAGTGTAATGTCGTGTTTTTGGAGTTATCCCAGTTTTGTTGAGTTACAAGTTTTATAATAATACTACTTAATCGTACAGAGCATGAAAAATAACACCGTTCCATAAAGAATGGTTTATTTGTAAGAAAAACGTGGAAATGGCCCACAAAATAAAGCGACCATCATTAACCCAAAGGCCAAGTGTAGAGGGGGAGGCGCCCCCCGCATGTAGTGACATATTGTGTGATAAGAGTTGATAAGACTGATTGGCGTCAGGAAGTAAACAAAGGCATGGTGACAAGAAAAGACGGGTCGGTTATCGCCTAGCTTAGCCCATAAACCCCGTGGAGATGCGCGAGGGGTGGTGTTCCGACCATCGCTCCCTGACCTGACTTATGGGGGGTCAGTAAAGATACGGGTGCTCATTTGTTGTATTGTAAATGCCCTATAGCTTTCACTAACCAGAGAAAGGTCCTTGCGTAATATCTGGATTGTGTGGAAAAGAACTTGTTCGGTTACACTAGTTCTGTTCTTTCAAAGCATAGATAGCGCTGCTATACTAAATCTTTCGTTCAGAAATAGCAACTATCTCATTTTTAGGACTAAATTAAAATTAAAAATGTTAGGTATTTTTTACTATTGTCAGAGTCTACTCAGTACAACATATGTATGTTTAATAGTTTCCTGTAATATATTTGAACTAGCTGGTTCCTTAGTTTGCATCTAGATAACGGATCAGATTTATAGTGGATCAGACGTTTGCACTGGATGTACATCTTCTCATAGACTGATAAATAAACAAAGCCAATAGTGACCTTTCAGTACTGGCAGGGGCGAATCTAGAGAAGGGGAAAATGGGAGCACATTTAATAAGATATCAATAAATGATTAACTGAACGCTGGTTTAAAATCTAACTTCATGGATTAGAACGTACAGTAAAAGGACAAAAATATTTTTACTGCAGACGGTAGTAAATAGTGGCTCGGTTAAAAAAAATTAAAACAGAGTGACAAGAGCTGTGCTAAACGATCACAGACGACTCCCCACAAAGTATTATTGTGTTCAAAATAGCATAGAGTTATCGTTATTCTGTGATATAAGCATAAAATGTTAATCTTACTAGAACCTACTCTTTACTATTCCTCTTATTTTGAAAATATATTACGTAATCATGCAGCTTGAGCTTTGAAAGGTAGCGTCGGTAGCGATAGCAAAAATAAATTTTTGTACTGATATGCTTTATAATGTCATACATAACTGCTTCAATATTGAGCATAAAATTCTTTGGATCTGTGTTATATTGATTTAATTGCTCTGTGGTTAAATTATACAGAGTGAGTTAAAATTATGGATACACTCTGTTTAGTTTTTTTATGGGAACAGTGACTAAAAAGTTCACTTCTATTTCCTCGAAAGGTGTCCCGAGCTTCATCCACCTTTATCCAACAAAAACTAAACAGAGTGTACCATACTTTTAACTCACACTGCATATTCATAAAAGATTAGTAAGGTATTTAATAATCTTTTCTTTTATAGAAGTGCTTCTAGTTAAACACTTTTCTCTGATAAAAAAAGAACAGATACGCGAGTTTGAAACTAACTAGAAGATCTAAAATTACGGCAGATACAATAAAATTTAGTTTGTTTGTTTTTGAGTGAGAAATATAAAACACAGAAAACATGTTTCCAAACAAAAAATCAAACCGTTTTTACAATAACGTAGCCAGATAAAACTTTTGGAGGAGCCAAGACAACTGATTTTTTTCCTGTAGCGGACAGAAAGTAAGGCCGCCTTTTTTTCCTTAAAATTGTCTTGACCTGTTTCTATTTTGAGAAAGATTTTTGTCAGTAGTACTGAATTATTTAAATAATAATAATCGTTTATTAAAAATAAAAATTTGGGGGAGTCCGGACCCCTTGAACCTCCTCGCTGACTATGTCCTATGGTTTTTATTTATTTAGGTAAGGACGAAAATACTGGTTTTCAACCAAACTAAAATTTAGAACATTCATAACTCTGTAACATGTGATTGTATTAAGTACCTTTTTCCGTTCCCACGGATATAAAAACTTGAAGTTACTGTTTGCAGATAATTTGTGCTCCATTTATATAACGCAGAAAAAATCTTAGGTCTACTACTTAGTTTGCGGTTAAAATTCAAACTGGGGCATTCATACATTTTGATCCGAGAGTAGGATGTAATTGGTACAATTTATTTATCTTGTGAGTTACAAATGAGTAATTTTCTTAACAAATTTTATAAAACATTAAGTTTGTTTCATTATGAAGGTATTAACCCGTACCAGCCTAGTGTAACCATATAGACAGAGTTTTATACGGAGCACTTACATAAGGTTAGTTGACAATTAGAATTCGGGAGAGCCTCCATACCCCCCCCCCCTATTGATATTGGGGGGTTTTCGTGCTCCCGACTACTCGATGTTCCGGAAACCCCCCAGAAAAGATTTCTGGGCGTGCTACTGCTTGGGCGTTTATTGTTAGTAAACGTTTCATTATTGATCTCAAACTGATGAATCGTTTATAACAAGCAATTAAAGAAACGTCATATTCTTCTACCATGTCAAGGTCGTTCGTCATTATGGAAAGGAGAAAAACGAGGGAGGCGGGTTGTGACTCGGTACGCTAAAATTCTAGGTACTCGTGCAGCTCACGTAGATTTTCTTCCGTTTTTCACCCCAATTGCTCACAACCCAAGAAGCTAGCCGCGCTTTGCATGGGGGTCTCTCATCACTCTGTAAATCCAGTAAAGCAATTTATTTTATTTGTGACACAAAACCTGTTTAGCCACTCGAAACATTGATGCCGACGTTACTAAGAAGCATGATTATCTTTTGACTATTTCCTTACTAGTTAAAACATTTTATTGGCTGAGCGTTAGCGAAGCTTATGACCTGAGTGGCTGAAGAATTTTCATTTCTATCTATCTATTTATCTGTCCGCACGTTATTTCGAGACCGAGCTCACCTATAGACTTGGAATCTTGCATGAAGCTTATATAAGTAACATATCGAATTATATGACGGTGCATGTCACTGCATACATTAACCGGACGTTGCTTGATCCGGTTGGTGATTGACCGGATCAATCAACGTCGAGCGTGGCTGCTGCTTGGATGCGTTCCTGTCCTTGCAAGTAGCCCGTTTGCCCCGCCATTGGTGGTGGTTCGGAAGTCACCTTTAAGCCGTTGGTCCCCAAGTTAGGTGTACTTTTTTATATTAACAAACTTGTAGCATAACAAACTTAGGAATAGAATGAACGCAACGAGACAATCACTGTAGTCTAATGAAAAGAGCTATAGACTTTAAAATTTGCCTACAACCTCAGCAAAGTCTGTTACGCACACGTCTTGTGGCATATGCTACTCTTACCTTGGCATTATGTGTGATATGTAGGCTGCCGTTGTACCTGAGGCTGATTGTACCAGCGCAGGCCCAGAAGTTTGACACAGAAGAATGACCATGTAATCATGGCTCTTGAAAGAAGTGACAACCTAGCCAATGGCGCAGTGTAGCGGGTACAACGGTTATCGGAAGATAACCAGATCAAGTAACTCAAGCGTGGCTGCTACTTGAATTGATGACCGCTAAGATCCTGTCCTTGCAAGCAGCCCGCCTACCCGGCCATGTCCCCCCCCCCGCCTACAACGGCTTTGGGAAACACCTTTAAGCCGTTAATTGGTCCCCTGGTTAAGTGTTACAGAGGGCTTCTTAGCCCTAACTTTGCCTGATACAATAAGACATCTTGACTTTACTTTACTTTAAAACCTAAGTGTCATTGACGTTCAGGGATCGCCTGGCGTTCCTGACGAATGGGTTGCAGGTACAAACTTGGTTAAGATTAACCAGCCATTAAGGTTACCTCCCTCTCAGAGGTTGAAGAGTTAGTGTTTGATGAATGCTTCTGTATAAACCAGGCATACGCAACTGGAGTAAAGAAGTGATCATGGTACAGGAGGCGTTCAGATAAACAGGAGGGGGGAAGGAATATAAAAGTACTATTTTTATGGCTTGTTTTAAAACTTGATTTTGAATTTTAAATTACTTCCTTCGCTCACGATTGATTATTCAAATTATGCATAGAATGCCTAATTTCGTAGTAAACCTAATCTGAATTCTTGGGTGTCTTAAGAGCCTTATTTACCGGCGGCCAACTTGATTTTAACGACCTTATTTTTAGTCGTAGAATTATGGAAGATGTCTCATTTTAAATGTTTTTTAGTTATCTTTATAGATTATTCGAAAAAACAAAACTTTTTAACTTCATCGTGTAAATATTATAAAAAAATACACAACTTACAAAAAAAAACTAAAAGTCGTTTGGATTCACATTATGATATTTATAAAACAAGATATCTTCCATAACGTAACGATTAAAAATAGTAGTCAAACATTGTTCTGGTGGGGAAAACCTAGGACAACCGGATGTTGCCGAGGTGAGAGTGCTGTGGTTGTGTTGGTCACATATCACGCGATACAGTAAAGTGGTATGCAGTCCAGCCTTCTCGTTCATACTTCCACCACAATGAGTGCACCAACTATTTCAAGAAAATTTGAAAAAAATACTGTGAATAACATCGTGTTATGTTGTATTCATCACACTCCACGATTTTCAGACAATTATGATTGCCATGAATTGAATTGTTTATCTTTTGACAGATTAATCCCTTTGATATAAGGTCTTACACCTGAAATAAAGATTTAGTACCAGTAATCAAAGCCTTGTTTTGTCGTAACAAATTGTAACACATATTTATCAATACTGAGGAGATTCAACAGTCCGTACGTTACAATGACTTGTTCTGATGTTTACACATTTATTACACTATAACCTACTTGATACTTTAAAAATCTATAATCATTAAACTTAATCCCACAAAAGGTTGTGGAGGGGGAGAAAAAACTACTTTCTACTACTAGAGCGACGAAGTAGCTAGTCGGTTCTGCGTAGGAATACATTTTCGATTCATACAAGTTTCAAAACAATTTTTAACAAGGTGTTTGCCTATTTAATGGCTTCGGAAGTTGAATTGTTAAAGTATCAAATATGGTTTAAAATCGTTTAAAATAACATTGTAACTAAGCACTCTAAATACAATTCATAATAAATAACACTTATTCAAAATAAGATTTAAATAGTTTGCTGTTCTTTTATGATTTAGTTACGAAAATAGTTTATTGTTATTAGTTCAATAAACTTGAAAATGTGCAAAAAACACGTTTCGTCTAAATGGCGGAGATTTTACACGAAGGATGAAATAGGATAGGTTATCACAGGAACAGCTCGTGTATCAGATTGTCTGATAACGGAGTAGGGACAGAGAGAACGCGTAAATTTGAAATTGATCCAAATCATAACAAATCAATTTATAAAATTAACTGGACTACCACATTCCTTAAATGTTTTTGTTAGTTCTTATGGTATAAATATTATTTGCAAACAGTATACTAACATAATCATTATTGAACTTGGATTATATTACGAGATATATTATTGTAAGCTTAGTCGTTACACATAATTATTTATCATTAATGTAAAGGAATCTCAACTGACAAAATTTTAATGCTGTGGTATAGCAAGAAACGAATGTTCTGTACTGATGAGAAATTAACAATATATGTCAGGTCTAAGTGCATTAAACAAGAGTATTTGTCACAACCCTATCTTGCAATTATATGCCTGCACTATGAAGGTTATTACTTTTACATTTGATTAGACTGACATTTATTTCTTCAATTACATGTTTTTGGAATATACACTTATAGAAATGTAATATTTTGTCCTTTGACAAAATGCACATTTTAACAGTAATTTAATTATACACTTAAACGTAAAAAAATAAAAATATGGCAACTTCATAGGTTACTCAAAAAAGTCAACACTTTATTTTGTATCCTTATAATATCTCGAAAATTATGTGAACAAAATCGTGAACAAAACGATCAAATTTTATAAACATTTAGGTTTATATCCAATTAGATATACAAGCTTATATTTAACTTTGTGAGCATTCTATATAAATGCTCATAGAAACCTCCTTTGAGTTAAAAAGGTTAGATTATTCGTACAAATACAATAAAATCTTACATAGGTATTTTACAGAGATTTTGATACTTTGAGTAATTTAATTAGGCCTACGTCGTCATTGATTTGGGTTTTTATAATTATTTAACAATAAAAAATTGAAAATGTTCAAATACTCATTTTCAAATTTAGTTATTTGAAAAAGTATAGGGTACGTTTTCGCTGTGGAAATTGCACGCATGTTGATTTCCATATATATACCAAAACAAATATAAAACTGCACGCATGACAAAAATATATTCATTAATTTCGGTTGGATTGTTAGTATCGATCAAAAAGTATATGATTAAAAGATTATATTATAGATAAACATTTACACCGTTAGCTATGATAATTGTTTTATATCAATCAATTCGTGTAAATTTGTGATTTATTTAGCCGCAGTAGTGAAATATAATTTGATAATGCTCCTTTATAAAAATGGTCGTAAGATATAAGACACAGGTTCCATTAACTGTATGTAAAAAACGGACGCGTTTCTAAATAGACCTTCATCGCGGCCTTCAGATGAACCACAACAGAATTGGCAAGTGTATGTCCTACCTACGGAGTGGTTCAGTCAGTCTAGTGAGGTTTTGCGCGCAACTGTACGGTACAAAAGCAGGGAAGTGGTCAGTGGAATGGAGGAACAATTTTACTTTAGCTTATACTTATTAATGTCTTATTTTCCGATTCTAAATCAAACTTTAATATCCTCATAACATCAGTTGTAGATTTAATTTGTAAATTGCGCCAAAAAGCTTACTGTTGCGCCATATCAGCTTTCTCTTTTAAATAAACTAGTTTTTTTATTGCAGTAGGAAGGACTTGCTTCATCACGACACTGTCTTGTCTTTTATCCGTTCTGCTTTCCGAGTAAAGGTAAGCCAAGTCTCCATTGACCTTCAGACATTCTCTAACTCTAGCAATAATCTCAAAAGTAAAACTACTCTTTGCTTGAAAAAAAAAACCTATGAAATGGTTAGATATTAAACATATGTTAGGTATTTTTCGTTCTAGAGGTCGTGCACTTCGACAGCTGAGGCATGTAAGATGTTTTGGTTGGATGGGAAGTGGATTGGATAGATAATGATCCTTATGGTATAAACACAAACTAACTAGTACCGAAAACCAATGAACTCAGTAAATTGAGAAAGCCACCAGCTGAGTGCAGACTCATGTTGTTTTGACACCCGTATTCGTATTCGTATTTCGTAGAGATTTGTGCAATCAGAATCTTGTGTAAGATTTGTGGAGGCCAAAGTAAATCATTTTGTTGAAAACTTTCCATGACATAAAGTCTAGGTTACGTCTTATTACATTAGAATGCCATTATAACATTATTGATGGATGGATTGACAGAAGCCCTAGTACACAGACCGATATTGGGAGGTGATACTCGTCCCAAAAGGTACTTAATCTTTGTTGTTGTCATAAAAGTAATATTTCAGATATACGTGAATTAGGATTTGTTTTAAATAAATCTTGCTATTACAATTGAGCACTTTTTGACTAGTTTGTATATATGTATACACATTACAAAGCTTATCAATTTAACAAAATATTTTATCTATTTTGAAGGTTAGTCTGAAGGACACTGGAGAGTCACAAACTCTCCCAACAAAATAAGCTTACAGGAATATTTGTTTTGACACTTGCTTACCAGTACCAACCACAAAGATACCCAATATTTTAGGAATGGCAAGAGAATTTTGCCAGTACAGATAATGTGCTAGTGGTACTACTACTTATATGTTACAAATAAGTGTGGAAGATAAAAAAAAAACTTTATTTTGCAAACAGAAACAAAACTCCACCACTGGGTAGGCTACTAAGAATAATAATCTGATTTTGATTATACTTTGTGACGTAATTACCTATTGATATAGATCATTTACATACATAGGATAAACCTGGAAGTTAAATTTTGTTACTGTACAGAGGTAATTTGAATACACATTTTTTAATCGGACTAAGTAGGCTACTCTGTCTACAGATATTTGTTTTAGTATGCATGTGTTCTTTGTAGATTACATATACTTAAAATAAGAGTGGCTAGTTAAAGATTCGTATTGTATGTAGGACTGCTATGACAACAACGCTTTTCCAGTCCATTCTATAAACAATTTTAGGTCAGTATTTTGGTTAGGGGGTAGGGTACGATAAGCGGACCCGGTTTTTATATTGAAATTCGCAATTGATATTACTTAATCATAACCATCAATATAATCAATCGATACTGATTAATTATTTTGAATTATTAACTTAAATAGTCTATATCAACAGGCTGTAAACATTAAAATAATACATGTAGGGTAATATTTAAATTTTGCACAAGTAATTTTAATTATTAAAAATGGCAGTCAATTTTAGAAAACTATACAACATTGCTTTGAAAGATGATAAAACATAAATAAAATATATTGTTTTTGTGGCTTCAACATGTTGGACTCGTACCGAAAACCCCATTATGTGAAATTTGTGGGAAAGAAACAACTGTAACTGTGAGAGGAGCAAATATGGTAGTCTTCAGTTTTCCTAATTTTTGTTATAATAACTTGTTTGATCACTGTAAATATTAAATTCATATTTTAATTTAAAACATATGATTGTTATTGAGGACTAAAGATACTTTTAGGCCTAGCCTATATCAATTGATAGTCTAGGATTTGAGATGCGAATATTAGGTATAGAAGACTATATTCTTCGATATAAAAAACCGGGTATTAGGTATCGAAGACTACATTCTTCGATATAAAAACCGGGTCCGCTTATCGTACCCTACCCGGGTTAGGAACACCCAGTAGAAGGATCTAACTTGAAACCACCTTTAAAATACTTCTGATTACGAATACTGTCATTATTACTGATGAACTAAATTAGTACCACGAACTTTAGTGAGGAAAGTATTAAGTATTACTGAAAGGTTAACAATAGTAATCCGAATTGAATCTAATATCCACTTAACATCAATAATTAGTATACCAGGAAAGACAAGATTAGAGAAGGAGAGATAAAAGAGGGACCAACATGAAAGGGTACCAGTTCAAAAATCACTGGTAATACTGATCATACCCAAGAGTTATTGATAATGGAACTATTGTTTATTTCAGATAAGTAATTAAAACTAACCTTATATAACTACCTGTCTGACCTAACAGAGAACCACATGACCTATCTAATGTAACTGTTGTTATTTGAGGTAATCCATGAAAACCCACCTAAACTACCTGACCGTTGGAACTGCTAAGCTAACTTGACTACCGTAGCCAACAACCATAATTTCTTTATTTTCTGCCATAACTTCCTTAAATTCTTCACTCTTAATGTCCCTATTCTACATTAGTACATTTACTGTAAAATATACTTGTATTCGGCTGGACAGACATTCGTAAATTGTGTAACATAGGCCTACACTTGTAATTTAAAAAATCAGCGGATTTTTATGAACATTTAGTATCTTCTATTAATGGGAATATTGTGTTGCTCGATATAGATCTTTGTTCTATTAAAGATAGATGCCATTTTTCTCATTTCATTAATGCGGGATGTTACTTACTTTAAAGGTAAAAATCAATCGTTTATGAATTGTGATGAAAATACTTTGACTTAAACAATGAAGGCTTTGTTATAAGTGAACTAATACATTTGATTAATAAATTTAAATGTGTACATTGTCAATATCTTTCAGATATAAGTTCGAATCAGTAAAAGTGTAACGTATTCTTTGTAATTCAAATCATTTACTAAGCGATATTTTGAAATTAATGAAATTTCTTAATATGAGCACACACAAATTTACACAACAATTCCTATATTTTTTATACAAAGGTATAGAGAACAGTGAATGTTCAGATGCCAAACAACAATGTAGGTATCAAGATAAAGGCGCAGAAACAACAGTTTTGCTAGCTCACCGTTATGTAATATCAACTAACATATTGATTAAAGTACATCATCAAGTTATTGTCTACATTTTGGTAAAAACTATATCACTAGGTCCAAAAATTATATCTTTATATTAACTGTGTATTACCACTTAATATTTTTAAGTTAAACCATGGCCGATCTTTCCTCTTGTTGATACTTCAGACATGCTTTATGTTCCTTGGCTCTCTTTATCTTCCTTTTTGTTTGGGAAATGTATTTTAAATTAAATTTGTCACAATTAATTTGATAAATTTCCGATTTTTCATCATCATGTATTTCTTTTGATTTCCTGATATATTTTTTAGTTTAATTTTAAATTTTGAGGATACATTAATATTGGCATGATTTTTAAAACTTTTAGTCATTTCGTAGTTAAACTGTTGTAACAAACAGAGATCCAGTTCTTTGCACTTAGTCTGATAGAGAATTATTCTAGAACTTCTTTCAATAATTTTCTTTTCCTTTTTTATCTCATTGTCAATCATTTCAGTTTTTTAACCATTAAATAATGCAATTTTGATTTCGTTAATTTTCTTTGCTTTTTTTTATAATTTTCTGTTGATAAAGGGGTATGTAAGAGCCTATGGATTAACTACTGTGAAAAGCTGCTCTTTTTTGTGAAGGGGGAAGAAATAAATCAAATGGGATAAATCTGTCATTTGAGTTGATTTTCTATATAATTATATCAAATTCCAAATGGCCAGTTGTATTTATTATAATGAATAAATATAAAATTCGGAGTTGATTGTTATGTTTTATTTTACAAGTGAATTTTATAGAAAGGTAAAATGAGTTGAAAGAATTAATTTTATTACCTGGTTTATATATTTTAGGAAGACAGTACAATCTTGGGATAATTGGATTTGATACTGTGAGTGATTCTGAAATTTCTTTCAATATGATTGTCTTGCAGTGTTTTAGGGAAGCTGTTACTGACAAAGCGTTAATTTAATGGATTTTTGTTGATTTCTACATAAGGACTATCTTGAAGCATGTTTTTCACTCTTGAATAATATTCACTTTTATCTAATATAACAATTGTGTCTTTTGTCCGCTTTAAGGTAGAAAACATCTTTTCTTTTTATTGGTTTTATTACATTATTTTGATTTCTAAAGACGTCTTGAGATGATATTGTAATATTGTTTGTACATGGTTAGTTTTAGCTTTAAGAAGAGCTGAATTTACATCATTTATAACTACATTTCTTTGTCATTATTTACAAATTTGATGTTTGATTCAACATCAACAAATACATCTTCTTGTTCATTAAAAGGTATTATGCTGAAGTTTGAATCTTTATTTTAAAATTGATAACTCTGCAATCGTAAATGTGTATGGTGACAAATATTGAACCAAAGTATCTTTTGAAGAATTATTTTCATGTAGTCTTTTGTATTCAATACAGTCACAAGATCTAATTAGATATAATTGGCAGTTCTGTTTATTGACATCCATTCAACCAAAAATGAGCTTATTCGCTAACGAAAATCAGGATTAACGTCAATCTTGTTTTGGAACCATTCACCAAATCTACTAGGTGATCATGTGGCTTCAATTCTTGCACGAGTTAGACTTTGTAAGCACACAAACCAAGATCTTTCCGCAAAATCTTCCATAAAGTGGATGGACACAATATATCCCATTCCTGTGCACAATGGTGGATTGGTGGATGGCTGATTCGGGTCTTCCTCTATGCTACGCTCTACAGCAGCAATGACTTCTTCTGTACACACTGTACGACATCTCTGTGGATGCGTATTATAATTTAGATTAAACGTGGTATGAAAACGTTCCATAGTTAATCGAATTAATTGCTCTGATGGACGATTATGTTGACCGTAAAATGGATGTAGTGCGCGATACGTATTTCAAACAGAACCATGATTTTTAAAATAAATTTACTCAATTTAGAAGTGTTGTTCAGGTGTCAGTCTATTCATGTTGAAATTCTAAACCAAACTAAACATAAATCACTTTAAAGCTGGTAAAATGGTTGCCAGTTAAAGAAGTTTTGCCAACTTAAAGCTCTATACCTCTAAATAAAACACGTTAGTAGTAATAATAACATTAGAATACCTGCAATTTACTAACTTATATTTAAATATTGTAAGTTAACTATATAAGAAAAAATATAATTTTCATTCTTGTTTTGAATTTTAGTCCGTTTTGAAGCACATATACACAAAAGTTTTGTTTTTATTCATAATAACAATTTTTAATCATACTATGTGGTCGTTAATTAACCTATTTTGTTTTTTTTTTCAGACGAGGTCATCGATTCTTCAGTGCTACATACCTACCCCATCATAGAACGATGAATATATTTTTTAAACGCAGATTTGTCAGAAGGTAAATGTTTATTTGAAGCTTTTAGCATGATTCAACAACTTTTATTACCTTCTTTTCTCAGTAAGAAAGGCTGCTTTAATGCTTAATTACTAAGAGCATGAATTAAAACACATTTTTAATTACTTATTTTGTTTCTTAAAATATCATGGAAATCTGAAATTTTAAAACATTATGGTCATAATAGACAGGAAAAAAAAACCACTTTACCGTCAAATTAAAACTAAACTTTCAAAATTATTTCCGGCAAGTACATTTTTGTACCTAATTTACAAAATAAAATTCCATTCAAATAGTAGCAATTGAAACGCATACGATAATGCATGCCTTTTTAGTTGAAAGTCTGGACAAAATGGGTTACTGTGTTGAGTAAAATATATTCAAAGAAACTTAAATTGTGTAAACAAATTTAAAGCAGTAATAAACATTACAGTGACCAGTAAAATAGTTGTTATAATAGATACTAGGAATACTATAAGTGTTGTTTTCAATTTTTTTAGAAACATTATATTAGCCTTTCATTATTTTGAATATACTCAATATATAAACAACATTTTACCTTGAAAATATGTTCAGAGATCTAATTGTCAGAGCCGATGAAGATGGCAACTTCTCTGAGCAAATTGTAACTTGTGATAAGAATTAGTCGCTTGCATTATACTCACACCAAAAAAAAACCTCTCACATTACTCAAAATACAGCATTTAAAACTGGATAAATAAACACAAACACAAGATGCAGCATTTTATGGAAGCAATAGAAAGAAGCAGCAGACGGACAGGTGCTTAGATAAGCATTGCTGTCAGCTGCGGAAAGAAGAATTTGCTTGTTAACAGCTGCTTGAGATTATAGACAATTATGGAATTTTCAGACTCTATTGCCAATGGCATAGTGTAGTGAGTATGGCGGTTATCGCAAGATAACCAAATCAAGCAATGTGGAGCGAAGCTGCTTGGATGGGTGACAGCTGAGCGATCCTGTCCTTGCACTCTGCTTGTTAACTAAACTAAAAATAATCATTTTAACTATCACTATTAATTAATTATAAATACAGAACTGAAACATGAAACAATCAAAGGTTAGGTTTGAATATCAAGTTAATTTGTCTCTTCAATATAAAACATATATAATATTCACAGCTTGCTAATATTTTTAGTGGCACTGACAAATTTTTAAGCCCAAATTGGGTCATATGTGGGTCAGTTGGTGGTTTTGTACAGAGGTTTCCATTAGTAATTAATTAAATTATATACTGGCACGAACATTTTAAATGTATTTTTCGTTTCCAGAAACATGAGAAGTGGTCGTGCAAAGACTAGTCATTTCATGAATTAACATCTACCACTAGCTGAAGGCCCAATTGTACATTATATAGGGTCTGATTTTTTCAGGTCATGAAAGCTTTTATTACTGTCTTTCTTTTTTTAACATTAAAATTGTTTTTTTGACCTTTCAATTGAGTTTTGTTTATAGCTAATACTCTCCTTATATTGATAACTACAATTAACTATAGAAGTTTTTTGGTGCCATTTCCGTTGTAGTTGTCATTTAGCATACTGTACTACTTCAATAATCTGAATGCCTATTTTGGCTTTTTGATATTCGATGCATACAAACATTTTTATATAAATGTCTGTATTATAATATTGAGTTCCAAGGCATTAATTATATTTAATTTTCACTTTATATTTCCTATTTATTTGAATCTTATGGACTTGTGAACAATCACAATTTCGTAATATGTTTTTGCACTAGTCAGTTCTAATTTTGTACAAAGTAAAACTTAACATCAACTGTATTACCATTACACATTTTTTATACTAAAACTAGCATGTTATAAGTAATTCACTTTGTTCTTTAAAAACTTCTGTAAACTTTTTTTCTGGTATAATTTGTTATGAAACTCAACTTTTTTTGTAATAATATGGTTTGTTAATAAATTTCTAACAATTAGCTTTCTAGTCCAAGTGTGTGTTTTCATTTTGTTCTGAAATTCGCTTGTACTTTGACTTATGGTACTTATCTGGTGAACTGATAAGAGCTTATTAACATCCACTGATGATTCATGTTGCATGTAACTTAGTTCCATTATTTCATCTTGTTGGTAAAGACTTAGTTGGGCAGCTAGTTACTAGTGTTTGTTCTATTGAAGGTTAAGTTCGTTACTCTACTAAGATGGTACTTACGTCACGTTTGGCGGCCGCAGTAGTGGCCATACCTCTCTCACTTGCATACTTTTGGTTTGCAGAGCAGTAAGTAGCCAATCATTGTGAAGCTAGTAGAGATAGGTCTGTGTGTACATGGTATCATGTGGTCTGTGCTCGAGCCTGCACCGTAAATATTAACTGCCACCTAGATCGTGCTCTTGTGTCAAGAGCAAACGTGATAAGATAACGTCACAAGTATCCCGTGCACATAACAAATAAATTTGATAGAAATCTTTAAAGTGACTAAATTTTCAAACCAATCAGATCTATGAGAATTGATAAATAGCATCTCTTCTATTTCTTAAATATAAAACTTTCATAAATTTCTGTGATTTGTATAGTCAATTTTCAACTGTCTCAGGATCCGTTTAGTAGACAACTGTAAATACTGTAACAACTAGTTGAGTTTGATAAATTAAGAGATGTCAGTTTTTAATTGACTGATTAATAACTTGGAAATGGATCTAGTAACATGTGTCCCAAAACTAACACACTTGTTAAAATTTATTTATAGTTTGAATTATGGTTTCTAGAACACTCTTATGTCAGATGACTCTTGATTGTTTAGGATCAAAGTCTACTTTTTATTGTTCTGTGCTGTAAGTGTTTTTCGATGAAATTTTGTAAAACATTGTATATAATGTGAAATTATTGTAGTATGGTATTGTATAAATATTTTAACTTTCTTGAAAACTGCAAGTTGTTAATTAATAAGAGGGTATATCCATAATTAATAATCAACCATAGTTTCACTTTCATATTTTTAAATAAATTATGTGATTTTGTAATTTCAAAAATGTATTTTCTGTTGAGTTTCAATACCAAGCTAACAAGATTCAAGGTGGAATTTCTGTTGTTTTATTTCTCAAATTAAAAGAATTTTGCTTTACTAGCTGTATTTTAGCGATAAATAATTAGTTTCTTAAAACCTGTAAATACTCTACTGTATCTTTTCATAAAGAATATTTGTTTCAGGATATGCCTCGGGACCTTCATATTCGCTCTTCTGTGTTTCTTTTTCATCTTTGTAGTAGTGCCTTTAATATTTCGCTATTCCTACGACATGCAACGTGGCTTGTTGTTCCTTAATTTTGGTAAGTTACTATTTTGTTAATTTATGTGTTTACTGTTTACTAAAATCAATAAGTACATTTAAGGAAATGTTAATCTCTTGATCTTAATTTATGTGTGGTACCGATTTCCCAGTATTAAAAACGTTTTTTAATAAAACAATAAGTATGTAGCAAATCATACAAAATGTTAGATTTTGGTTTATTTTTAGTGATCTGTGAGTGTTTCAAATTTTGAGCCATCTAGATAAAACTGACATGGGTAAACAATCAGTTATAAAAACTAGAATTAAATATACAGTGGAATGGTTTGTACGGGTGAATAAAACTAGACCAATGTTTTTGAACTTATGATACTTATTGAGTAGACTCTGAATCTGTCTTTTTTAAATAAATATTATTTTTCAGTTTTCGCTCAGATTCAAATGTTATATTATATACAATACAATTGTTATATTACCCAACATAGCTTCAGTATAAATATAACACTTGAAAGTTTTCATTTTTTAATTGTCAATGCAAAAATTTTTTTGTCCTTGGTGAAAAATGTTCCTATTAATTTTAAATTATATACTTGTTTTGTACTATACACATGAAAAACAGAAATTTTACTGTCAGATCCAGGATTAAATAATTTAACAATCCCAGGAGCCTTTTAATTTAATGTCATAAATACAGCAACTGAGAAGTCTGCAAAACATACCAATAAATTAAATATATTTTTAATATTCAGAAGTAGATTTCTTAGTCAGTCAAGAGGCTCTCTTTTATTTGAAGAATTGTGTCATCCCTGGAAGGACAGAAGTGACATGTTTGGAATTAGATTTTGTGGAAAATGTTTATAAAAGTATTGTTTTGATCGTTTTAGTCATGTAATACACAAAAATGGTCAAACAAAATGTCACTTTTACCATTATTATTTGATTAAAAAATTATATTAAAGAGTAAATTGATCTAAATTAAAACCATTCCATCCACACTATATTATAGTTAAAATTTACTGCATTGTAAATCAGTTAAAGTAAGTTTGTTGTAGCATTGTTCAGTTCAATTTTAATTTTAATGTAGTAAATAATTTTATGTTTTCTGATAGTGAAAACCATACTCTTTTAATTTATAGTGTCTGGACCAAGATTAAAGTAATCAAGAGTTTTATCTATCTGATAAGATAGATGTTATAATAGAACAACAAATACTTTCATTTCTGGTCAATCTCTCCTATTTCCTTCTCACTCCAATCATAAAGTAGAGAAACTATATAACTCGTACTATATAAGAATTGCATTGATACTAACCAAAATATGCACTGAAATATTGTTATGAAAAAGATATTTTTTGCGTGTATCATACAAAAATGCATTGAAATTGTCCATGTATCATAGACCTTAAACTACAACTAACTTGATCCCATTTATGCAGATTTTTTCTGAAACACATTTAACTATTTCAGTAAATCAGAAAATCCAGTAGTTTGATCAGATGTAAAAAATGGCTATTAGTTAAAATTATACAGTAGAAACATCGGTTACAGGAGATATAAGGAATCAGTGTATGTATACAGTATAGTCAATGTAAGAGGACAGTCATAAAGTAACAAGACATTTTGGAAATAAAATAATACAAATTTTGTTATATGCATTTAGAAAGGTTCATTGTTAAACTATTTTCTGCACCATTCTTATTCAAATGGCATACATCAAACAGTGGTACAAAATTTTGAAAACTGTCTGTAGAAATCTGTTGCCTTTTTTGCAATAACACCTTTTGTTTACAATTGATATGTTTCATCCAAGTCTCGTTATCAGTTATGGTACGATCAAAAACTTTGATACCATTTGTGTCATAATCTTCGGAGAGGTCAGTCCAGGGGACAGTCTCTGTTTTTGTGGCATTGTCATAGGATTTTTGGAACCTACCTAACACAATATTTTTCACCACAATTTTGTTCTAAAACTGCATATTTGCAAAAGTTAGACAAAATGGTCCAAAAGGTCTGAAATTGTGAAAACTCATTTAAACAGATAGTCATCACCAGTGCATCAGTTACAAGGCTAGGGTACAACTGTGTACTCATTGTGAGTGTTGGTACATCTTTTGAAATCAGTGTACAATTGCCAATGTGCCTAACTCATTAAATTCTGTTTACATCTCAAAGTTGCTGATAAATTTCAATTTGTTTTTGGACCTTAGTTTTGGACAAAACCTGATGAGTGAATACAAAATGTATTTAAAATGACACAAACTAGGAGGACCACAGTCTACACACTATAATACCACAACTGAAAACATACCGAGTGCAAGAATGTTTTGACACTGTGTTGGTAACTCCAGTCTCATATATGTCAGTAATTAATTTTGTATGATTGTATGAAGATAGTAACTGTAATCAGTAAATAGAATTCATTAATGATGTGCTAGCTCTAGTTAATGGTAGAGTAAGTAATTTTCCCAGTGAGACAGCTGTCTGTGAGCAATAAAATGCCTATGATCTGACATAATATGTTTAAACTATGTAGAATTTGGCACGATAACAGTCTATTTTGACATTTGGAATAGAAGATGGAAATTTCTCTTAGTTCTTTACTTAATTATCAATAAATAGGAAACAAAATGAAAGTCAATGTAATAGTTATTGAACTATAGCTATTTTTAAATCCCTTAAAATTGACAAAAATAGCCCAGCATTTTATTCTTATCATGGTCGGAAATAGCCATGGCATTCTAAAGTCAAGAGCTGGCCATAGCCCACAAGAAGAATATTAAACTGTAAATACTTTCACACTCATAGAATTATGAGAGATGACTCATTTAGGGATACATATTCAATCGCATATTGGGTTTTATTTTTAAAATGTAAACTTTTAGAAAATTTAAATGATATAGTAAAAGAAACCCTAAAAAGAACTTAAATGTGTATTAATCATATCTTTAGAACAAACTAAAAGATTAAAATAACCAAATGGTGTCGTTAGGCGCTAGTGTTAGGTTTTCTATAATTTTATGTTCAAAAGTAACGTAAAAGTTTTTTTAAAGTTTAATAATGTTCTTATATCAATTAAAGATTTCGAACATTACAGCTGGCTTTGTTATTGTTTCAAGTATAATGACAATCAGAGCTTACCTTTAAGTTCAGAAGATGTTCTAAAAATAGTAACTTCTAAAAAATTATCATTGTAAGAGTCTAAAATGTGGTTGTAGTTTATACCACTCAGTATTATTTTGTTCGAAAAGAGAAACTTAAAATATGGTGTGATTGTGAATTTTGAGTTTATAACTCCAGTTCATCTTCTTCCTAGTGCAGGGTCTGAAATATGACTCTGTCACACAGGCTAATTTATGTGTAGAAAACTCTGTTGTACCACCATGCTTAGAGTCATGTCTAAAACATGAGCACCTGGGGAAACCTCTTCACCTAGGTTACACTATATTTTATAGTTATTTTATCTCTTCAGACAAACATTACTCAAGATTCCAGGATTTAAGTCTGTGACAGCGCCAGCTTCCAGACGCTGCTCTAAGAGGAAGGTGAACTGGAGTCAAATTCATGATTCACATTGATTCAATCCTTCCCAACTAGCTATAGCTACACTATGATGTGATTGCACCAATATTTTATACAGATAACTTTAACTGATGTTGTTGACCAGTTCTGTTTTGTTTCAGTTAAAGTACATAACGCGGACTATAACAAACCCACTAGTGCGGGACTTATCGGAGCTCGGAGCCTCAATATCACAACTAAAGATGGAGTCAGACTAGGAGTGTGGTATGGCTACTTTTTATACCAACTTACAATTTATAGATTTTTACAGTGATAAATATGTTACTTATCAAACTGATTTTTATAAAATAAGTTTAAATATCCAATTCAAAAATCCTTTTAATTTTATGTTTTATATCCTTGTCAGAAGATTAGGATATTTTTGAAAATAGTTTTTATTGTTAGATGCTGAACCATTTAGAGAAAATAAACATCTATGAGAACACAATGTTGTTTTTGTCACAAGGGCATGGATCTTTTGATCTGATTACCTGTCTCATATAATAATCTCATATAAAGTTAATGATTTGTTTTTTGAGTAGTGTCTACCATTTTACCTATGTTTTGGACATGTGAATGATTTCAGCCCACCAGCAATTAATAATTGGTTGTAGAGCTATGTGGTCTTTCACTCCAGTGATCGCTATAATAGATAATACAGCTAGCTATCAAAGTTCAGATTAGATATTACATAATTTATATATGACAATTAAAACAAAGGTTCTCAATTGGTTCTTTGAATCGCTCCTGAATTGGCAACAAAATTGTCAGAATACACTGTACCAAATAATGCTCTAAATGTCCTTTCCTGAAGATTGGATTTGATTCAGTGAATAAGATCAGAACATCTAAAGGTTGAAAACATCTTCAACTTGAGGTTTAAGGATACAATGAAAAGAAGTAATTGAAGTAAGTTAGCCCGTAGGGGGACGTCTTACTCTGACGTTTAAAAGGTTGGCGACCTTTCGTACCCCGAGCTAGTGCCAGGACACATCTCCAATCCTGGCACTTTTCCCTGTCCCATCTCCATAAATCCTACCTATTCCAAATTCCCTCCCTTTTCCTGACTGGATCGTGCTATTGTTTGTGGGGAGTGCTTGAACTGCTTACACTCTGAGAAGGTGTAGCAGAAGAGAGCTGATGTGAGCTTGCTCTGCCGAAGGCAAACGGTAGTATGAATCCTGGTGCCAGCCACTTCGGTCCCTGGTCAGGAAGTGATTATTGGACAGAAATGTCGGAGATTTCTGTTGCCACGTGCCGAGCCCGAGTCGTGCGTGAATTCCCGACTCGGTTAAACGAGATAACATCGGGCCCCCGGGGAACTGGGGTAGGGTGCCCTGCCAAGCTTTGGCTGACAGGTTCCCGAGGGTATACCCGTTCCCGATGTCTCGGCCTGCACCTTTAATCACGATGCGCTGGTTCAAATATTGAATGGCTACATTAAAACCCTTCTCAAGCAAATGATAGAGTTGTAGAAAGAGATTCTATGGATCTGGAAAAGAAGCGTGCTCTCTCTTCAGAATCTGATGAGGAAACAAACAAACAGAGAAAAACTGCAGACAAGAAAATTAATATTCAAAATCTTCCCACCCCACTTTTTCTAGTATTCAAAACACAAAGACGATACTCAGAACTTGGCAAAGGTGAGCCCCTTCCTTGTTAACAAGGCTCTAGTCGGAGTGGGCGGCTCGCCGTCTTCTGTTAGGAAGCTCCGTAATGGAAGCATCTTGGTAGAGGCTGCGAACGCTCCACAGGCTCAGAAATTTCTCTCCATGAGATCCTTTTTACGACAAAGTAGAAGTCGTTGTCCATCCTCATGAGACATTAAACTTCTGCAAAGGAATTGTATTCTGTCGCGATATTGTTATGTTGCTCAATTGAAAGAGTTGAAAGAAGAACTGAAAGATTGTCTTGTGACTGATGTGGTGTGAGAATAATGAAGGTTGAACACGGTGTACCGACACCTACAACCAGGTCACATTTTGACTTTTGCCCTTCCTCACCACCACCAGCCACAATTAGAGCAGGATATCTTTCTCTACAAGTTCGCCCATACTTTAGAAATCCTCAGAGGTGGTGTTATAGATGTCAACGTTTTGGGCATTCGAGCAAAACTTGCAATAACCCTGAAACATGTAGTCTTTGTGGAAAAAGTGGTCACAGTGACAAGGACTGTGCCGGTGGCGAAGAACAGTGCGTCAACTGCAAGGGCAAGCATCCTTCAAGCTCTCGCAGCTGTAAAGTATACATAGAAGAAAAAGGAAGTGCTAAAAATAGTCACTAGCGAGAAATTATCTTTCGGCGATGCTCGTAAAGAATATAGGAAACGACTTGGGCAAACCCCGAAGAAAGGACGTATCCTATTCTCAAGCTGCCTCTGTCCCTGTGCAACCGAAACCGTGTTCTTCCTGCTCAGCTCTGGAAGGCATGGTTAGAGAACTAACCCAACAGGTTGCTGCTTTGGTACAACAACTTAGTGCCAAGTCCTTCCCATATAGTGGAGGCACTGATATACCAGACCTTGCACCTTCTGTGTCTGTAAGACCGGCTATACCTAGTCAACCCAAGGGACGGAACACTTTAAACAAGCAACAGTCTACTGAAGGCCAGGTTGCTGCTCAATTTTTAAAAACCCCTAATGCTGGAAGTTCCAGCGTGACGGGAAAGAAAGATATATCTCCGGAAGTACGCCAAAAACTCGTTTCTGGGATAAATAAAAAAAATTGCCTCTAAAGTGGTCGAAACGGTCAAAGGGTGCCAACAGAACCCCTCCCTCATACCAGTCCTCCAAATCCAGCCTAATGGAGGAGGATTTGTTTGATGACGAACCTTAGGCCACATTCAGAAATTGAAAAAAACTACTGTAAATTTTAAAACAAAATCAAGGAAAACAAAAAAACAAAATTACTTTTAAAACCTAATTTTATATGAATATTATACAATGGGAATATTAACGGACTGCGAAGCCATCTGGAAGACCTGAATCTACTAGCATCACAAATAAAACCAAATATCATATGTATTCAGGAGACCAAGCTTCGCCGTGCATGCCAATTTTCCATCAGGGGATGGGATATCTTCCACCATGACAACCATAATGACGGACATGCATGTGGAGGAGTTATGGTTCTCGCGAATCCTTCTCTGAATACAGTGGAGGTACCTTTGAACACACCTCTACAAGTAATATGCATAAAGATTGACATACCGTTTAAATTACATATCTGTTGTGTTTATGTCCCCCCGCCACCAGAATGTCTTCCAAGAGAAGATCTAGCGGACCTTATTAATCAATTGCCTCGTCCTTTCGTACTTGTGGGGATTTCAACGCCCACCATCGTTTTTGGGGCTCTACTACTTGCTCTCCAAGGGGCAACATGGTTTCCAAGGTCCTTGACGATCTGAATCTTGTTTTATTAAACGATGGCTCGCCAAACTTATCTTTGCCCGAGAACAGGTTCCTGGTCAGTATTAGACCTAACCGTGTGCACACCACAAATTGCTTACCGCTTCGACTGGTCAGTTTCCTCTGACCTTTACGGTAGCGACCATGCACCGGTCATAATTAAAGTTCTCGATAATCCAGGTAATGTGCCCCAAAGACCTAAATGGGTTACTTGATAAGGCAGATTGGGGCAAATTTAAACAAGTTTTACAGGCACCAGATGTTTCAACATCAATAGACATAGGACTCCGCCGTTAACAAGATAACTGTTGCCATTTCAAGTGCCGCTCTGGAAAAGTATTCCAAAAACAAAAGGAATCACAAAAAAGAAGAAACGTACCTTGGTGGACAGAAGAGTGTAGGATATCGCTTCGGGAGCGCAGGAAAGCCTTGCGGATATTTAATAGATCTCCCACCGAGGAAAACCTCGCACGATTTCGTCTTGCCAGAGCTAAAGCTCGTCTCATATTTAAAAGATGTCGACGAAATTCGTGGAAGGAATTTACTTCCTCGATTAACCGTACCACCCCTTTTATCTCTGGTGTGGAGGAGACTAAAGGCAGTTTGCGGAAAACAGCCACCTCTGCCTATTCTTGGCTTAAGGGTGAACGACATCATATTAACCGAGCCGAAAGATGTGGCAAACGCTCTGGCCTCGTCTATTTCTAACGTTATCGAGGACGACGTCCTACAGTCCTTTGTTCCAGCGATATAAAGTACAACATGAAGCACAGCCCATAAATGAAAAAATAACTATATAAGTCCCTTAAAATTTATTGTTTTCCCTTGACGAACTAGAATCCGCTATTTCTCCCATTATAAACTCAGCTCCGGTGCTGACGACATCCACTACGCCATGTTGAGAAACCTTCCTGTAGAGGTTTAAAGCGTGCCTCTTGTCCCTTTTCAATAGAATTTTTTCAAGAACGCAGCTTTCCAAGTTTCATGGCGCAAACTCTCACGTTGTACCATTATACAAACCTGGCCAAGACAAGTTCTCCCCTGCTAGCTACAGGCCTATCTCGCTTACCAGTTGTCTTTGTAAGATACTGGAGCGGATGGTTAATCGTAGACTGGTATGGTTCCTAGAACACAATAATCTCCTGTCTCCACAGCAATGTGGGTTCCGTCAAGGGCCGTTCAACTCTAGACCACCTAGTATGCCTGGAATCGTCAATCCTGATTGCTTTCCTTGAACGGAGGCAACTTGTTGCTGTATTTTTCGATATAACAAAAGCGTATGATACAGCTTGGCGTAGGGGAGTTATAAACACCCTTTCAAATTGGGGGCGTCGGCGGTAATATATTATATTTTTATCAAAGGTTTTTATGGATGAACGTTCTTTTAATGTAAGACTAGGAACTCATTTGTCCGACATCAAAATTCTTGAGAACGGTATACCTCAAGGGAGTGTCCTTAGCTGTTACTCTCTTCGCTGTGGCCATAAACAGCATCACTTCCTGCGTCAGAGCTCCTGTCAGATGCTCTCTATTCGTAGATGACTTTGCTGTGTTTGTCCCTGCCAGGAGGCTGGCTACTGCAGAGAGGTACCTTCAGCTCACCATCCACCGTCTTGAAGATTGGAGCAACCAAACCGGATTTTCTTTTTCTCCTTCAAAGACTAAATGTATAACTTTTTCTCGACTGAGGAACGTCACTGATCCAACTCTTAGGATAAATAGAATAATAATCCCAGCGAGTCGCTGTGTGAAATTCCTCGGGTTGTGGTTTGATTACAGACTGACGTGGGTTTCGCACATTAAAGAACTTAAAGCGAAATGCCTAAAGAGACTTAACGCGATGAGAGCTTTAAGCGGAACGAAGTGGGGTGCAGATAGAAAAATGCATGCTTCAGTTTTACAAGGCATATATTCGATCTTGTATTGATTATGGATCCCAGGTTTATTCTTCTGCCAAGCCAACAGCCCTTAAAATGTTGGACTCAATCCATCCACACTCTGCCATCAGATTGGCTACTGGGGCTTTTCGTTCCAGCCCCGTTGTCAGTCTGTTAGCTGAGAGTGGTGAGCCATCCCTATCTTTGAGACGTGTTCAATTGGCTATGAACTATTTTTAAATTTATTTAAAATCAAGGCCAGAAAATCCGGCCTTCGAGGTAGTCCTAGACACATCGCTTGCTCCCTTGTACCACAATAAACCTAATGCCCCCGCACCTTTTGGCATTAGAATCCTGTTACATCTCGCAGAAGTGGACATGAGAGCGATTGATTGATGTTGAAGTATGTCACGAGATGGATAGGCCACCATGGACAGTGAGAACTCCCAATGTAATACTGTCGTTATTACAGTTGGACAAGCAAGACGCATCACTGTTGTCCACAAGCGCCTGTAGAGAAATTTTGTCATCCTGTTCACCCTGCGATGTCATCTACACGGATGGCTCAAAGAGTGAGGCAGGAACGGGTTGTGCTTTGTCACTTCCAATAGAGAGTACAAATTCTGCCTCACTCCTGAATCTTCAATATACACAGCAGAACTAACAGCTATATTGAAAGCGTTAAATATTGTATGTCCAAGAACAAATTAGGGTGTGTAGTGTGCTCGGACTCGTTAAGCGGGTCTTTCTGGCTATCAAGGACATGTACTCCAAACATGTCCTGGTTCGTAAGATCCGCTACGCTTTGAGCGAGATGATGTCGCGGGGTATCGCAATTACGTTACTATGGGTACCGGGACATACCGGAATACCTGATAACGAGATCGCAGATAGGGCAGCAAAGGAGGCAATCTCTCTGACTCCATGTACTAGGCGATCAATCGCGTCCGATCTAAAGCCAATTGTAAAGTCACGACTACAACATCAGTGGAATATATCGTGGGATCAAGTGGCCAATAACAAACTTCGGCAGATTAAATACACAGTAAAGCCTTGGTCGACTGCTTACCGCACTAACCGCAGCAGAGAGGAGGTAGTACTGTGTCGACTCCGTATCGGACACACTCGCTTCTCTCACGGTTTCCTAATGAGTCGTGGTGATCCACCGCAGTGTGCGGAGTGTAATATGGCGTTAAACGTCAGCCACGTGTTGATAGACTGCCGCCTCTTACGCCGGGCAGAGGAGAAGCACACATCGTTTGCCAGGCCGGTTAGATGAGTTGCTTGGTGACAAAGAAGATGTTTTAACAAAGCTCTTTAGTTTTCTGGAGAGCACCAAATTAATGTCCAGAATATGAGTGATATAGTACCTGATTAGTTTTAGTAAACATTTTAACCGCTAGTTTTAGGTAAGGGTGAGCCCTTTTACAGTTCACCCCTGAGTTGTTATTTAGTTTTAAGGCTTTTAACTAGCACCGCCTAGGTGCAATCTTTTAAATTTCGTTAGAAAATTTATGTGTTTTCATCAAGGGTAAACCCCTTTACAGTAAAAAAAAAAAATTAAAAAAAAAAAAAAAATTTCTGTGAGGTGAGAGACACCACTATCTTAATATGTAGGTGTCACGTAAGGAGACGGGCACTTTTGTCCTTCTATTTGATTTGTTATTTATTATTGGTGAGGGTGGGTCCCTTTACAACCTTCCTTCACTAACTTACCTAGTTTTAGCATTAGATTTTGTTATATTTATTATCGTTATTATTTATCTGACATATTTTAACTATCGGGCCCCTTTACAGCCCCTCGGTTAATTTTGTTATTTAGTTTTAGTCCTCCGTCCACTGTTGTTGTTTTTCTTATAGTCTTAATGTGATAATGTTATTTGACACAGCGATCCGCTATTTATTCCTTGTACTGATAACGTGACACCATATTTCAAAGTGTAGGTGTCCGTTAACCCTACGGGCATTAATAACCTGCGTGTTTTATGCCCTTATTAAAAAAAAAAAAAAAAAAAAAAAAAAAGAAAAAAAAGTAAGTTTATCCAAGAAAGTTTCTACTATCTTTAATAGGTTCTTAGGTCATGTTACTCATGTACGTGTTGCATGTGAGTGCCTGGACTGTTGCAGGCACACACTGCCAGTGAAGCACCAGTTAGAAGCGTTGGCTGCCACCTGGCTCACAGACCGGGCGGCACGAGACCAACGGTACGATAGCTGGATGGAGACTGGTGTCACAGTAGTGTACTGTCACGGCAATGCCGGTGACCGCACCTCCGATCACCGCATCAAGCTGTACCAGATACTCAACCAGTTGAACTATCATGTCATCGCCTTCGACTACAGAGGTCAGAAACACTCAAATTAACAAATAATGTCATGTAGAGTGTATCTGAATACAAATGGCAAAACATACAAATATACAACCTATTAAAATATGATATTATACAAATTTTATATAGGGTAACATATTTGTTCTATCAATTGATTCTACTTCCCACTTGTGTAGACTAAGTACTGAGAACCAAGTAAGATGTTCTTATGTAGCAGTACACGATAGAGAAACATTGGGAGTTGTTTATATGACCATCTGAGAAGTTTTTTATGTATGAAAGTTTTTAACTCTCTTGCCCAACTGGGGTATTTTGGGGGCAAGTCAAAATTTTAAAATAGGACCCCTAGCAAGTAACACCTCATTTTAAAGGTATCATAAAAAGAAGAAGAATGGCACAAACTAGAGGAGGTCTCTAGTGTTACTATACCAAATTTGGTGGCCAATTAAAATTTGAATTGTTTTATAAAACACCCACAGTTTAAGTTAAATTTAAAGTTGTTGTAAGGCAGATAAAACATTTACTTACTAGTTATTTTGAGAACTTACGACAATAAATCATTAAACGAGTTTTTGCAAGAATCAACAAACATCGCCGACCATGATTAACATAGCATTTATTAGGTTTTGTTTTGTCTGACTGAAGCCCATTAGGAAGTCCTGGGAATACCAATACAGTAGAGTCCCGCCAATCCGAACTAATTGGGAACCGAACCTTGTTCGGATTGACGGGAAATTCGGACTAGGCGGATTTTTGTTAAATAATTACCATTTATCAACTTTCAAGTGCAATTTACGTGGTTTTAAAAAACAATTAAAGGCATACAATAATCAAATGCAATAAACAATAGTAAGTACGTATTAAACGTAATAATAATATTACAGCTTCCTGTCTTTGTACGGTAACATCGCGTGGTCGAAAACTGAGTGCCATTGTTTGTGCGTAATGAATCTAGTAGAAGCCACCTGTCTGTGGTGGGCGGGGCGAGTTGGTCGGTGACCTTGAAACAGTGTGGGCGCGCAAAAACTATTGGACTGCCACTACCTCACCCCTATCCCTCCACCACCCACCCCGGGTGACGAAGTGGCGAGACGACAGTTTAGTGCAATCTTCCATACGCGCAGCACGTGCTCTTACTGTGTATTCTGTAGTTTGTGGTTTGCAGTTTTGTTTGTTCTTTGCTCTGCTCTGTGCGTATATCCGATATCATTATGGCTAGTAAACGTAAACACAAACTCGTGTACGTTAAAAGAAAAACTCGAAGTTCTCAAAAGACTAGACAATGGTGAAAGTGCTACTCAACTTTCAATTGAATTTGGTGTCGGTTAAAGCGACGATCAGTGACTGGAAAAAAGAAGCGGGCAAAAATCGAACAATTTTGCTCTGTTACAAGTGAAAAACACTCTAGAAAAAACGTCAAACTACTACTGTGTCATTGTATGACAAACTCGATGAAGCACTTTACTTGTGGTTTTCTCAAGAGAGACAAAAAGGCATTCCCATTACCGGCCCTCTTATTAAAGAAAAGGCGCTTCTTACTAAACATCCTTATGGGAGGCGATCCGTCATTTTCGGCTAGTTGCGGTTTTTTAGATCGGTGGAAAAAAAGGCACGGTATCAGGCAACTGACTGTAACTGGCGAAAAGATGTCTGCAGACAGCAACGCAGCCGCAGAGTATCTTAGGAGTTCAAAGAAATTAATCCTCCTACTCACCCCCAGCAAGTGTACAACGCTGATGAAACGGGGCTAAATTTCAAAGCGTTGCCAACAAAGAGCCTAGCTTCAAGAGAAGAAAAGTCCGCTCCAGGATTTAAAATGGATAAGCCAACGACTAACCGTATTAGCATGCAGCAACGCTTCCGCCACCAATAAGATACCTTTGATGGTTATCGGTAAATCCAAAAAACCTCGGTGTTTTAAAAACGATGAATATGAACGCTCTGCCGGTTTACTATAAAAACCAAAAGAAAGCTTGGATGGATCGTGCTTTGTTTCAAGAATGGTTTGAGAAACAATTTTGTGCCCAACGTGAGAGCCTACAATGAAGGAAAATGGACTGCCTGATAAGCGTTGTTACTCATAGATAACGCTCCGTCCCATCCGGATGACTTAGAGCTGGTTATTGGTGATATAAAAGCCATTTTTCTACCACCGAACGTTACTTCGATCATACAACCAATGACCAAGGAGTTCTACAAGCGTTGAAGCAAAATTATCGGAAAAAAAAAAGCTGCTCCGAAGCCTGCTTGAGGAAAATGAAGACCTCACAATTCTCCAAAAAGCTTAAGAAAATCACGATCAAAGATGTAATTTTCTGGGTGGCAGAGGCTTGGGAGAACACAAGCGTAGGAGCTCTGCAGAAATCTTGGAAAAATCTTTGGCCTGATCTGCAGTTTGTTGAAGAGGTTGTTCCACCGGTAAATGAATGCGAACTTCTTCCTCTTGTAAAAAAAATACCGGGATGCGAAAAAATGTAGAGAAGGAGTGTGTTGATGAGTGGACGGCTGTAGATGACAAAGGCTTCGAGGAGTACACAGACGAAGACATCGTGGCACAGGTGCAAGGAGTCCCAGCTGATGACTCATGTAGCAGTGAGGATGAGGGAGGACGCCCAAACTACCGATATTGTTCCACACAGCGCAGCTGCAAGTGCCTTTGACCTCGCTCTACGCTACGTCGAGCAACATGCCGCTGCTACTCCCCAATGACGTAATGTTCATTCGGCGTTGGCGAAACATTTGCATCATCCAGTCGTTTTAGTGTGTTGCGTCAAAAGAAGATCACTGACTTTAGGTCTTAAGAAAGTGTTGGGTTTTGCAGTGTTTTTGTTTTACGTTTTTATCCCTTATTGTGTCCAAGTTAAAGTACAAATTATTTGCCTAAGCCTTGCGTAGGGGTTTGTACATTATAAATACAGTACAGTACAGTACTATGTTTCATTTATTAACAGTATAAATTCCGTACAATGTATGTATCATCTAACGTTTCAAATGTAATTTCAGTTTCTATATGTCAGTAAGTAAATGCTTTGAGAAATAAAAACTTACGTTTTACTATAATAACTGGTTTTAATTTATTTTTCCTGCCTTTTTAGCAATTTTATATTTTCTCCTAGCCGTGTTCGGATTAGGCGGACTTTCGGATTGGCGGGGATCGGATCGGCGGGCCTCTACTGTAGCTGGTTTTGCCATGTCATCTCTTATTGGTTATCAGTTAGTTTGTGAGACACTATCAGTCCACTTTTTTTACACAGTAACTGGACAAACCCAAAGTTGACAACATAAGAAGATGTATGTCAAAAATCTCAAGCATGTACATGAATGTCCATGTCACTGTACAAGCCGGTACACTGAACAGACTGTATAGTTGGTGATAGTTTGGTACATGGCTGAGTTTTTTTGACATACAACTTGCTCTGATAAGTTACAATTTACAATCCTAAAAACTCAGTATTCTATTTTTTTTTGCAATTTTTAATTGTTCTCAGACATTTATGACTGTTTGCTGAATGCTTTAAAACCAATAAAATGTTGATTAACAAAACAATTATTCTGGGAACTTAATCTCTCTCTAAAAAAACTTAAATGCAAATAGAACTGTAATCCACATTATAAACCTAAGCTGTTGAGAACAACATGAATATTTAATAAGTAGCAAAGGGATAAAATCCCATATTCTTTATTTTAGAATGATAACTAAATTATCAATATGATTAACATGTAACTGCCACTATAAAGAATTCTTGAGTTCCCTGTATTGCCAAAATTTTCTGTAGTCGTTTTCTATATGATATTGTTTTTGTGGTGAATATAACGGTAAATGAAAATGATTTATGCAAATTATATGATAAGGGGGGTGTGGGGCTTAACTTTGGACCCGATCGGGCCGACATAGAAATTTCATTACACTTTGAGATATTTAGTTTAAATGGCTGTGAAGACAGCGTGTGTTCCTGTTTTATTACTCTATGGTGCGTGTGCAATGAACGGATGACTGAACAAACATTCCCAACTGCTTCCCGCTTACAGACGATACGTCACGTAGTTCGCGCCAATTTATGTAACCTCACTTGCACTCGCTGCTTTCATTGTGGTTATTCGTTAAATAGTTGTATGATTGTTTATGTTAGTCCAAGCTTTATTAAATATTAGAGATGAATGGAAACCGGGATGAAAGTGATGTAGAGATGTTTTTGGACGAACCGATGAGTAGTGAACGCGATAGATATGGAGGTAATTATGGTGAATTGGAAAATTATAGTGGATCTGAGTTTTCTGATTTGGATGACATTGTCGATGTGCTGGTACCACAAGATTGCAGAAAAACTGCTTCTTGGAACAGCTGTTGTCAATGCGTGGCTAGCGTACAAGAATGATGTTGAAGTTACTGCTCAACGTAGAAGAAGTCATGTGTATTCCATCAAAACGTTCAGAGAAACGTTAGTGTATTCACTCTTGGGTCTAGAAGACGAAATTCTGTCTACAGTGCCATCACTACATTTCTGAGTCAACAACTTTCGTTGGCGAGGAAAAAAACAAACGGAGATCAAGGAAAAACTGCAAGATTTGCTACAACAAGGGAGGTTGTCAAACATCAAAAAATCTGAAAAAAGTAAAAACTTTTTGTCAGCTGTGCCCAGGAAAGCCTTACCTCTGCAAAGATTGTTTTAAGAAAGTCCACAAGTAGACCTTAATCTGTATTACAGAAGTATTAATCCCCTTTTATGTATACAATTAAAAATAAACTTTGTTTTTATAAATATTGAAATATTAAATATTATTTTATATCCAATTCCAATATAAATGCTTCCAAAATAGTTTTTCTAATATCATTCACAACGATAATGAGGTAAATGAAACGAGAATAATTAATAAAACAATATAATCACATAATAAAATCAATTAACAAAAGTATAGAAGAAAAATATATCAACAATTGGTAAAAAATAAATTTGCCGACCTGATCGGGAGATAAAAGTTCATAATATTCCGCAGTGTTTTAGTGAACCTAAAAAATAATTAAACAACTTCAAACAACGTTCTTTGTTCATTCTTGTATCTATTTAGAACATTTAGTCCACTGGTTTGCCACCAAAGCCAAACGCAATGCTCGTAGCTGCAATAAAGTAAAACTATGTTATCGTCATGGTGAGGCCCGATCGGGTCGGCAGTGCATAGTAGCAACAAAATATCTGCTGACCCGATCGGGTTTGGCATGGTAGTTAACGTGTTAAAGCTTTAGCTCAAAATGTAACTAGTGTTGACATATAGATTATGGAACTATAACTTAAACAGAGCTGCTACTAATTTGGTTTGATTTTTGCCATGTTAAATGATGAATTTGTTTTGTTCAGGATACGCAGACTCTGACAATCTGCCGATAGACGAGCAGGCCGTAGTGGAGGACACCCGTGCTATACTGACCTGGGTCCGAGAACGTGTCACAAAGGGCAATATTTTTGTCTGGGGTCATTCGCTGGGCACTGCGTAAGTTTAGAACCAACGTATCTCAGGGATAGTCAGGATCAAATATTGTACTTGATTATTGTCTGAGTTTTGTTCCTGCAATATTTAATCTGAAATCGTATTAAATATTTGTGCACTGTGTAGTTATAAAAAAAAATTGTACAAGATGAAATAAGTACATCCTCATTTATCCGTATTTCACTTATCCGGATCTCTGTATTATCGGTTTAACAGAGCATAGGGAATACCATATTGTTAAGAATAAGCAATTATTGTTGAAATTCCAGTATGATTTGTTTTTTTCTATTAACCTATGTTATGCATTCAGAATAATGGTTACAATCTTTTAACAAATTAACAATGTTGTACTTGGTCTACGAAAGATTGATAATTGTAAATTTATAAAATATAAATTATTGGATTCAGGCTGACAGTATAGTACAGCGGTTCGATGACCAACGTACAAATTGTATCAGCAGTTTATTCTTCAATGATAACACAGAGGACAGTGAAGACAATTCATATAATGAACAGTGATAATAAAAGATTTCATATCTCATACTGAATCCATGGCACAGCTAGACTGACAGATAGTTTATTTTGGGCATTAGTTTGACATGGTGTCAGTGGAAATAATGACCTTGAAACCTCTGTGTGTTGGTACTTCCCGGAAGCATTGAAGCATAACTATTATTTTGTTATTAATCTAGCTCTATAATGAAATAATAAATTGGCTCTCTATTACTGTTATATCTGTAACAAAAAAAATTCCTTATTATCTCTAATCTATTGTATTTTTACTGTATTTCCGGATTATTCCAATTTTCATTTATCCTGGTAACTTCCAGTCCGAATTAATCTGAATAAACGAGATTTTATTATAATATCATTGATTTGTAGCAAAATTTAAGACACAAACAAACTGTAATGTAATCTTATAAAAACAAATTTGAAAGTACAGTTGCTGGGAAAAAAATGTTCTGAAATCAGTTGTGTGAAATTGAGCTGTATTAATTTTATCAGAAAACTATGCATAGTTCATCAATGAAGGCATTTCTGAGAAAAAGTAAGTTGATTTGCCTCAGACCATCAATACATACTTAAATATCAGAATCCCATATAAACAGTAAATCATGAGTTTAGATCACTATAAAAGAGTGTGGTGAAGTAAGCCATAGTATATTGACTGAATTATAACTTACAGGATTGCTGCACACACTTTGGCAGTGCTGGAGGGCGAAGGCAAGAAAGTAGCAGGAGTTGTATTGGAGGCTCCGTTCAACAATCTTAGCGAGGAGATTCGGGAGTATCCGATATCCCAGGTGACTATCATGTAGTACTGTGGCCATCTTGTAGTACTGTGGTCCATCATGTACTGTGGACCATCATGTACTACTGTGGCCCATCATGTACTGTGGATCACCATGTAGTACTGTGGTCCACCATGTAGTACTGTGGTCCACCATGTACTACTGTGGTCTATCATGTAGTACTGTGGACCATCATGTAGTGATGTGGTCCATCATGTAGTACTGTGGTCCACCATGTACTACTGTGGTCCATCATGTAGTACTGTGGTCCACCATGCAGTACTGTGGTCCATCATGTAGTGCTGTGGTCCATCATGTAGTGCTGTGGTCCACCATGTACTACTGTGGTCCATCATGTAGTACTGTGGTCCACCATGTACTACTGTAGTCCATTATGTAGTGCTGTGGATCATCATGTAGTACTGTCGACTACCATGTAGTTCTGTTGACCACCATGTAGTATTGTGGTCCACCATGTACTACTGTGGTCTATCATGTACTACTGTGGACCATCATGTAGTACTGTGGTCCATCATGTAGTACTGTGGTCCACCATGTACTACTGTGGTCCATCATGTAGTACTGTGGTCCACCATGTACTACTGTAGGCCATTATGTAGTGCTGTGGATCATCATGTAGTACTGTCGACCACCATGTAGTTCTGTTGACCACCATGTAGTACTGCCGGCCACCATGTAGTTCTGTTGACCACCATGTAGTGCTGTGGTCCACCATGTAGTTCTGTTGACCACCATGTAGTTCTGTTGGCCACCATGTAGTACTGTGGCCCAGCATGTAGTTCTGTGGTCCACCAAGTAGTACTGTGGTCCACCATGTAGTACTGTAAACCATCATGTAGTTTTGTGGACCACCATGTAGTACTGTGGTACACAATAGTTCTGTAAACCATCATGTAATTCTGTGGACCACTATGTTGTACTATGGGCCACAATAGTAGACATATTTGTAATTTTTTCCAGAATAATTTAGTGAATTGGATTTAAAAGTAGTAAAAGGTTTAAACTTATAAATCTTTATTTTTCAGCTTTTCACAATATTACCATGGTTCGACTTCTGTTTTGTGGAGCCTGTGTACGAGAACAACCTGAGGTTCGAGAGTGATGTGAACCTACGAAATGTGTCTGTACCTCTGCTCTTCCTGCATGCAGAGGACGACAGAGTAGTCCCATTCAAACTGGGTCGCAAGGTAGGCAACAAGATATTATTTTATTAAGTCTTCCCAGATGTTCTACAGGAAATCCCGTGTGGTAAAACTGACCCCGCATAAGTATTACAGTAAATGTCGCAATCAAAGATTTGGTCCTCTATCACAAACTTTACTTTGTTAAATTAGTGAAGATTACGTTAAAATGTTAACTGAATGCCAGATGCTTTGATTGAATGCTTTGCTTTATTCATTGTTCTTGGACTCTTGTTATAGCAGCCAAATGCCATTTTGTGCTGAAATCTGGCAGGTTACATAGCTTTTACCATGTGGGGAAATATGTTTTCTCTAAGAGTAGAAGTATACTACAGTCCTCTACACAAAAAAGATGATCATTCTGATACCTTAAATTATCGGCCTGTCTCTCTGGTCTCCAAAGTATATGAGAATGTCGTACTTACCTGTCTCTCCAGCACCTATCCATGTTTGAAATCATAAACAAACAGCAACATGGTTTCATACGGGGGAAGTCAACAATTGGTGCCCTGTATGATTTTTCAAATCATCTACTCTGATCCCTGAACGGGTCGAGTAAGGTGTTGGGTTTGTTCTGCGACTTATCCAGGGCCTTCGATCGTATTAACCATACTGTTCTCTTAAATAAACTTTCTCATTATGGGGCAAAAGGAATTGCACTGATTGGCTTCGATCTTCTTTATCTGGAAGACAACAAAGAGTACAGATAAATAATTCCTCCAGCTCATTTTCACCCTCTTGTAAATCAGTGGAACTCGGAGTTCCTCAAGGCTGTATAATCTCTCCTTTATTATTCGTATTGTACATTAACGACATTCATGTCATGGGTGAAAGGTATATCACCCATACCCAGTAGTACATGAAAGGTCAATATGTTCGCTGATGATGGGTCAGTCTTGGTTTCTGGATAATACTGCAACGATCTTGAGGATAAAGCATCGGCCCTATTGTGTACCTTTGAGGATAATGGACTCCTACTCAACTTTGGAAAAAAAAGTTCTGTGCATTTTACACCAAACAGAGGCAATTCAAATGACCTGAGTATTTTTAACTTACAGTCTTCTCCCTCCATAAAGTCCTTTGGTGTTTGGCTTGAATGATCCCTTTCTTGGCGACTTTATGTCACAAACCTCTTGCCTAGCACCAATTCAGCTCTTTATGCTATAAGAATTTTAAAACCAACCTGTAGCAGAGAGGTTCTTCTTGATGTATACCGAGGCCACTGTGAGAGCCTACTTCATTGGGGATTCTTTAATTTCCTGGAAAAGCTACTCAAGTGCCAGAAAAGGATTTTGAAAGTTATTTTTAGTTTAAGTACTAGATATCTTTTCAAGATCATTTTTCAACAAAACAATATTCTTTCTGTGTTTTTGCTTTACATCCAGGACGTTGTCATATTGACATTTAAAAATACTTTAATATTGAATAAAACTGATGATTTTCACAGCTTCAATACCAGAACAGGATTCATGCTGAATTTTGAAGCCAGTAGTCTGCTACAAACTCTTAATTTGTCTGTTGTGTTACAGTTGCACGAGTCAGTGTTGAGACATCGCAAAGAGAACAACACTGTTGATTTTATCAGATTCGAGCGCAAGCTGGGCTATGGCCACAAATTCATCTATAGGGATAGGCACCTTCCCATGATAGTCAGGTGAGAATTGTGCTTTATCCACTTGTAGTTTTTGTTTTTTATTAGATGAAAATACTTTTGAACTAATTTAATTGTATAGTATTATGCAGTTTGCGGTTTTTTGATAGCTTAATCTTGTTTAGTCAAATTTAGTTTGAGTTACACCACATTGACTCATATATCATTCCATTCCATACAATTGAATTCTTCATGACTTCATTTTCTGCTGCAACATAAATCGCATTCAAGAAAAGGATGAATAGTTCTTGTAATTATTGTTATTTAGAGAAATTAAAAAATATTGTAAATTAACTCTTCTATGCGGAACGTTTTTAATGGAAGCCGAACCCACCTGTCCTACATGTTTTTTCTAAATCTCATCCTATTTTTGAAAAATATTTTCTTTCTCCTGCTCTAGACAATCCACCAACATAATTTGTTTTTACTAATTACAACTTGTAATGCATTCTTTATAATTTATTTACAGTAAACATAATATTACATCATGTACATGACTGGCAACTTGTTAATAAACGTCTTATAATAAAATCTATAAAGTTTTGTCCAATTCAAAATCTAAATTATTTTATCGACAAAATCACTACAAAACAAAAAAATTTCAGCCACTTACATACCAAATTATTCTTCCTATAATGCAAAATACAAACTCTAGCTAAACACTTAAGTTATTACTCTGAAAATTATTTTAAAAAAATCATACGAGGTATATTCAAAAAGTAACAGGAATTTTCATTTGAAAAACACTTTTTTTTGTACAATAATGTCACCTTCAAAACAATTCCCATTACATATTATGCACTTGTGCTAGCGCTTCTTCCAATCCTCAAAACACTTCTCAAACTCAATGTTTGGAATAAATAGCCTTTAGCTCTTTCAGCGACACCCTTTTAATGTCATCTATGCTTGAATGATGGCCCTTTAAGGTTCTCTTTATTTTTTAAAATAAAAAGTCACACAGAGCCATGTATGAAGAATATAAAGGTTGGGGAATCGTTACAATACTGTTTTTGGCCAAAGATTCATAAACAAACAGCAAAATGTGAGCAGGTACATTATCATAGTGCAAGTCATGAATTATTTTTCCACAAATCCGGACGATTTTGTCGCATTGTCACACAAACGGTGTTGAACTTGTTAGTACTCCTTACTGAACGTTTGACTTTGTGGCGAGAATTCATGATCCTTTATGACATTGACATTGGAAAATACAGTGAGCACAACCTTCACGTTTGACTGCACTTATCAAGCCTTTTTCTCAGCCTTGGTGATCCAAAATGCTTCCACTGGGAATATTGAGCCTTAGTTTCGACATAATATCCGTAAACCCATATTTCGTCACCTGTTATTAACACATTTCAGTAATTTTGCATTGTTGTTGACTTCATTTAGTGACTTAAGAGCAACTTCCATTCTCTGCGGTTTTTGTTCAAAATTGAACAAATTTTGCTGACACGAGTTTCATGCCCAAAACAATGAAAAACTTCATGTCATGAGCCAATTGATATGTCAATATCATCAATAACTTCTCTGATCATAATACAGCACTCGTTCATTACCATTTTCTCCACTTTTTTATGTTTCTATCAGTTGTTGGTGTGCTGGGATATCTAGAGCATTCAACCTCTTCACAGCCATCTTTGAAACATTTATACCGCTTATAAACTCTTGTTTTACTCATAGCAAACTCACCATAGGTTTTTGATAACATTTCCCCATATTTTGTTACACTTAATTTCATTTTTCACAAAAAATTTGATACAAATTCTTTGATGCATTTTTTTAACTATGAAAATTGTTAAGTTCATTAAAGACGTCTAACCTTAGCAGCTATCCTTAATAAAGTATACAATAAATACAGCGAAACTTAAAAATTCCCGTTCCTTTTTGAACACCTTCATGCAATAAAAAACTCAATTTATTATATAACAATAAAAGGAGCAAAACTTATTGCATAGTAATCGGTGTGGCATGTTGAACGAACTTCACCAAGATCAAAGACAGTTTTGTAAACAATATATCTGTCTCTATCACAAACTCAACAGGTTTTAAAGATGGCCAAGTGACAACATATTCGTTATAGTTCCAATCCGAAATATTTCACCAAAATGGCGGCAGCTATCATCATATAACACAGTGCCCATGTGACGAATCAAATCCGACAAATCATCTTCAATATTGAAGTACAGTTGTGTAGATCTAATTAAATTTTCTTCATGACATGTTTTGATGTGTCTATTATAGTCTGTTTTTCTGTTTTATTTACAGAAAATTCGTGGAGAAGAGCCTACAGAAGAGCTAAACTAACTTCTAGCTAGGTCAATGTGAAGGTGTATGGACTATTGTAATTTATTGTATAATAACATTCAAATATGTGTACAGTACTCTCTAGCGGTAAATAACCATGATAGAATCTGTCTTTCACTTGTTTCTCAGTATTTTTTACACTACTTGATGTATTAAATTTATGTTAGTGAAAATTTAACTTGATCGTAATTTACCCTGTTGTCTTGTACCTACGAATTTTGTTTATGAAACTGAAAATCTTGTATGTAGGAAGTAGTTATAATGTCTTGTCTTTTCTCTTATTTTTTAAATTGCCCTTCTTAATCCTAGACATGGTAAAGGCCTGTGATGGGCCCTTTAACCCTTTTGTTACCGGCCAAATTTAAATTTTCTTTCTGAGGAATATCAGTAATGTCTATCTGGGAACTATCAAGGCATACTGGACCATTTTAGGCCATTCTACACCTTTTTACAGTATTGACTGTTTTTTTGTAAAAATTCACTATATTTTTGTACAAGAAGAAATTCTTTATCACCACTAATATTAATATTAGATGAAACAAATAAAAACCAAAAAGTTATAATTCAATCATGTATTTACTTCAAAAAATTATTTTTCCAATTGAGTCTTTAAAAAACTCTTCAAAAAATCCATGAGCATAAAACTACTTATTTCACTGAATACTATACTAATAAATACTATAACAATCACAAATTTGTAATAATTTGTATTGAAAACACTTTGATAAAATCTTGCAACTGCTTAACAGCTCTTTGGTTATCTATGCCTTTTATATTGGAACCAAATAAACAACTATTAAGAGATAACTGTAATAACTAAATCTACATTTTCTTGTGATCAGATTCATACTAAATGTGATTAATATGACTTTAAAAAATTAATAGAACAAAAATAAAATGTAAAGTGTCCTGTAATTATTATTTCTAGACAACTGCATACAACTAACTGTAACAGTTGTGTTCAATTAATAGTATGTTAGTATTTCTTGCACTTCTCTAAATGTCCAGATATCCAGACGTTAGTATCCAAAGTGTTAAAAATACTTTCCCAGTGGGCCGTCAAGATCTTTTTCAACACGAATTTTGTAAAACACATCTTGCACTTAGTTATTCGTAACTAAATACATGTTATTTATATCAATAAATGCAGAAAGATATGCTGATTATGACAGTATTTATATCAGTATTTTTATAATTAATTATAACTTTACAAAATATTATATACCTAGATAAAAATTACGATTGCCCATCTGACCATGCTAGTGAGAGGCACAATTCTGATTAAAGTAATGAGTGAAATCGAAAATGCTTATGTATATATTTATGTATATTGTTCCATTTCTTATATTTGCAGCTTTTTATAATGTATATAATAAATTGTTCATTGTCATTGTACACTAGTGTTGGTTTTTTATTGTTTGTAATTTCCTTAAAAAATATAAAATGTCATATACGCTATGGATAATCAGTAAAAAAGATGAACATAATAAATTAATAGAGTAAACCTATTTAGTCAATCCAGAAAAACTATTTTTCTCCAAAACAAAATATTGGTAATTTATAAGGATTGACTCATCACTTATATGAAAATAGATTTTTTAATTTCATGTATTTTTATGAATATTAAGATTTCTTTGAAGTATCTTGGTTAAATTCCTGACATATGTAAATGTGCATATATATATATATATATATATATATATATATATATATATATATATATATATACATATTGGAGTGTTTTACCATTTAGGGCTTAATAGGTAGAGAGATTTAGTTTAGATCAAAATTAAAAATTATTGTATAGGGAAATTCACGAAATATAACAAGAGGGAAATTATTTTATAATTTTTTTGGTCTTATGGTCATATAAAACCATATGGACTTATAAAACATATAAGAACCATTTATTTTCAAAATATTAAATATTATTGACAACTTATTCAATTTTTTATCTTTTATAATTTAAGAAACCTTTCTTTGCTATTTTTCATTTCATTTCTTTATTGCCAAGAAAACAATCATTACATAATTGTACAGGCAGAGTCAAAAATACAATAAAATAATCATTAACTAGTTATAGCATAAAATTCATCAACACTATAAATAAAAACTATTGTATGTTAACAATCTTTTTAATACAGCATTTAAAACTTTTCGATGGTAGATTTTTAAAGTATAATGGCAGATGATTATATAACTTAATGGCAGTATATTTAAAGCTATTTTGTGTTGTACTGTAGGATACTAAATCATTTCTTAGTTCCTGCCTATTTCTAGTTTCATAACTGTGGTAATCACTATTAGATTTGAAAAGATGTATGTTCTGTTTTTACATAAATAAGGCACTGATAAATGTAGATACATGGAATTGTCATAATTTGTAACTTAATAAATAAATTCTTACAATGGGATCTAGTTGGAGCTTTACAAATCAATCGAACTGCCTGCTTTTGCAAGACAAACAGACAATGAGAGTAAGAGCAGTTGGCCCAAAAGATGGCACGATACATTAAAAAAGAATGTATATAACTATAATAAATTAGAAGAAGAACATCATTTAGAAACTGTGTAATTTAAATTTTCTTAACATAAAGATACCTCTAGTGATCCTGGGTAAAATATAATTAATGGTGAGAGAACCATTTTAAATCAGATTGCAACAGAACACCAAGAAACTTAACAGAACTGTATCTCTTTAACATCTATTTAAAGACATTGCTAAATCTTGTGTCTTTTCTAAATTTAAAGACAGACTATTAACATTGCACCAATCTGAGAGTAAACCAATCTTAAAATTAAAAATATCAGTGATTTTGTCTTCACAAAGTAACATTTAGGCAAATATCATCAGCATTACAAGTGACACTGTGTATTATCATCATCTAAAATAGCTGGCAGATCATTAATATATATGATAAACAAAAGTGGTCCTAAAATAGATCCTTGCGGAACACCATTAACAACATCCTAAAACTAGATAACGACCCCATTAAAAAAACACACACTGAGTTCTATTACTAAAATAGGACTCAATGAAAGACTAAGACATCTGATCAAAACCCATATGTTTAAGCTTAACCAACAGTGATTTATGCTGCACTGTGTCAAAGGCCTTTGAAAGGTCAAAGAACCTTGATTCCACACAAAGCCCCTTCTCCATGCCATCCAGACAAGCCTGAAGAAAGGCACGAACCGCATCACAAGTGGTGCGATTCCTTCTAAAACCAAACTGCTTGGCTGAAAGCAAACAATTTCGTTCCAAGTAATTATAATTTGTAGGCTTATTAACCTCTCAAAAAACCTTCGAAAAAACAGGGTACAAGGGACACAGGTCGAAAAACTATGATTACTCATCCTTACTGCCCTTCTTATAAACAGGAATCACCTTACTTATCTTCAGTTTATCAGGAAAATAACCTACATCTAAACATGAATTAATAACATTACATAAAACTTCAGAAATATAATAACTGCTTATCTTTAAGATTTAGAATTGAGATAAAAGACATCCTTCCTGACTATTACTGCTACTTAAAGAATTTATAGCTGAGAAAACATCTTCAACACTTACATGAGTAAAACGAAAAAAAACAGAAGTCACATTATTATAAACATTTTACAGATAAAAACTAACATTAAAAATACTATTTGGTATATTACTGACTAGATCATTAATACTGTTGATAAAATAATTGTTGAAACCTGTAGCAGTTAAATTAATACTATTATTGGTATTGGCTTTAGCCTTACTATTGACAGAGAGGTTATCTTTGACAATGTTCCAAAGTTGTTTAGGTTTGTTGGAAGAGTTAGCCACCAATGAATTATTATAACTGAGTTTAGCTAATCTAATCTCCCTTGCAGTAAATGTTTTTTCAACCTTTTTATATGCATCCAGGAAAATATTGAGAATTTGTATCCTTACTTAAATAATAGTAATGTAGACAGGATCCTTAAGAGCTATTAAAATCAGGAGAGTACCATTTATTAATATTAGAATTTACACTAGATCTTTTTTTGACAGTTTTAATTGGAAAAGTTAAGTTTAACTACCCACATAAATAAATTTAAAAAACAACAAAAACTTATCACTAGCAGCTGAATAGCTGTAAACAGGTAACCAGTTCATGGTATTCAAATTTCTCAAAAGGTAAGAGTTTCTTTATCTTGAACCAACCTAGTAAGAGACGTTGTCCTACCTCCTCCGAAACTGTAGACAGCTCCATGGAAGTTGACACCGCAAAATGATCAGACTCCACTGTAGGAACTACCTTTACCGTCCATCTATCAGGATGAAACACTAGTGACAATGTTGTCTATGCAGGTGCCCCTGTTGATGTTCCCAGGACGTGTAATTGAATTATTCAACATGATATTCAACCTGTAACCTCCAACTAAGTTACTAAACGCCACAGTGTTCCTGTCCTTGGTCTCGAGAAAGTTAATGTTAAAATCAGCACAGATGATCACTTCATGATTCACATGGGAAGCAGTTTTGCAATAGATCATCAAATAACAATAAAAAACCTGTCAATATCCGTTGGTTTTAGGTACTCTGTATAAACAAACAACAAAGAGCATTTAAAGTGTCCACATAAACAGCCGATATTTCAAAGAGCAATTCGACAGCTAACTTATTAATCCAGGGTACTTCATGAAAAGTTAGATTATTTTTAATAAATATAGCCGAACCACCATGTGATGTGAACTGTCCTACAGAAAGAGGATGCCAGTACATAGTTAGGCAACTTAAAAAGAGATATCTCGTCCAAAGTGAGCCAATGCTCCGTTATGCAAATTATATCACTATTGTTTGTGTGACCAAGGGCCTCAACTGAGACCGACTTTTCCCTCAGTCCATGACAGTTCCAAAACAATTAGGTTAAACCTTCTTACAGTTGGCCTGGCTATAGTGCAAACTTTGCTATTTACTACAGTTTGGGTTTGCCTAAAAAAACCATACTCCTTAACCTTATTATTTTTTAGGCTTAGGCTGATTGTATTCACATATTAGTGTTCCACTCTTGGCCAGAACTCAGAATTTAACACTTTTGAGGCTAACTCCAAAGGCAAACCAATTTTATATGATTTATAAGTATCATACTTTGTTTTCAACTCGACACACTCTGAATTGTTAACACCGGCTCCTTCCAAGTAGCTAACTAAATCTTCTTTTTGAACTTCAGGCGATAGACGAGATATAAATATCCAACTCCGTTTTCCAATAGCTTTTAGCTTGCATACATTTGCCTCTTCACTCTTCTTCGTACCAATTAATAGGCTTAACATTGGACCTGGAGTTTCTCTTTTTCTTGGAAGAGTAAAGTTCCCACTTATTCTCACGTAAGGAAGGAAAAACTTCTTTATTTTTCTCGTAACCAGGTCCCCCATAGATTTCTTTATCTTCAAATCCAAGAAAAACGTCTCCTTCAATTGAAAACATTGCCATTTGACTTACTAGGACTAAACGACTTTACACCCTTAGGATTATTATTGGTGTTACTGTCATGATTATTGTCATGATTAGAGTTGTTGGGCCTATTTCCCCCATCAGTTGCTGACTTCATTGACTCTTTAAACTCTTGATCTCGTTAAAGGGTCGATTAACGTCCTTTGCCGACTGTTCTTGTGAAGGAACGGTTAGGCCTATTGATGCTGGAACACTCGTTGATTTTGTGGAACCCTAAAGTTTAAAATAGCTGAACTGACATACACAATGAAGGATGTAGGTCTGTCACTACAGACTGCCTTGTTGAACGAATTAACATTGTGCTTAGAAAAAACCGTAGAAACACAATTGCTTTGTCTTTAGAATTTCCAGAGGTGTTAAGATCTTCTCTTTACTCTATTGTTACAGATATTTTAGCCTACAAAAAGAAAATGACTTCAGCTTTGGCATTTCTCAAATTGATCCTGGAATTTGCAATTTGGCCATCTTTAAACTTTCGACACCATAATAACTCATAATGGTTTATCCTTAAACACGGTACATTCTCCAATAGATTTATGCAGAACTATTGCCTTCTACTTGCGGGATACAAATAAAACTCCTCAACTCACATTCGGCCGGAGAATCAATAGAGGCAGCCATGTTTGTGTGACTGCTGCTCAGCGCAAACTGGCTACTTGAACTTGGCAGTGACTAACGTTGTAGTGGAGAAGATGCGCGATCAACTACTTGTGCATACCACGGACCTGCCACTTATCTGGCCATCATGGCATGAGATCGAAGGTTAAAAAATAAAATGGCCATCTTATATATTTATATATTTCCAATTATTTTCTCATTTTCCCTTCAGTTAACTATTTTAGATAACTTTTATATACCATGCAAGTTTGGTGAAATGTTTTTATTAACCTTAGAGCACTGATCTTGAAATATTTGTAATGGTATTGAGTAAATTTTTGGTTCTACACTTATAAGTTCTCCAAAATTCAATAACACCATAATAGTTTATTATAATTTGAAACTGTAACTAATTGTGAAGAAATCAATATGCAACACGATAAGTTAAGTATAAATTATTGTCACTTCAGGAATTTTATCAATTAATGTTAAGGGAAAATTAAGACATAGAACAATAATAAATCTTTTAACACATGAGAGGGTGCAACTTCTTCCTGGATGCGAGAGGTCGGGTGAAGACAATTTTCTTACGCTTACTTTTTAAAAATGTGTTTAATAAGAATTTTGTTTTTTAATCTTGTGATGCAATCACTAACTGTGTCTCATAATATACTGTTTTAAAATTTTCTGCAAATAAACAATTTTTTATTTATCATTTGAATTGAACTTACAACTTTGTACAAACATTTTTGTCCATATTGTGCTTTAATTGTGTATATCAAAGTTAATTTAATTGTAATATTGTGCAATTTACTTTTATTTTTATTGTAGATATTAAGGTTGTAATTTTTGGATAAGACAAATTAATGTTGCTTATAAATCTCACAGTAAGTAATATATAATGCATTACATAAATCTAAGTCATTTTATAAAAGCTAACAAATGTATACCCAAAATCTTTAAACAAATTGCTTTACTATTTTTTGAAGGCATAAACTTTTGAATCTTATAAATCTTAAAAACAAGAGAAAAGTGAATACCATCATAACTTTTTTTTATTAATTTATAAAGATTATTTCTTTCATTATAACTATATGTAACAACCAACCCTGATAACAATATAATTACAACACTATGGAATTCAGGTTTTATATGTGTATTCCATAAATGAATTAGTGAATCTCTGCTAGAAACAAAAACTCAGCCTGCTGTTTGGTAAGTTTCTGACTGCCCCTTACAGGGTAAATAAACAGTTGCCACTGTAGCATAGAAGTCATCTTTGGCGATAGAAACTTTTCATTGATCAAATTTTGAACTTCTGAAAAAACTCAAGCCGGCTGTACTGGCGGCCATCTTGATTGTAGCTCCGTAAGAACAATGTTAATACACTTTACAACCTTATTTTTAGTTGTAGATTATGAAAAATATTTAACTGTAAAGATAATATCATTAATAGGGATTGAAACACTTATTAGTTATTTAATATTGTCTTGTTATTCAGGAAAAAATACAAATATTTCTGTACTTTTATTATTTTAATATTCAACAAGAAAACACTTCAAAAGAAGCAAAAAGCGTCTGAATGCAAATTAATTATACTTTTAATTATAATTATACAAAAATGACAAAAATGCTATGATAGAAAAACATCATGAAGTTCAACATCAATCTTATGGCAGGTAATCCAAGTTCGTTTCACTACAAACGGTTAGGTATAAGTTGGAAATTTTACAACCTATTAATCTATAAGATGTTTCCTAAAACTCAAACTCCTCTTTTTAAAAGTACTTCTTCTTAATTTGAAAACTATTTAAATTTAAAAATATATTTTATTAGTTTTAAATTTAAATTTTAACAGTTAGACAACAATTGATTTTCTTTAAATATGTGTTTGTAATAGATTTCTCATCCTATACTTTTTTACAGATAGCACAATCAACCATACACTCTTGTTCAATTTTATTAAATTAAAAAACCTCACATTTCCTTTAGTTCTCTGTTGTAAATGTATTTCTCTTCATTAGTTATACTTTTTAAATTTAAAACAGCAATATAATTCTCTTATATAAAAATATAAATTTGTATTTATCCAAGTAGTTATAAGTTTACATTAAAGTAAAATATTAATATACAGTGTATCAATCTATGATAGAACATAAAATCATATATGTATATATATATATATATATATATATATATATATATACAGGGTGATTCATGAAGTTCTCCCCCCCACTTCTACAGCACATTGTACTAGTAAAAATAATGAAAAAATGTTATATAAACATAGGTCCGAAAACGCTTCGTTAGCGAGTTTACAGCTAGCGAAAGATTTCGCCAGAATTCCTGGGTAAAGAGTAAAATAAAGCCATACTGAACTTTTGGAAAGGTTAATTAAGTAAGAAATTATCGTGGATTCTTATGTATTTTTTACCTGATAAAGCTAATAAAATAGGTTTCAGAACTGTACCTGTAGTAGTTTTTGAGGGATTCAGGGTTAAATGCAAAAAATTGGGGGGCACGAAACAATGTTTTTTTTTAAGTTTGATGTACAATAACTTTGTTTAAATTGGTAATAAATACATAAAATCAACAAACATTAATTGTAGAGAATTTAATTCTGAGAAAATTTGATATAATCAAAGTGTAAAATAAAACAGAAATTAAGTACCAAAAAATCGATTTTATTCAGTATAATTACATTACTAGTTTTAAGCAAAATTAATCAGGTTGGGCCAACCGTACGCACCTTTTTATAATATATGTTCGAAAAATGAATAATATACATCATTATCAATACATTTTGCAGCACGTTTGTTTATTGCTTTTGTTGCGTTTCTTAATTTTTCAGGACTTCCCTGTATCTGCACAGCCGAATCCATTAATTCATCACGAGAATTCACTTTTGTCTTGTATACAATGTCTTTCATCCATCCCCAGATGCAATAATCCAATGGAGATAGATCTGGTGATCTTGGTGGCCAAGGGTGAGGCCCTCCACGACCAATCCAGTGTCCAGGAAATTGATGATTTAAGTAAGCAGAAACGGCACGCGTGAAAAGTGGGAGGTGCTCCGTCATGCTGCTGGAAGTACAAATTTTGTCTGAGATGTAAAGGAACATTCTCTAACAGCTGCGGCAACTCTTCTTGAAGGAAATGCAAATAGAACTCAGCATTTAGGCGTCCAGGTAATATGAAAGGTCCAATCAGCCGATTGTGCAAAAAGGCCAACAACCAGACATTGATGCTAAATCGGTGTTGAAAGTTCTGTTCCACTACCTCATGTGGATTTTCTTCTTCTGCCCATGAGTGTTCATTGTGCAAGTTATTGACACCATCCCGAGTGAATTGTGCCTCATCCGTAAACAAAAATACGCTTGTAGAGTTGATTATTAATATTCAAAAAGTTGCAAAACTCCATGCGAAGCGGAACCATCCCCTAGCTGTAGATGTTGAACCTTTTGTTTATGAAACGGATAAAATTTGTTTCGATTAAGTGACCTCCACACCGTTGACTGCGAAACTCCTATCCGCCTAGAAATACGTCGTGTACTTACACCTGGACTGCGATGAACAGCATTAATAACAATATCATCATCAAGTTGGACAGCTCGTTCATAATTGGTTCTAGTACTTGGTAGTGATCCTGTTCCCGAAGAGTACGAAAAAGTTTCCTGAAATTGTTTTGGTATCTGGAATCCTCCTATTAGGGGTAACGTAGTTCATATTCTTCTACAGCAGCTCTAGCATTACCATTACAGTAACCCAAAATAAAAACCATATCATGCGTATTCCTCTGATGTAAATAAGTAAGGCATTTTTTCGCTGAATAAACAATCGAATTATAACTCACAGAATAAATTGCATTTAATAACACGATTCACAGAACCCATCTCCTGCTGTAGCTTGCAAAACACCACTAATACACAGTTTCTAACGTAACAGTACAGAATACCATTGTTGATCAGATGTTATTCGTGCGTTACCAACTTAGAAAATTAATAAAACAAAAAACTGCATTTCGATGATTAGTAAACAATAATGGGAAAATGTTTGCTTCATTTATTTTCAAACATTTGATGTAAATTTTTATTTAAAAAAAAAAATACAACGTAATAAAACATGATATTTTTAATTTACAAACAAATTATATTTAACAGTTAATCTTGTTTTCTCAATTTATCTCATCATTAAGGAACAAACATCTTGTTTTTGTTTTTATTTTAACTAAATACCGTACGGTATTTCTTTACAGCTAGTAATGTATTATACTGAATAAAATCAATTTTTTTGGTACTTATTTCTGTTTTATTTTTAGACTTTGATTATATCAATTTTCTCAGAATTAAATTCTCTACAATTAATGTTTGTTGATTTTATGTATTTATTACCAATTTAACAAAGTTATTGTACATCAAACTTAAAAAAAAACATTGTTTCGTGCCCCAATTTTTTGCATTTAACCCTGAATCCCTCAAAAACTACTACAGGTACAGTTCTGAAACCTATTTTATTAGCTTTATCAGGTAAAAATACATAAGAATCCACGATATTTCTTACTTAATTAACCTTTCCAAAAGTTCAGTATGGCTTTATTTTACTCTTTACCCAGGAATTCTGGCGAAATCTTTCGCTAGCTGTAAACTCGCTAACGAAGCGTTTTCGGACCTATGTTTATATAACATTTTTTTCATTATTTTTATTAGTACAATGTGCTGTAGAAGTGGGGGGAGAACTTCATGAATCACCCTGTATATATATATATATATATATATATATATATATATATAATATATATATATATATTATATATATATATATATTATATTAAAAACTCTAGTTAATAATTAGTACTGTAGTATTAATTAACAGAATTGTTTTGCTAATCAGCTTTTAACTACTGCAATATCTTTATTGCCAAAAATGTTTGTATGGATCAAAATGTATTGCAGTTTAAAAAATCAATACAATCTTTTTAACTATAGTGTAATAACAATGTTATTTTGTAGATGGCAACATTAACAACAATTTATATTTATTTACTAGCGCATATATATATATATATATATATATATATATATATATATATATATATATATATATATATATATAAGTAAATAACATAGTTTGTTTTCTTTTTTATATTTGCTCTCACTTAAGTGAGTATGATTATTTGTATATTTATATTTATTCTATCTGATTGTTTAGACATGAGAATTAACAAACAAACAGACAGGCATTGACTTTTCCAATGACCAAGTGGTAGAACTTTGAAGTATGCTGAGAAAATCAAGTACTATTAAAACTCAATTAAAACTTTATAAAGTTTAATACATATATAACACGTTAAAAGTTAATAAACAATAAAATGTAAATATAAATATTTTTATCATTTGTAGTCTTTCAATAGCTTAATACATATATAACATGTTCAAAGTTACTTAACAATAAAATATACATGCAATTAGAACATTAAAGAGTCTTGATCAGTTTTTAAGTTTTCTTTGGTACTACATTTTTGGTTCTTCATTTTGGTTCCCAATTTCATTTGGTAGCCGATTTCGAAGTTCCACCCATCAACATGTTTCATCTTGTATACTGAAGAGGATTGAGTAGGCCCAGTGAAGTCCCTGAAAATAAAAATAAATAGATACCAGTTTCATACTGGGAGATCAAACAGAAAGAAAGGGAGATTTTGTGTGTGGCTGTCATCTAGAAATGTCAAACTGAATGATGCAGAACGAGTTTCATACACAGTCCTGCAGAGCTTAGAGAAGTGTAATATCCCTTCCAGCACATTTGCTAGAAAGGGAGATTTCTTGTGGCTGCCATCTAGAAATGTCAAACTGAATGATGCAGAACCAGTTTCATACACAGTCCTGCAGAGCTTAGAGAAGTGTAATATCCCTTCCAGCACATTTGCTAGAAAGGGAGATTTCTTGTGGCTGCCATCTAGAAATGTCAAACTGAATGATGCAGAACCAGTTTCATACACAGTCCTGCAGAGCTTAGAGAAGTGTAATATCCCTTCCAGCACATTTGGAAGAAAGGGAGATTTTGTGTGTGGCTGTCATCTAGAAATATCAAACTGAATGATGCAGAACGAGTTTCATACACAGTCCTGCAGAGCTTAGAGAAGTGTAATATCCCTTCCAGCACATTTGCTAGAAAGGGAGATTTCTTGTGGCTGCCATCTAGAAATGTCAAACTGAATGATGCAGAACCAGTTTCATACACAGTCCTGCAGAGCTTAGAGAAGTGTAATATCCCTTCCAGCACATTTGCTAGAAAGGGAGATTTCTTGTGGCTGCCATCTAGAAATGTCAAACTGAATGATGCAGAACCAGTTTCATACACAGTCCTGCAGAGCTTAGAGAAGTGTAATATCCCTTCCAGCACATTTGCTAGAAAGGGAGATTTCTTGTGGCTGCCATCTAGAAATGTCAAACTGAATGATGCAGAACCAGTTTCATACACAGTCCTGCAGAGCTTAGAGAAGTGTAATATCCCTTCCAGCACATTTGCTAGAAAGGGAGATTTCTTGTGGCTGCCATCTAGAAATGTCAAACTGAATGATGCAGAACCAGTTTCATACACAGTCCTGCAGAGCTTAGAGAAGTGTAATATCCCTTCCAGCACATTTGGAAGAAAGGGAGATTTTGTGTGTGGCTGTCATCTAGAAATATCAAACTGAATGATGCAGAACGAGTTTCATACACAGTCCTGCAGAGCTTAGAGAAGTGTAATATCCCTTCCAGCACATTTGGAAGAAAGGGAGATTTCGTGTGTGTGGCTGTCATCTAGAAATGTCAAACTGAATGATGCAGAACCAGTTTCTAACGTTAATATGTACAACAATGATGGTATGATGACTACTTAGTAATTAGTTCGCTCACAATAATTTCAAAAACCTAGAAAATTCTATTATCTTGAAACGGAAGAAGTTAGAAACATTCACTTGTATTCCCACAATGGTGTATACTTCTTAAAACTGTGTACACTTGCTATCTTTATAATCTTACAAATTTAAAAAAACATGTAAGAACAAAAATGTCTTGAATTACCAGAAATTTCTCAATTCGGTTTTTGGTTTTACTCTACACAGTTTGCTCTATTAATTGAGATAATTGTTAAAAAATGTTTTAAAGATGTAAGAAAATATATGAGTATAAAAGTGATTTAGAATCCTAATATTATTATAAATTATATGTCTTGCTTCCATGTGTAAACTATTCTACCGACTGTGCTGAAATTTTAAATGGACATTCTTACGGTCCCTGGTATGAATATATGTTTATTCTTATTTCAAAATCCCTCTGGCCTACTCCCCACTGAACTCTAATATATATAGTTAAATGACAAGGCAATCAGAATAATCTATTAATGCCATGTAAATTAGTACAAAACACCTAATAGAGAAACAAATTTCCAAATAAAAATACAATCACCAAATTGTAAAAGCTTTGCCACAAAATACAGAGATAATTTAGTTTAATTATATAAAACTAACACATGCATTAAAATTTTGTTATATAATTATTATTTATTTGTGTTTAGTTATTTGACATTAACTACAATAAGTTTAATGGGTTCTAAGTTTCATGTTTGTTTTTAGTTTAATACACACAATTAAACTATTAAAATTAATTAAATGTGTGTGTGTATAAACAGCAATAGTCTTAAACACCAATTTTAATTTTCAATAAAGATTGAATAGATTATATATATATATATATATATATATATATATATATATATATATGTATGTATGTATTCAAGAGAACCACTCTAAAAGAACGCTTGGACAAGCTGGGAGCACCGAACATGTCACACTTGAGAGATATCAGTTGTTTGTTGCTCCCAGCTTGTGCATTGTGCAAGCATAACTTTAAAAGTGGCCGTTCTTGATTATACTGACAGATTTTGCTGAAACAAGTACCGTTGGAATTGTAATGAAACTGTTAAAATAGTTGATGTCTAGTAAATGTTTATAAGCGTACTGGTTTTTTTTTTGTTATTTGACTTTAAAAATTTTCAAAAGAGACCATTTTGTTAATATTAAAGAATATAACACAACTATTTTTTAAACTATTTCTCTTATTTATTCAAACCCATGTGCTAAATTTGGTTTCTTTAAATGAATCAGTTTTAGAGGATAATACATTTTGTCTAAAAAATACAAAATGGCGGCTAGCGACTAGACGAGACATTTCTCGGCCTATGTTTATATGACATGTATTGTTCAAAATTAAATATACTGTCACTCACAGAAGTTTATGACATCCTTTTGTGAACACCCTATGTACTGTATATATATATATACATACAGTATATATACCTCTCATTTAAAAAGGCAGTTAGATGAACATGAGTGAGAAAAGAGTCATCTGCTGTTATTACTACTCTACATACAGCTTATTCTTTTAGTTCTTGTTGCCTACCTACAAAACGACAAAATCATTATACCATTTGGGGAAAATGCTAAGTTGATAGCAGGTTTTATGCAAAAACATATTTAATTCATAAAATAATACAAAAAAGTATATTTAATTATTATATTTTAATTAAATTTTTATTTTAGTTCTGGAGAATTGATTGATTGGTTTTGTTTTGTTTGTTTTTGAATTGAATACCCCTTCCCCCACCGACCATGTATTAAACCACAATAAAAACTTGGAATTAATTAGTTTTGAAATATATTTATCGTGTATAATTAATTGTAATACAAACTATGTGATAGTTACAATTGGTCTCAAACCATTCCTGTTTCTTTCAGTTTGAGATATAATTGTTCATGCTAATAGATTGCTATGCTTTATCATAAAAAATATTTTTATCCAATATTAAAATTTATGAGATTTAATGAGAACATGTTCCACTATCTTTTCATTAATTAGTCTCAATAAAAGTATGTTCAATGACTTCTTTTGAACTTGTTTCAATGTTTCTATCACCATTTCCTTGGAAATGGTGATAAAAAAATTCTTGAGGAACGTAAATTTAACCGATTTCTTGAAAACCATTGGAGGTACCAAAGGTTGTTAATAACAAATTGTTTAATAAATGTTATAAGCAATCCAGAACACTTTTCTTTTTTTATCTAAGTATGTAAATAGCGTAGTTGTGAGTTTTATAAGTTTGAATGGTCACATCGGAATGCAATTTTTAGTAAGTGCCATCACGAGGACAATTGAATAGGTTGATTCTTTTACTAAATTCACATGAAATATCCAAAACATACAACAAACAATTATCCCAGTGTAACTTACCTGATGTTTGGCAATTAAGCATGAAGTATCGCCTACAAGCATTCAAAAAAGTGCATTACAATAAATACACATGTAATAATAAAACAACAACAAAAGTCTTCAAGTGCGTCCACAATGGTCCTCATGAAATTCATATTAGTTAATTGAAGTGGTAATAAGTTGTAAATGGATGTAACGTTTCCGGCCACTGGACTTGAAATGAGCTGTTAACCCGAATTTCTGCGTGAACCTGTCTCTGCAAAGCTGCAGGCAAGCACATGTTCAAGTTGTAGAATAACCCAATTAATTGGTCTTGGCGGTCACGTTTTATAGACACGCAACCAATCATAGTTCATTAGTTATCATAGCCTGCCATGCTAACACAACTCTACATTTACGAAATATTTGTTAGATATTTCTTTACAAATTAGAAAAGCTATGTAAAATACGTGTTTGTTAGTATATTATTTTAAAGAACTCAAATATTTTACCCCAATATGAACAGTTTGACATAAAAAGCTATTGAAAAAAGGTTAAGTTGTCTCAGTATTCGTGAGTTTGCAGTTGGTTCGTTTTATGAATTACGAAATCAAAACGCTTTACAGATTATGTGCACTAAACAATAATGCTATGTTATTAAATAAAACTAATTTCAAACATAGAGTTTATTTGTAAGCCTATAATGTACTAATGTTTATGTTTGTATTGGACATTAGTTTGTCTGAAGACTGCGACATTTCTGTTCGCAACAGCTGATCAGCATAGCTTCCCGCGCATGCGCTTCGAAGCTCGCGCCGTGGATTATCACGTCGAATACACTGAGAATGTTATCGTACTCTGATTTGACGGGCGTTGGAAAAGTTATTCGGCCTGATCCCTTCATGTAACCCCCCACCGTTATCTCACTAACAACATCTTATTATTTTGCTAACGAAAGTAAGATACAATATATGTTGCTAAACACAAGTGTGAAAAATTATTCATCGGCCCATTTAAGCATAGTTTTAATCCATTTAATGAACTCTAAAAATGTATAATAATTAGTCTATTGGTTGTCCGACTAAAATTATTGTTGAAATATTAATGATTGCGAGAAAAATCCTTGAAAGATGTGTTATTTAAATTTTATATTCTCAATTGAAGATAATTCGTCTTTTGTATCGACATTCTAGTTATGATTCATAGGATCAGACCGGACGCAAGTTTTGATGTATTTGTTGTCTGACCGTAGGAACTTCACTTTTTCACTTGAATGCACGATATAAATAAACACGATCGAGATTGTAAAATCCAAAGTAAGATTGTTATTTTAACAGTAATATTGTCAAAGTTTCTTCGAAATTTAATAAACGATATTACAAATTTAGCCTATAGTAGCGTTACAGTTATTAGATTGAGATATCTCGTCCGTCGACTCTGTCCCTACAAAAGACGTGTTGGGGGCGGTAAAAGTGCCCGAAAAAAACAGCCTTAGTACGGGCCTGAATGTAGCTAATACTGGTTGATAAAACGATAATAATCCCGGTAACTGAGTAAACTCAATAAATTGTTTATAGTAATTTGATCAACAACTGCTATGCGATAGCCTACATGTATTGTTTGTGCAAATGAATTAAAAAAAAACAGTGTAGGTAGTTAAGTGAACAAAACCGCATATCGTTATTTTTGGACACCGACAAACATATCATTTTTTGTTCCAAGTTCCTTTTGACGGCGGAATAAATGTGGTGTTAACAGGATTTTTTCAAAAATGTACCCTATTTTAAAATCACAATGTCATTGTAAGCATAGCAGAACAGGATTGCTGAAAATGGTGGGGGGCTTGAGTACAACAACCTCCCTCTTCCCGGATAATGAAGGTCTCACCAAAACAGTGCATAAACAAGTATCTCTATCCCTTTCACTCGGTGCTTTTGTCCAGATATTTTATCTATTTATTTTTAATACTGTATATTTTGCCCTTGTGTTATATTTGATATTATATTATTTTATTAATCGGCTGAGCGTTATCGAAGTTTATCATTCGATGGCCTGAAAGAGTTGTATCTTTTTCTGTTTGTATACCTGCCTCTGTTGGCAAGGCTGAGTTCGATTTTGGTGTCTATCCATGGGATTTGGCTGAGCTTATGGAAGCTTGTCTAACAGCTTGGGGCCTGTAAAATGTCTTTTGTGTTCGATTGTCTGTCTGTCCGCAGGATTTCTTAAGTGCGAAATGAGCAGTAGACATCTAATTGCGAGCAACTTCAATGAACCCTGTTACACGACATAGGGTCTGGCGTAGTGTACTGCTACCAAATATATTATTATAGGCTAATTAGAATAATGCCATGATATTTCCTTGCTAAAATAGGCCATCCGGCTTAGTATGAACGGAGATTTTGTGATAACTGAAAATATTAATTTGCCATGGGATTTACATGTACTTAATAAATCTATAACAGTTTAAAATACAAACAAACTGTTTTTAACCAAAAGGTTAGGCAGTTTTATGAGCACTCTAGAATGTTTCATATTTTTTAATCTAGGTTTATAAATAACAGAGTAGGGAATTTGTTTTAGTTTAATGGTCACCGCATTAAAACAAAATCGTGTACCAAGCTGAACAGTGAACTTAGCCGAGATATCTATGAAATCAATTTTAGTACCAAGCCTCAATATATTTGGCCTTTTGGAACTATTATCGTTTCCACTAGCGTCGCTATAAAACATATAGCCTAAATAGATTTATTGTAGAGATTGTGACATTTTTGTGGGTTATTCAGGAAAAGTAGATTTCACTACTTTTTTATATAAAAACAAATCATTGTAAAACACTACTAGATTAGAGAAGCGATTCGTTATTTTCCTTATCATATATATATGATATATGATATATATATATATATATATATATATATATATATTATTTAGCAGATTTTTCATTAAAGTCAACTTTTGTTAGTTCAGAGCCGATGTTTAAATAACGGTCTGTTTACTTTACAGTAAAGTAGTAATTCTACTTTGAAGCATGTGGAAAAGATAAACATGCGTGGCGCAAAACTAAAGCTTTTTCGCCGTGTAAGACATACATCGATAGCCCGTCAAAAGAAGTAGTCTTTTCAACAAGGAGCAACAGTAACCTCTCACTAGCACGTCAGGATAGCCACTGAACGGAGAAACGCCCTGCCTGACACCAAAATGGCCGCGACAGTCCTGCCCCTAGTGGCTACAGAGCAAACGAGCTTGCCGTCGCGTTCCGTGACGCGAAACGAAAGTTTTCCTTAAAGCAAAACATACATCCATAGCTCGTCAAAAAGGTAATATATATTTATAAAGTTTACTTACTTAAAGAAGCACGGGACACAAAACCGAATTTTAATATATTGACTTACATAAGGTGGTAGAAAAAAGTGATTTCTTCTTCAACTATTGGACATCGTCAACTCTACAAGAGAATAGACCTGGTATTTATGTGAGGATTTTGTGGCAGACATGTTTATAGTAATTTGATCAACAACTGCTATGCGATAGCCTACATGTATTGTTTGTGCAAATGAATAAAAAAAAAAACAGTGTAGGTAGTTAAGTGAACAAAACCGCATATCGTTATTTTTGGACACCGACAAACATATCATTCTTTGTTCCAAGTTCCTTTTGACGGCGGAATAAATGTGGTGTTAACAGGATTTTTTCAAAAATGTACCCTATTTTAAAATCACAATGTCATTGTAAGCATAGCAGAACAGGATTGCTGAAAATGGTGGGGGGCTTGAGTACAACAACCTCCCTCTTCCCGGATAATGAAGGTCTCACCAAAACAGTGCATAAACAAGTATCTCTATCCCTTTCACTCGGTGCTTTTGTCCAGATATTTTATCTATTTATTTTTAATACTGTATATTTTGCCCTTGTGTTATATTTTGATATTATATTATTTTATTAATCGGCTGAGCGTTATCGAAGTTTATCATTCGATGGCCTGAAAGAGTTGTATCTTTTTCTGTTTGTATACCTGCCTCTGTTGGCAAGGCTGAGTTCGATTTTGGTGTCTATCCATGGGATTTGGCTGAGCTTATGGAAGCTTGTCTAACAGCTTGGGGCCTGTAAAATGTCTTTTGTGTTCGATTGTCTGTCTGTCCGCAGGATTTCTTAAGTGCGAAATGAGCAGTAGACATCTAATTGCGAGCAACTTCAATGAACCCTGTTACACGACATAGGGTCTGGCGTAGTGTACTGCTACCAAATATATTATTATAGGCTAATTAGAATAATGCCATGATATTTCCTTGCTAAAATAGGCCATCCGGCTTAGTATGAACGGAGATTTTGTGATAACTGAAAATATTAATTTGCCATGGGATTTACATGTACGGTACTTAATAAATCTATAACAGTTTAAAATACAAACAAACTGTTTTTAACCAAAAGGTTAGGCAGTTTTATGAGCACTCTAGAATGTTTCATATTTTTAATCTAGGTTTATAAATAACAGAGTAGGGAATTTGTTTTAGTTTAATGGTCACCGCATTAAAACAAAATCGTGTACCAAGCTGAACAGTGAACTTAGCCGAGATATCTATGAAATCAATTTTAGTACCAAGCCTCAATATATTTGGCCTTTTGGAACTATTATCGTTTCCACTAGCGTCGCTATAAAACATATAGCCTAAATAGATTTATTGTAGAGATTGTGACATTTTGTGGGTTATTCAGGAAAAGTAGATTTCACTACTTTTTTATATAAAAACAAATCATTGTAAAACACTACTAGATTAGAGAAGCGATTCGTTATTTTCCTTATCATATATATATATGATATATGATATATATATATATATATATATATATATATATATATATATATATATATATATATTATTTAGCAGATTTTTCATTAAAGTCAACTTTTGTTAGTTCAGAGCCGATGTTTAAATAACGGTCTGTTTACTTTACGGTAAAGTAGTAATTCTACTTTGAAAGCATGTGGAAAAGATAAACATGCGTGGCGCAAAACTAAAGCTTTTTCGCCGTGTAAGACATACATCGATAGCCCGTCAAAAGAAGTAGTCTTTTCAACAAGGAGCAACAGTAACCTCTCACTAGCACGTCAGGATAGCCACTGAACGGAGAAACGCCCTGCCTGACACCAAAATGGCCGCGACAGTCCCGCCCCTAGTGGCTACAGAGCAAACGAGCTTGCCGTCGCGTTCCGTGACGCGAAACGAAAGTTTTCCTTGATGCAAAACATACATCCATAGCTCGTCAAAAAGGTAATATATATTTATAAAGTTTACTTACTTAAAGAAGCACGGGACACAAAACCGAATTTTAATATATTGACTTACATAAGGTGGTAGTAAAAAAGTGATTTCTTCTTCAACTATTGGACATCGTCAACTCTACAAGAGAATAGACCTGGCATTTATGTGAGGATTTTGTGGCAGACATGTTCTGCGGTAGTCTGTTCATTGAGTGTTGGGAGTGAGGCTTAGCCCTTAACTCAGTATCTTAAAAAATAAATATCCAGATTTGAATTATTTCTTCTTCAGAAAAAGTACCAATTGGAATTCGCACACTTGTTTGAACCATACAGCCTTTGAATATTGATACTTATTATACTGTATTGGATATTACACAACTTTAATTCTAAAATAGAATATACCTGGCATACAAGTGAGATTTGTATGACAGAAATCTGCTGCTGTAGTATATTTCTGAACCATTTTAGATTTCATTATAAAGAACAGTGTTTTAGGATCTTAAAGTCGGAGAATGATACAGTTTTTATATAGCCTAGGTACCCGTGAAATAACTCGAATTGATCTCCATTCCGTGATATTTGATTGAATAGCTCCAACAATTTGAGTAAAAACCAAACTATTTTAGGGCACTAAGAAAGAATCTTTATAACAAGGTCCTTAGCTTTTCAGTAATACATGATGGTGGTCTGTAAGTAGACGGTACATATTATGCGATTGTTCATGCTTAATAGCTGCACGTATCAAGCGAAATGGTTCATGGCTCTTCTTGTAGTCTTTGCGCTTGTATGAGCTTCTCTGATTCGAAAACAATTATATTTCCAACGCTAAGGTTGGGTTAGGCTTGTTGCCCTGACCAAGGAGTGTGCCAAAAAGTGTATAATTATGACCAGTAATTTCTTACTCCAGTCTACTTTGCCCATAACGTTTGGTAAAAGAGTCGCTGAGGTGTTTTCTTACTGTCATTTTGTTTCGTTTTAATTTATCTTTAAAAGGACATGCCACAAGATATGGGTTGCAACTTGAAAATGTAAAGTTACCCTCTTCTGCCATCCTTGAAAGGGGGGGGGGGAATTTTTATCCTAAAAAAAAAAAATAAAAAAAAGTATTATTATAAGTATGGTGAAGACTGTGCATCGATGTCTCCACCTATTTGGAATATATCCAGGCGTATCAGGACTTAATTTACAGCCTAAAATGTAAGGTTATTTGCCCATAAATTTTGCTAGAAACGTTCTAGAGATGGTATATTCATGTCATTGTGTTTCTATTGAATAGATCTTTAAAATTACATGTCAAAAGTTAAGAGTTGAAATTTTAAAATTAAAAATTACATCCTTATGCCCACCTTTGAAAAGAGGGGGGAAAGTTTCATCCTAAAAAAATTCCAAAAAGGTATTTCAATAAGTATTGTGAAGACTGTACATCTATATCTCAATTCGTTTAGAATATATCCAGGCGTATCAGGACTTAAATTTACATCCTTTATATACAAATATAGAACTTCGAAGTTTCATACATTACATTATGTCATAGTTTATTAAGAATTTATAATTAAGACTAATTTAACCTGGCTATGACTTCAGCGGCAGTGACGTAAAACTTTATTAAAGCACTAATGATGGTGATAAACTGTCCGATAGTAAAACCCACTAATAATAATGGTGGTAACTATTATTGATAAATTTTAATACTTGATTGTGAGAAAACATTTACTTCAGATAGTGACAAGTACAATACACATTTTGAGTAGTTAATTATACATTTTCTATGCATTTTATGGCTGTAAACTCGGACAATTTAATACTGAAAAGTAAGTAGTATCCAATGCAATAATCTTTCCTTGATGGTAATAAAATAACCGATTAATAATTTGTTGCAAACATGAAATACTTATTTTTAGTTAAACAATATAGAATCGTAAGGTAAAAAGTTAAGAGAGTGAAAGGAGGATATACTATGTCATATAAAATTAAAGTAGCCTAAATTGTTTAAAAGTATAGATAAGTTAACGAGGAGTATTATACTTGAAAACAAATTATTGTTCATTAAATTAATAATGTACATTGACACAACTTTAATTCCCTGCCTTACTTAAACAATAGTTGGATATTACGGTTTCAAGTTGTATATATTAAAAACTACATTTTTCAAAATGTATTTCCTGGGACATTGTGGTAAAATTAAAACCTAACTTCTAATGAATATGTTTTGAACCTAAGATTCTGTTAATTAATAGAATACATTTTATTATTTTACTAGCTGTTACCCGTGGCTTCGCACGCAATCTTTAAAACCGAAGTCCTCATATTACTTACTAAAAGCGCTTATGATGTAAAATGATGGACTCCTATGAACATTTCAAACCATAAATAGGCATACATCAGGTAGATATTATTTAATTTCATGGTAAAGAGCATCAGAGTTCAACTTAATCAATATATCATATTTTGCACGTGGGAGAGCATTTCAAATCAATTAATTATATTTCCAACGTCACAGCTAAGCCTGCATTATTACTCTGATCAATAAAAAACAATACATAGGACTCGGAAACCTACTTCGGTCATAAAAAACATCTATTTCTTGCCCTTGTCATATACCTAAGGTCTAAGATATTTCCAGTACCACGGTATGCCTAGAGTTTGCCTTGTTGTCCTGACGAAGAAAAAATATATATATACTTACGTAGGACCGAGATGCCTACTTCAGTTAAAAAGTGCCTACTTAAGACCGTTTAAATTCACTTACCTACTATGTCACAGTTTAGCTTGCCATGTTGCCTCGATCAAAATACTATATGCGTTCGATTATCTAGTTCTTGGAAATCTACTTTGGTCAAAATCGTCTACTATCGGCTTCTGTAATCTACCTTCAGTCTAAAATATTTCCAGGGACATAGTTGAGTTTGCCTTGTCCCTGATGAAGAAAATACACAGATAAGTAGGACTGAGAAGCCTATTAGACTACGGCCAGGGGGAAGTCCTACCTACTTATTATGTACTTTCGGTATAAGAGGGAAATCCTTATTAAGGTTATGCAACATTTCAAAATAATCGGTATTGAAGTTTAGCGTTACGCTTGATTTTTTTGGTCTGTAGCCAAGGAAAGAATGAATCGTTGAGGCATGTTAGTATTCATTTCTCTGTTTCCAGAAGCCACTGTTAAAATGTCATAGCATAATGTCAAGGAAGCCCACCAGTTTAAATTAACTTATGTGTAAACATTCGTAACTTCGTTCATTAAGGTTGGTTTTATAACAGCGTTTAAATAATATTTTAAATGCATTAGATTATTTAAATCCATCACTGGCGCAATGTGGAGTAAAGTTTATAATATATTAATCTTTTATTTACTACTGCATTACACTATTGTTTACTTAATATTTAATCAATTTTAAATGTGAACTTATTATGTTTCAGCCAATTTGTCGAACTATATCCGAAAGGTGTAAACAGCTGTTTAGTACCAGTTTAATTTGGATTATGAAACGTAAAAACTACATTTTGTCTGAATTCCAAAATATTCCAGATAACTTTTTCTTCATAAAAATCTTCCTCGGATTTCAATGGACATTTTACAAAATGAATTAACCGAATTGGTCCAGCCGTCCCCAAGATTTACGCTTAGCAACACATTTTATGATTAATTTTTATTTATAAGGCTATGAAACTACGTTCTTAGCTTGTAAAAACCCTGTAAATAATCAATTCAATTTCAATAAGTTATTTTATTTAATTCTGTAATAAAAAGAGTGCACGATTAAGATAATGAGGACATCTCTTTATCTATATTTTACTGGGTGGATGCTAGGAAACCAGACAGAGCTACTTTAAATTATTAATTCCAGTCAGTGTTCAAGGACGTAGGGGGTTAAGGGGTCCGGACTCCCCAAATTATAAATTACTTTTTTTTAGTAAACAATTATTATTAATTAAATAATTCGGTATTACTGACATGTACTGCTGAAAGATCGTTCTCAACAAAGAAATGGGTCAAGAACTTTTTAAGGAACAAAATGGGGCCTTATTCTCTATCCACTACGGAAAACTATCAGTTGCCTGAACCCCTTCCCCCTAATGTTTTCCTTGAGTCTTGATAAACTATCATCTTGAGTCTTTTTGCGTGATCAATTGTGTGTGTCTTGATAATGGTTTTTAGTAAGCCGTCATCCAACTATTTAGTGTGTTGGTTATTGCAAATTAGTTTTATATAACGGTTCACTCATACATGTGTTCTCGGCTATTTTAATGTTAAATACTGTACAAGGTTAATGACGTTGTCAAAAGTGATAAACAAATACAAACAGAACATATACGACCTTTTCTGTTTAATGATAGAGCGTACAAGGCACTGCCGGCAGGACGTTACGTTCTCATTTGAGGACGTAATTCAACTGCTTACACGAGGACGAAAAGTCCTGCTGGCAGGACCGTTCTTGGTCCCATTAGAAAGAGGGAAATATAACGAATTAGCGCATGCAAGTCTGAAGTTGGTAGCTCTGGCCGTTCAGAAATGGCGGCGATTATAGGAAAGGGTGACCGTGTGTATGTTTTCGCTACTTATTTTGATACTCCAAATAGTGGAAATTCATGGAGTCGCTCGTTATTTGGTAGTAGTTATGATACCACTAAGTGTAATGGTACTGTAATTAAAGTGACGTTTAGTTGTGCAACAGTTCTGTGGGACATTGACAAAAACACAACTAGATGTTTGCTAAAAGACTTGTTCTCGAGTGATGGTCGAGCTGTCATCGCTGCTATAGGCCTACCCCGCCAGCTCATATCACCTGCAACGCTATCAGGTAAGAGAAAACTTTTCACTTTCTACCATTTATTAATAGTTGATAAATTAAAACTGAATTTCTTAGTATATTTTGGTCGTACTTGAATAGTAAAGGTATTCATTACCAGGATAGTTTCAAAGGGGACAAGTATAGATGACGGACTTTTGGCACACGTAAAACTCGTAATATTTGTCACATTAAAAGTTCGGATAAATGTTTGTTTATTATTAAAAAGGCATTGTTGTAAAGAAATTGTTTCAGATGATGCCCAGAAAAGTAAAAGGAGGAAGACTACCGTTCAACTGACCAGTGCTGAAAACAGTTCGTCGTCATCATCATCCGATGAATCTAATGATGAAGATGAAGACCTTGATAGCGGATCAAACAATATTATTGATTTACCTGCAGATGCAGAGGAAATCTATAATAATTCAAACTTAGTTTTAGTTAATGACACTGAGTGGGACTTTGGTAAACATGTAAATATTGATCAATTCAAGGACCATCAATACAAACCTCGTTTTTACTTGCTTAATACTAATCGAGAAATTCTATCCCTCAATGAAATGGATTTTTGGCTAATTTTTTCCCCCATTGATGATATAAACCATATTTTAGTTTGTTCAAATGCTCATTTGAGGAATAGAAGAAAACCAATTTCGAGACATGAGTTTTTCAAGTCAATTGGTATTTTGTACGCCATGAGTATAAATATGTTAGGGGTCCGCCGCAACTACTGGTCTACGGAAACCGACGGCCTCTTTCCTGCTCCAGCTTTTGGTTCTAGGTTTGGGATTGGTCTGCATCGTTTTGAAGAAATTTTAATGGCAATGGCATTTGCCATGCCTGAAGATAAAAGGAATGGAGATAGGTGGTATCAAGTTAGGGCTCTCATCAACATGTCCGTAACACATTGGAGGCAGAGTTTTTCCCCAGGTTTCAAATTAACTGTAGATGAATCCATGTTTGCTCGGTACGGGAAAGGCAACTACCGTGAAAATGGCATGCCTGCTGTGATGAAAATTAAAAGGAAACCTAAAGGAGTTGTTTGTGAAGTAAAAACTATTTGTGATAGCACATCAAGAATCATGATTGGGTTGGAAATCAATGAGGGGAAAGAAGAAATGAAAAATAAAAAGTGGCAAAAGGACTTTGGTGCCGGAACTGCAACAACGCTACGATTGACTGAACCGTGGCATGGAACTGGTCGAATAGTTGTAGGAGATTCTTGGTTTTCTTCTGTAAAGACCAGTATTCAGTTAAAGGTAAGAGGTTTGTATTTTTTAGGGATTGTTAAAACCGCCTGTAGAAACTATCCTCTGAAGCAAACTGTCCTGAGGTGCCCTAAGGAAAAGGGGTCTTTTATGTCAGCTACAGCTAGCTCGGAAAATGTAGATCTTATTTGTGTAGGATGGAGAGACCGTAAAGTTCATACGTTTGTAGGTACCTGCTCTACAACTTTACCTGGAAAACTATGTACAAAAAAAAAGATATGATGACAATGGAAAACTTTACACCAAAGAAGTAGCACGTCCAAAACTAGTAGAAGATTACTTCATGGGAGTTTCTTGCCATAGACATACATAACCACATTCGCCAAGATGGACTAGCACTAGAAACGGTGTGGCAAACTCAACAGTGGCATCATAGAATGTTTGCTTGTATATTTGGTATTATGGAAACTAATGCCTTTTTAGCACATAACCTTCACAGACCTGCCCTTGAAAAGAAGTCTCACACAGACTTCACTAAGGCACTAGCCTTGCAATTAATAAAAAACCAATTTGGCCTTCCCCCAGAAACAAGACCTGCAGAACCTTTGTTAATCGATGAAGTGAATTTACCTGTGGAGGTAATCTCGCACGTCCTTGTTAACCTTTCTAAAGATGACGAACGGAATCGAGTTCAAAGGAAGTGTATAATCTGCTCGAGAGTGCACGGAAAGCAAATAAAAGCAAGCTACTTTTGTAAGAAATGCGGACCTAATGCTGTCATGTGTAGCCCACAAACTGGCAGAGATTGTTTTGAATTCCATATAAAAAATGGTATACCCTTACGTCGTAAGAACTAGATATGTATTGAAAAAGGTGACTATGTAGCTATCAAGATAGAAATCATACTTTTTTGAATTTAGTTCTTTGAGATAGCTAAACATATTAGAAAATAAGTCCCAAGATTTTCAATATCTTTCCTAAGTATATGAATACATAATGAATTTTACTAATTAGTTGAAATACTTAATAAAGTTTTCTTGGGTAGATCTTAATTTTTACTACTTATTCTATACTTTTAATTTATTCATGTATTCTCTTTCTGTTGTGTAACGGAACAAGTTTATACTTCGTATGTTTATACATTTATTTTACATTTATAAAATAGATTACAAGGCAGTTGTTGTATTAGTCAGTAAGAGTCATATTAAACAGTTTTACAAAATTTACAGTAGTTTATTGTTCGCCCAACACCATATCTGAAGTATTACTGGCACTAATGCGCTCCGGTTACCAAAAGTACTGCCGGAAGGACGCGTCCTGCTGGAAGGACAGTTCAAACATTCGCCATAAGTGCCTTAAGTCCTGCTGGCAGGACGCAACGCTGCGTACAAAAGTACTTCCGGAAGGTCCTTCCAGCAGGACGTGGAACTGTACGCTCTATCATTAACAAATACAATCTGATATAAGACACGACGCGACGGCCAAACAACGTGATAAGGTCTATTTCAACCGATTACCGTCCGGTTGCCGTGTTTTGGTTGTGACGACCATTATATTTAAAAAGTGATAAAGCAAACAATAACACGCATAAAATAACTTACCTATTGAAACTTTTCTAACACACACGATAAACATACAACAAATGTTCTTACAATTAATTCGTAAATAATCACAAACTGCACAACCTGCTATTTTACTTTAAGTTAATTTATGAACACTCACTAGTATAATTTTTACAATCTAAATGCGATTACAAACCTGTTTAGAATGTAGGAAATTTTACATTTTATTCGTATTACTGTGTTTTAAACAACATTCTAACACCTCATCATTAGAGAGCATATATGTTCAGGAACCCAAACCTCGTATCGGTAAGTTCGTAGCCTATGCTTGAACCCTCTTTGTCAATTGCACCTTCAAGTTCATCTATGACTGTACGCAGAACAACCACTCTTTATATCCTTGAATCCCCGTATCTTCTGAAATCTTCACCAGTGCCTGCTTCATTTCTTGATATCCTAGCAAAAGAGCTTTGGCAGCATCAGCTCGATATGACCATAGTGTTGTTCTTATCATTTTTGGTACAAGAACGTTTTTTCAGTTCCTGCTCGTTCAAATCACTCGGAAAGAGTCTGGTGTCTGTTGGTTGAGGCATTGAAACATACATAAATCTTAGCATGTTATGTACTGTAACAATTTTAAATATTTATACATCTTATAAGATATAATTCGTAATAAAAATATAAAGTTTGTTTTCAAAGTCATGGACATGATTTAGTTACAACCAATCTGAATTATGTTTGTAAAGACATAAATTACACCGATTCAAGATTATTGTGTCCCTCTAAACCACCGCCATCTTGAAACCTTACGAATGATTTAAAAATGTGTAAGAACAGTTTATTCAATTTGCTTAGTATATTATAAAAGTGTCAATTTTGATTTATATTGTAAAATGTAAAAGGTTGCTATTTTGAAATCCTTTATTGGTTGAACCTTTTACAAGGTAATGAACTTATTCAGGCGGTGTGTAAATACTAATTTAGTATATTATTGTGTTAATTTAGATATAGCTAAAACTTTTTATTGTCGCTGTCTGAAACCTTAAGAAGAGAAATAATGAGGTAGAGTATTAAAAATCATGCGTGAACAAAATGATTGAAAATGATCTAAGAACTCTGAAACAGTTTTTTTGTTTTGCACTACAATGCATAATAATTGAGCTATAACTATTCCTTTTCCAAAGTTTGAGGAGCCGTCATCATAAAACGTTAAGAGGCATAAGAAAATATTCAAAACTAAAAGTTGTTTAAAATAGTTCAATATTTAATATAATTATCATTTTGGGACTATATATATGTATAAATGTAGGCTATATATATAGGTAGCACATTCACCCGGCAAGTGAGAGATCCGGGTTCGACTCCCGGCGGAGCAAGTACTTTTTGCGATTCAATGTTTATTGAAATTAAATAAGGCTATTGCCATTTATAATGTTTAACGTAAATAAAAGTCATTTGACAGTTATTTGGTCTTCCGATCATATGTTAGTTTGCTTATTTAAACGCATATGTGACAGATACGGCCAAGTACAAAATAATTGAATCGGAAAAAGTAAGCGCTCTGTGGTGTAATGGTAGCACATTCACCCGGCAAGTGAGAGATCCGAGTTCGACTCCCGGCGGAGCAAGTACTTTTTGCGATTCAATGTTTATTGAAATTAAATAAGGCTATTGCCATTTATAATGTTTAACGTATATATATAAAACAATTGGTAGTTTACAAATTGTGCTTGGGAATAGTCCAAAACGAAAAACTAAATGCCAATACAATTTTGGTTGTAATTTATGCATACTTTAATCAAGATGTATCAGGCGGTGCTTTACCAAATATAATGCATATATAAGAAGTAAGAAGATGTCGTTTTAAAGTTATCCTTAAATTAATTTATTACCATACTGTTCAAAACAATATGTGGCAAATATTGTTAAAAAGCGCAAACTATACCAGTTTTAACTGATAAGAGCTGGGGAGTAAGAGGGCAATAAATAAGGAACACAGACAGACAATAAGGAAGTTGACAGAGAGTAAAGTCTACTACATTAGGTTGTTTCTCAGTTCTGCTTGTCTGTTTGCCACAACAATTCAGCTCACCAATGACGAACCTTCAGTCAATGACCTTGTAGTCCCAAAACCAGCTGACACCGAAGATAAACAGCTGTTTGCAACTTTCCATGACTTGTGTTTCACGATTTTACTGCTAAGTGAAATGTATTAAATGTGTGGATCACGAACATGGAGTGACATGTGTGGTAAGTTTATATTTTGCTTCAAATAATATTATTTTGTGAATTCTTTTGTGTTAGGGTTTATTATCATTACGCTCTGATATAATATACTTACAGAGAGAATCTTACTTACAATTCTGGGTTGGTGAAACTTGCAGAAAGTATATGAGAGAAAATTAATAATTTAGTAAACATAAATTATCTGTCTGTATATCTGATTTTAAAGCTTAATTAACTAGTTTAATTCAGTTGGTTCATTTCAAATAACTAATTAAAAATATTATTGATTTGCTTGTACTACATTTAAATTAATCAGTATTTCTGTTTATACAGTTAAATTGTGTTTTTTATTTGAAAATATAGATTGTTATTATCAAAATACATTTGAATCTTTGGCTGGAAGTGGCTCACCATTTCTTAATAACATGTGTATTAGTGTTAAACAGGTTGTAAATTGTAAATCTGTCCACAAGTTCAGGTATTACATGTTTGAAATTATTTTATTTTTTAAGACAACTAACCAGGGTCAGGATGAAAATAGTTAGAATTATTTTGGAATAAAAATTACAACTCCTACCAACTGTTTTACAAAGCTAAATAAATATGACAAATAACACTTTCTCAGAGCTATAGTTTTATTTAAAATCTTAATTCATTTAATGTTGTTTAATCAACCTATTGATGACTAATTTTACATATAATTAGTTTCGTAAACTCTCTCTGATTTCTTAAACTGTAAATTTATTGAATTAAAATAAAAGTCACAATATTTTGAATAATATTACCACTGTTATTGTTATTTTGAAGAGCTAAGAGTCGACCCAAAAAAAACTTTGAAAAAATAAAACTCATTACATGGGTACGGAAGGTCAACACTTAACAAAGATAACTTAGACTTCCGCCATATTGGATACTCTTTTGAAATCAGTTAAATTAATGTAATTATGGAATTCAATTGTAGAGTGTAGATTGTAAAACCTTTTTAACTCTCAAAAATATAAGTTTATATAGTCAATACAGTGAAATTGGTCAGTATTTCTATAGTAGGATGAAATTATCAATATTCAAGTATGTAAGTTTTGTTATCACCAAACATTAGTTTTTACCAGATGTTATTAAGCATGTTTTCCTTAAGACTTGTGAGATAGGATCTGTTGGGGGAGGAATTATTTTTGGGATTCTAAATAAATTTACTTTAAGTTATTTCTTCAGCATGAATTTATTCATAAAGTTTCAAAATGTTTATGTGCATCAGATAATGATAGTTTTTAACTTGAAGGCTTTCATTTAGTTAAAAATTTCCCTAACCATACTTTTAGCTCTTCTTTATTGAAAGTGAAATTATTTGGGACAGTGTTATTTGAAGATTTATGCACTTAATGGCCAAATAGATTCAGTGTATTTTTAGTGACCTCTCCTAATGAAAATTCTATATGCTGAGGTGAGTGCAAATTCAATAAATAATCCAAGAAGTATCATACTGTCCGGCTGTTAGCTCTCTAACTGAGAGATCACGGATTTGATGCCCATAGAGGTAGATAAAAATTAGTAAGACGGTTTGGACAGTGTTTCTGTAAAAACATTTTAATGAGATCAATTATAAATGTTATTGGCTTAGAAAGAACTCTTTAAGAAACAAAAACAAGTGCCCTCATTAATTACAATGCATTTAATTCTAGAGATCCACTCTTGACAATCTCAAAGTTTTAAGAAATATTCATATTATAATTCATGCAATATACTTGTAGATACATTTTTACTCTACTCAATGTTATAAATTTGCTTTAGCAGTACTCAACAAGTAAATCAAATAAGTCTGCCTCATTGAGATGTTTCAGGTATTGATGGCACGGCAGTAGTACACATTCTCACGTGGTCAGCAAACTTGTAATGGTCTTCTGTAGGAGCCGAGCTACCAAGTGGTTAGTTTTGAAGTTTTATTACCCTTTATATTAAATATATTAAGACTGAAGATTGTTGTTTATATGTGTTATTTGTGTTGATATGGGAATAAAGAAATTAGTAAATAATTAACTGGCTTACTATTTACTCAGTGTAATTAATATTTCGTTCTTACTGTATTTTAATTAACTGTTTTCTGTTTACAAAAAAATAAAACCATAATAAGAAACTAGCTTGTCAATAATGTCTATATTTAAAGGCTAAGTCTAGAATGAATATCTAATCAAATGAAATGAAAAATCCTTGAGACTATTTTAAAATTATTAATAACAATAAAACTTCTTTTGATTTATGCAAAATGTAGTGCTTGTCTGAGGATGCCTTTCACTGAATTGTCTTCTTTACCACTTCTTTAATTCATTAACTTAAGCTTGATATCTAGCTTATATTTAGCTTGAAGGATGTAAAAAAAACCTGTACGAGCTTTATAATTCCCCAACGATTACAAAATCAATAGGAGGATGGTCTACAAGAAGTTTAGGGGAAAATTTAATGTAAGCATAGTTCAAGATGTACATTATTTGTAAATTTTTAGACTATCCTCCATTGTATTTGAAGAGTCAATAACTACCTTAGAAACTATTTCTTAAGTCTAGTATTCATTTACTAAGTTTAACTTTCACAACAAGCTAATACAAGAATATTTAACCACCTAGAACAGGACCTACATTATAAATGTTTCAAACTTTAAACCAGCATAATTTTTTAAAGAGTGAACCTTCTCAGGTTCTCAGCATTGCACTCTACTAATAGAGACCTTTAATTTGATGTACTACTCGACCTATCCTTTAATTTGATTTCCTTCTGACGCTTTGCGGGTCATCTCCCTGACATGATAAAAAAATGGTAGTTACTTCAAAAAGTAGATTCATAGGTGCAGTAATGATGTATCAAGTTTTATTGCGTTACCTGTTATTGTTTGGGAATTATAAATTATCAAGGAACTTTTTACACCCTGTATTTGTTGTATATCTGTGAAACAGACAACTTTAGATTGTTATAGCATCATCACAAATCTAAAGAAGTGATATTAATAGCTGGTTCCAAACTTTAATCTTCTTGTGTAAAATGTTTACAACATTTCAGTATGAACATGCTCCACCATTATAGTATTTTTACTTACTTCAGAGTGGCAAATGTGGTCAGCAAGTGAGCAGAGTGTAGTTGGCTTGTGAGGGGGTGGGTTTTTCACCAGGTTAATACATCCCCATGGCAACATGCCATAAGGATAGATTTTTAAGTTCAGCTCCAGTTCACCTTCCACTTAGTGCAGCGTTTGAAGACTAATGCTGAGACAGACTTGAATCCTGAAATCTGGAATCAACATCCATCTGAAGAGATCCAAAACGGTTGGCGACGAAGAAACTCAAAACGAACTCTGTACATCGTTTCAACATCAGAGACACCTTGACTACAAACAAATGTAATCAAGATGAAATGGTGTTCTCATTGTCTCATCAGGTACACAATTGATTGAGACAATGAGAATACCTCTTCACCTATATCACACTATTTCTTGTGGTCTAGGTGTCTCTGAGGTCAAAACGATGTAATGAGTTCATTTTGACTTAAGATTTCAGGAGTCAAGTCTGTAACAGTGTCAGACTTCAGACGCTGCACTAAGTGGAAGGTGAAATAGAGCTGAACTTAACATTCTTATTGAATCAAGTCTTCCCACCATTGCTCTATGTGATTGATTTTTGTTAATATTTTTTTTTTTTAGAGCAAGTAGGGGTGGAGCATCCAAATTATCATCGTCCCCTACCCCTACTAGCTGATTTTGTGTATAACCATTATGCAGCGGTCTGATCATACTGCTGGTATGATTGATTATTAAGTTAACGTGTGAACTTTTTGCTAACAGGCATGTAGATGTATTTACTTTATTATTTTTTTACTTGCAATTCTTTGTTCTTCAATATTATTATTATTATTTAATTTATGTGTTACAATGGCAGAAGAATAAGTCAGTGGCAAAAGGCAAGCATTGTGTATTCCCTTTATACCACTAAATTTTTACATTTGCAATTTTACTTATATATTTTTTTTAAATTCAGAAATATTATTTCCATGTAAAAACACAATTTGTGTTAAAGACAATTAACTAACCAAGAAACTAAGCTCACGTTTTGGAAGATTTACTTTTTTTTTTTTTTTTTTTTTTTTTCTTGGGGCGGCCTACTGCTATGCACTGAAGCCTCAAGGGCCTTTTGCGCACCCCGAAAACACCATGAGGACTACCAGTCTACAACTTCAGCAGTTCAACAAACCGCCGAAAACAACCTATCAAGTCCTCCTGGGAAAACTCGCCACCCCTGTTCAAGCTACCAAAGATGGCATACCGCTCTCTTGCTATTGCTGGGCAATCAAAGAGCAGGTGCTCAGCAGTCTCCTCCTGCTCATTACACCTTCCACAGAGCGGATCCTCCTGAAGGATACCAACTCTGTGTAGATGCTTCTTCAGGTGACCATGCCCCGTAATGAGACCAATGACCTTGGAAGACATTGATCTGTTTAATGAGAGAAGGTCACCTTGGAGGAAGGTGACTGTAATACCATTCTACTACTCACTCTCAAACCCGGATGCAACCTCCACCTTCTCCCATGCTCCGCGCGAATCCATTTCGAGACAACCCTAGAGGATTCACACCTTGGAACACCGCAGAATGGTTGAGGGCCCGTCATAATTGTTGCTGAGCCCTGGTTGGCCAGGGCATCAGCTCTTTCGTTCCCAGAAATCCCCTCATGACCAGGAACCCAACAAACGGTTACATTGTTGATTCTGGCAAGGGAGGAAACGGTCTGATAGCAATCCCAAACCAGTTTGGATTTGATTGCGCAAGAATCCAGCGCCATCAGCGCTGCCTGACTGTCCGTGAAAATGTTAATCGTCTTGCCCCTATATCGCAGACGAAGATTCTCACGAGCACATTCCATAATGGCTGCGACCTCCGCTTGAAAGACTGTCGGATACGGACCCATAGGAACCACCAGCTCCCTACATGGTCTCACTCCCAGAATTCCAGCGCCTGTGCCGCTTTTTGTTTTAGAGCCGTCTGTGTACCATTCGAGCTCCGCTGGTGGAAGAGGTTGCTTCCCCTCTGACCAATCATCCCTTGAGGGCAAAATAATCCTAAAGGGTTTGTCAAAGGAAAACTTTTGTGGCATCTGATCAGAGATCATATGCAAAACATCCTCCTGTATCAGAGTGCTAATTCTGCAGTGCCCACCGCTGCAGCCCGACCAGAATCCCGTCTGCTGAAGACAGTAGGCACTCTTCCTGGCCATAGCTCGAATGACAATGTCCAGGGGGGCGAGATTAAGACAACAGTCCAGAGCCGCGCCTGGCGCACTAGGAAAGGCCCCTGTGATAGCGAGGCAGGCCATCCTTTGGATACCTGCCAGACGTGCTACCACCGTTTTGGCTTCCATTTTTGGCCACCATACGACAGCTCCGTACATTAGTGCAGGTCTGACCACGGAAACATAAAGCCAGTACAAGAGCCTCGGCTTCAGTCCCCAGGGCCCACCTATCACACGTCTGCATTGCATTAGAGACCACTTACCCCTGGCAATGACCCTTTCTAGATGAGGTCCCCAGTTTAGAACCCTATCTAGGATCACGCCCAGGTACTTGACCTCAGGCTTCAGCTCAACGGGTGAGCCTTTAAATAGAAAAGGACCAATGCCCTCCATCTGTCGCCTCCTGGTAAAGGCAACCACCGCAGCCTTGGTGGGGTTGACGGTGAGGCCAATTCGGCAGTACATATACTAAAATTGGAAAGATTTACTTAGTTTTTATCGTATTTAAATGTTGTATCAGTTTATACAAGATGTGAGCAAACTGCTGCGGTGTGTTTAGTCATGCAGAAACAGAGGGGCATTTATGTAATGATGTGTTAAAATTATATATTGTGCTCTGTTGATACATAATTTTGTCAATTAATTAATTTTGTGTAAAATAATTTGAGATATTATGCTCTGAAAATTAATAATTTTTAAGGTGAGATATCATTAATGATGCTTATTTGGCACACTTACCTCAATTTATTGTATAAAGTGAATTCAAACAGAAAATAGTAGGAATTTGTCATTAGGAAGAATTGTCAATTGTAAATTAAATGTGCTCTGAATCAGATGTATACGAGGCGTAATTCTTTTTTATGAAATACTAGCGGGCCCGGCGCGCTTTGCTGCGCATTTCAATAATTTTTTGCAAAAGTTGCCCGCGGCTTCGCACGCAATTTCCCGTTGAAAACAGTACACTATATTCACTTATTCTTTTTCTATCACATTCTAAACATTGCTGAGATAATTGATAGTTGTTCCATCGTGAGCCTCTTGGGCGTATTATGAAGGTATGTACCATATTCCTGCCTCTATCTAGCTGTTACCCACGGCTTCGCACGCAAATCTTAAGAACCGAAGTCCTTATATTACTTAGTAAATTTTTTTTTTTTACTATAATAAATTTTAGATTAAATTAGTTATATCTCCGATGCCACGATTGAGCTTGCTTTGTTGTCTCGATCGAGAGAATATGTACACACGGAGTTTTGAGAACCATACTTCTGTCAAAAAAAACAACTAAGGTTGATTTTATAACATTCTTTATATTTGTAGCCAACGTAAGATAGTAATTATGATATCTGCATTACTCTTCTGATCAAGCATGAGCATGGTTTATATTAAATAAATATTGCAGTTAAAGGTGAATTTTTACGTCAAATTTGAATTGTATTATCTGGATAGTAAAGTCTATGTTTAACAGTGATTGCAAAAACAGTTTAAACAAAATTTGTCGTTTCTCTTAAGCTTACTCTATGCTTTAAAACTATAAGTGTAATATATGTTTACAAAGAACAGCTGATTAAAAATTTGAAAAGACGTTAACATATGTTTGCTGCAATGCATTTCTTATGGGTATTTCTGTAACCAGTGGGGCGGAATCCTGAATCGGGAAAGGGATGGGCATAGCTTATAAACCTTCTCCGTGGAAAAATACATATACGTACAAATTTTCATCATGATCGGTCCAATAGTTCACGATTCCATAAAGGACAAACATACAAACATTCATTTTTATATATATAGATTAACATAACATTAAAGCAAGATGTACTTATGTGTATTTTTATTCTGTTTTGACCTTTTGTTTGTCTTAAAAAATATTGAGCACAATACAGTACTATTGTTGAGTTAGTCATTAAAAATATTACTAGTGGCAGATGTATGAGATGTTGCAAATTGTAGAAAATCCATTGAAAATTATAAATACCTGCAAAGAGAACTTGATGCAGGTTATTTTTATTATCAAACCCAGCTAGAAGCAATGGGAAGTTTAAATCATAATGCCACCTGCTCAATTAAAAATATTTTTACATTATTTTATGAAGTTAGTTCATACTGTTTATTTGTTTATTGCTATGCATCATGTGATTAGTAAGAAATTAACTTCTGCAGATTCTAACCTATAAATGTGAGTTTGATTTTAATTTTTTAGCCGTAAAATTTTCATTTATCATAATCATTAACAGGCTACCACAGTTTATTTCATGATACTTTTAGGGGAATATTAACTTTGCCATCACCTATATTCATGAAAGACTAATTTTTTCAGTATAATGGTTAACAAGCATAACACAAGATCTCAAGATAACACAGGCTGTAAATGTTTATTAATTTACACTCACAAACAGAAACTAATCTATTTGATAGCCTTTACTGCTGATAAAAAAAATTAATACTTGTATATATTTTTAACCCTCCAAGTTAAATCACTTTAAAGTGCTGGGCTGTTTTGAAGCAAAATACATGGTTTCTTAAAAGCAACTTTTTACATACAAATATACATTCAAAGATGATGTGTTATATATCATTCATTTCAGAAAAACATGCTTTAGGAAATAAAGATAATTCAAAACACTTAACACTTTTCTCTAAAAAAAAAGTCTTGATGAGTAGTAGATAATTTCTTTTCTTTTTGTTTTTTTTTAGATGGTGAGGTTGTTAATGCGTTTTAAAACATGGTTATAATTATTTCAAAATATACAAATTGTTTCAAATTTCATTGTGAACAATAAAAATGTCACTTCAAAGCCTTTTAAACAAAAACTGCACTCACAAAATATAAAAACTAAAAAAATGTTCCGCACACCAAAATTTGCACAATGGACACATTCAAAGTAAACACTTCTCAAACAATATTGGTTTGGATGTACATATCATCTCACAAAAGCTAAATGTGTGTCATAATAATTATGAATAGTAAAAAAATCTTATTATGGCCCTTTTGTTTATAGACATATGTATATACATATTTACATTTGACTAAAGAAACTTAGTCAGAGTCAGATTCTGATTGCTGCGCTACCCTCTTTCTTCTGCCTCCCCCTACAGGCCTCCTGAAGTGTTCTAAGGCACTGTAGCAACCAGGATGAACACCACAATCACATCCAGGGCACCAGTACTGACTAGGTGCTTGTTTTTAAGAAGTAGAACATACAACACACACACGAAGTTTCACACCAGTCAGTCGAACAAGGTTGTGGGTACCATCTCCAGCTGATTGGCGAGTGCGGCAATAGCTGACAAAAACAGCTGACTGTTATTTTTCATTCTACTCAAAGGCTTACAAAATAGAGAAAGTGCGTAGAGAAATCTCTCCTACGTTGTACTATGAAAATTACGGAATAATTAAATAAACCGTTTTACGGTAATTTAGTAAAAACGAACATATCGCACAGTGCGATAGTAGTGCTTGGAGAGTTAAAATTCAGAGTTGATTAGGACAGTTATTTTCTATACTGCAAGTCTCTAAATATTACACAAAATGTATTGTAATTTAGTAGCTCCATAGATTACAGTTGTATGAATCTGTAGTGTAGCTATGGCACACTTTAAACTCAATAATGAACAGTTTAAATTATGGAACGTTTTTCAGGTGCGTCCTTTGCCTGTCACTGGTGGGGGTCATTTTATTCCTGGTGTTCTTCATCGCCCCACACATGTTCCGATGGTTCCCAGGCCTTATCAGAGGATTTATATTTGTTCCAAATGGTAAAGATTCATGCTTATAGTTCTAGTGTTTATTTTAAATGCTTTTAATATATATATATATATATATATATATATATATATATATATATATATATATATATATTAAAAGCATTTAATATATCCCGGCGGAGAAAGTACTTTTTGTGATTATATATATATATATATATATATATATATATATATATATAGATATGTTTACCTCTTACCCAAAACTCTTACCTCTTAAATGCTTGCTAAGGAATAGTTTTAAATTATGCAATAAGGCCAAGAAAAACTGTTAGAACCTTTCCAGTCATGAAATTTTCTTAAACATTTGAATCACTGGTCTTGAAACTTTGGCCGTGCTTGGGGTTGTAAGTAGTTTTTAAAGTGATTATTAAAATGGTACATTTAACCATAGAAATCTGAGAAAATATTTGTTTAAATTTAAACAAAATAGTTTAAACAGTTCTGAACTGAATGGCATGAAATTTGGGTACATTCATGTTGTTTTCTATGCACTCACTAAGGTTTTACCTTCCAAGTCAAGGTTCTACCTCATTGTGCTTTAACATTGAAAATTAATTGAAGCTTGTTAATAGTTACTAGTGATTGGAGTTGCATGATGTTTAACTCAAACATTGATGTTATTTTAAAGGTATACCAACCACACCCTAGCAATAATCACCTTGTGAGACTTGATCTGCTTACTAGAGCAGTGTAGAGCAATCTTTACTTGATAAGTTGGAAGAATTTTCTTGTTGCAAATCCCTCCTCCCCCTCCCCCTGTAATGATTGGTCAAGGTCGAGTGGTAAATTACTGTACAGTGCTGCAACAGTGTTTGACAGTTCTTCACTGTTATAATTCTGTACTTCTGGTTCACTGCTTTCTCTCTACTGTAGAAATCTTTGTTATGATGAGTGATCTGAGTTTGGGAAAGTACTGATCAGAAATGTTCCTGGCAATCAATGCAGACTTTGTCGGCGCCTTTGGCGCAACCCCACTCTACTGCTAGAAGAAGCAAAACTTTTCTCAGGATAGTACCTAAGTTCAAGCTCAGATCACGTACAAGCTCTGAAATTGAAGTTGATACTTGTCTTTATATAGAGTCCTTATCTTTCCCCCAATCTAGATGTGGTCAGTGTAACACCGAAGAACCTTTCTTTCTTAGAAATGATTTTACTCTCTTACTTGAGCAATCTGTCCCATTATATTTAAATTTCTTTATGCATACAATTTTTTGTCATCTGTTTAAGTAACTTCATAAGTACCTGAAAAGTCTTTATTCATGTTTCTGAAGGACCTTGATCTCGGGAGAAAGTCACAAATTATGTATCTAAAGCTGGGTGACTGGTTCCTTCCCACTTTGGCCGAGACAGCCAAGATGGTATGTTAACTGGTTTTTGGGAGTATTGTCTGTTAAGTACTTGAATATTCCATGATCACAAGTCATGAGTCAGGGGTGAAAAAAACAAGTTACAAAATGTTGTGTCACTTTCTCATCAATTCTTGACAGACCCCTGTTATACACTTGTTACAAGCTCTGTTTATATAGTTATTTTAACAATTCTCATCATATTGGAACTTTGAATACACCAGGTAAAATAAAATAAAAGAATGCTGGATAAAATAAACTGTAAACATATTGTATTGTTTATTACTATCAAACTCAAAATGTTCATTAAATTCTGTTTATTTTTTCAGAGGAATTACCTGTAAATGTAAACTACAAAGATCCTGGAGCTTCTGGGTTTCCAGGGAGAAATTTTTACCTCACAACCGAAGACGGAGTAGTGCTTGGTGTGTGGTAAGTAAGTGTCTGTCTGTAACTAATTAATTGTATTTATAACTCTTTACTGTTAAAATTGTTACTATAGTAAACTAATAACTTAAACTCAGTCATTTTTATATTTTTTACGATTTATTATATTTTAGTTTAAATATAAAAACTAATACATCAATTTGAAATAAAAATAAGCAAATTTATGGGAAGAATAGGCTGAAAAAGTATTTTCTTGAATATTGATAATAAACACTACTGTAAAATTATGATAATTTAAATGTAAAAACTATTAATGTTGAATGTAAGCTATGTACAACATATTTTGTTAGTTTAAATTTTGTTCCCATGCTAGTTTGGATTTGTTTCCTGCAAAATGGTTAAATTTGTTGGGTTGTACATTTTTTTAGAAAGTGATTTTGTGATCTATCATTTAAATGATTTTATTAATTTTAAATAAATCAAGCAACCAACAAATAGTTTAAACTAGTTTATTAATAAGCTTATGCTTTTTAATATTGCCTACGCTTTAAAGAGAATACAGACAGAGTGTTCCATAAATTTTTTGAATGTTAAAATTTACAGCTGCCACCTTGCAACAATTAAATGATTATTCTGAAAATTTTCTTTTAAGAAAATTAAGGTTTTAACACATTAAGCTTTTTAAACGGTGTTATATATTTTCAAATGTGGTCATTCAAAGTTTTGAAACATATTTAGTTATATAAGTTATCAAGCATTTAAAATAGGATATTATAAAGTATTTTGGAATCCTCAAATTATCAAAATTTGTTCTTGAAATTTCCTTCTTTTTGTATCTTGAGGTTTCAAGATTGTGACAATATATGATTTTGAATTTGTAGCAATAACTTGAGCTATCTGCAAGTGTACATTAAAAAGTTAATTTGGTAGTTTTAGTTTTAACTACCAAATTACTTAACTTTTCATTTGAATCTAATATGAGGATTAGTAATTTGTATACAACAAATTCTACATAAATGATTGTAATTCTTCGGATAGTGGCCATTTATACTCTTACAGATTTTGTATCTCGGTTTTGACTCATGATAAGTAATGTTTTTTTTTAAACGTTAAATAGTGAAACAGCTTTATTCCTAATGTGTTTTATACAAGGTATTCAAAAACAGTTGGTGAAAATAAACAAAAAAGTTCCTCTAACACTATGGTGTATTTTACTTTGTTTAGCGTCCGTCAGACTGCATTTTCAATAAAAGAGTTGTAACTTAGAAATGGTTTAGTTACGACATTGTAACTTTGCATATTTTTATGTCTTATTAAAATGCAACTTTCGGATGAAAAGAAATAATTATATTGTTAATAGTTTCAAAATAGTGGCCTTTTTAAGATTTTAAGAAAAATTTCATGAAACTGACAAGAAGCTTGGGAAAAGATGAAAATTGTAATACCTCATTATATAATTGGATGAAAAATAATGGACTAAATGTGTGTAAACCTACATACTGGGGCTGTTCATGAGACCGAAGGTAAGTAAATAAGTCAATTTTCAAAAAAAGTTTTTCTTTTTTGGGTCCAAAATTTTGCCTTTTCAAATAAAAAATTGTAAAAATAGAAACAAATTTGAGAATAAATTGAAAAGTTGGCTTTTAAATTTTATTAATATTAATAATTTTTTCAAATTTTAGTTTAGGAATTTGTACAGTTTTATATTAAAAGATTTTAATTTGTAAATTTATAACTAAAAAATGTTATGTTTAAAATAAATGTTAACTGTGGGGTGTGCACACTGCAGATTAACCGCACAATATACTTGTAAGATTCGACTGGCATTATACAATTAAGTACAACTTTCAGTTGAGCTAGCCACGCTTACTGGATACTGTGGCTAGTAATTCCTACCAGTACTGATGTCAATTTTTGTTAATTATATTTTCTAGAATAAAGTATATTCTATTCTATTCTATGTTTCCTATTTTCACATGACCCTTTTCAGTCAAAAGTAGAACACAGTAATTTTGTTGACTATCTTGACTATGTGTCTCGAAAATTTTTTTATATTCATGAAATTTTGCTTTAACATTTTAAAAAGGCCGCCATTTTGAAACTATTAATGATAGATTTTTACTTTCAGCAGAAAGTTACATCCTAATAAGACATACTAACCTAAATCCCAAAATATTTTCCCTCATTTTTTAACACTGTATATTACTATTTGTTCTAAAATAACAGTCCACAATTTTGGACATCTTGACATATCAATAATTAGATTTTTTTAAGACTTAAAAGTCGAATAATTATACAATAAATGTTTTCCTTCTTGATTTTGAAGAATCACAAATTTTCAACACAGCAGTTATACAGTGTTTTTGAAAACCATAGACAACAGAACACTTCATCTTGAATATTGTCCTTAGTAACAGATTTAAAAGCATAATATCATAATATGTGTAATATATGGGTTTATGTCAGCTTTAGTGAACCAATGTTTAGAGACATTAAGATAATAGAGTCAAGTGTATTGACAGTGACTACTTTAGAATTATGTGGTTCTGTTCCTGCATGCAGACCTCCAGCAGGTAATCTGTTTGTCCTCAAGTGGAGAGAGAGGTGCTCTTAGCCATAAGTTTTGCCTGGTAAAATTGTAACACCTTCTTGATTTCATAACAGCCATCAAAAGTAAAGTTCTTTTAGAAATGTTTTTAAACCATCTATAACTATTTATATACTCATGATATGTTATTAAGTTTAAAAAAGTGTATGATGACGCAAAATAATAAATACATAGTCACATCTACGTCTCTAAAAGTGAAATAACTGTTAATACTTCCAAGAGTATTACAATTTATGTGTTTATATGAAATATCATGGCAACAGTGCACAAATTTACTTCTGGCTGTGGAGAAACAAATAAAAGTATTATTTTAATATGTTTTGAACCTTACAAGCCCATTTTTTGTTACAGTTTCAGTTTGTAATGAAAGTTTACTTTCATCAAGCTGTATTTTTTATGTGTGCACTGTATTATTTAATATACAAAAAATCATTATTTTGTGTAACACCAAAGAAATTTTGAAGCTGTATTTTTTATTGACACAACTGCCTATAAAATATTATTACCAGTATTATATTAAGCAAATGCCTGTTCCAGTGATATAATTAAAGATTCTTTGTTACTTTAAAGAATATCAACTGCATTTAAAATAAAATAAACAAGTATTTTCAAATGATACAGTGTTAAAGTCTGGTGATCACTAGCAATGCAAGATGCATATAAAAGTGTTAAAAACTCAACAGATGTGTAAAATGACTTTAAATAGATTACATTGGCTTTGGTATTTCAATACTTTAAAGGCAAGATTTCAAAAGTTGTTTCACTTCTAGAAATAATTTTTAGTTTTGCAATTTTAAATTTGATTCATGTATACCTTGACAAATAATGCAAAACACAATTCGCTCAATATATTATGCAAATATCCTCTGTTGGCCAGAAAAGCACCTTTAATTGGTATATGTGAAAACGTTGATAAGAAAACCAAATGAATGAATATTTATTTTATTTTCCTCTCTCATAGTTACAAAGATCTCAACATATATGCAAAAAACAGGAAATGATCTCCACATGGGCATAGCCTGTGTGTGGAGATCGAGACGCGATCAGCAGCATGAATATGTACTCATTCAACATAAAAAGTAATGTAAAATCTTTGTATGGAAAAATAACGTAATGACAAAACATGAAATGCAACTTTTGTATGCTTGTAATATAAGAAAAAACAAATACTTCATAGCTACAACAAAGCAAGTGTTTGACAATAAGATTACAACCAGATAACAACCGCAGAAATGATAATGTGATAATGGATGATTATTAAATGATAGCAAGAATATAAACTGAATTTTATCCAAAATACGAGATATTGGTTAATTAGGAGGCTTGGAACCTCTCACACACTTATACACTCACGCCACACATAACCATCATAATGGTCTCTCTCTCTCTCTCTCTCTCTCTCTCTCTCTCTCCTTCTCTCTCTCTCTCTTCTCTCTCCCCCCTCTCTATCCCCCCCCTGCTCCCCTTTACTTTTATCTCCCCCTTCCTGTCCCTACATCAAAAGACACTCTATCAACACTCAATCCTACACAGTTTACAACATCATGACACCAACCCACTGTCAATATGCTACCGATGAACGAACATAGGTTCAACAAATTATGCTAATGTGCATACAAAGAAGTTATAAAATATTCTAACTCAACTTTATCTATGTTTAGTAGCCATGAGGTTACTTTCTTTTTATAAGTGACGTATTTGTAAACACTTGGTAACTTAAGACAATCTGGATAATTTAGGAAAAATTATATTTGCAATGTAGTGTGAATTTGTGCAATTGATGGACTTCTCTAATTTCGGGGCAATAATCCCAGAGGACACTGCCAATCTGGTCGAGAGTAGCTATGGCTTACTTTGATTAAAAATATTACTGTGGTTTTTGAACATGTACATTATAATATTTCTAACATACATGTCTAACGTTAAAAACCTTAAATTCATCAAATAACAAATCTGAAGGATAAAGACGATTTTTTTTCAAGGCAAGCTTTAATAATTGCTTTTTGGACGATTTCTAATGGTAACAGCGAGCTCTTAAATGTCCCACCCCAAGCAATAATTCCGTACTGCAGAATAGACTGTACGAATGCATAATAAACCATTTTTAGTAAATCAAATGTTATTATATTACAAAGATTTTTAAAAATAAAAATGTGTTTCCTCAACTTACTTCTTATATATTGGATATGAGCTGTCCATTTCAACCGATTATCAAAAAATACTCCTAAATACTTGTACTCAGATACACGCTCTACACATTCACATGACATACAACCAGCCACTCCGCCCACAAGTGTGAAGCCTCAGGTGTAAATTGTCCGGATCATGACCCGTCCGAAGTGCCACTGCCATGCACTTTGTTTTTTTGACATTGATAGTGAGTCCATTTTTGGTCAAACCAGCGCTTTACAGTGTTTAGACCATGCTCAGCCGCCCCATACACCTCTGGCCAGCTGGACCCCTCGAAACACAGAGCTGTGTCATCCGCGTATAAAAATATTTTTACCATTTGCCAATATTTATTTTACCTAAATTGTTCATATATATCAAGAATAATATAGGACCTAAAAGTACTTCCTTGAATTACACCATTACTGTATGGTCTTCCTCGAACTCAGCTCCCCCTGGATTGTGACCACCTGACTTCTGTCTCGGAAGTAGTCTTTAAACCAGTTCAAGGTTGTATCGTTAGCCCCTAAGAAATTTAGTTTCTTAATTAATAAGTCCTGATTAAATTGTTGTCAAATGCTTTAGCCAAATCAATAAATAACCAATAGAGCCTTCCTGTTTTTGCCCACAGCATCATGTAACTCTTTAGTCAACAAATATAAAGCATCATTCAAAATTCCTATCGCTCCTAAATCCAAATTGGTTTTGATAAATTATATTGTTGATTTTTTAAATAATTCACAAGTTGGTTCTTAACACATTTTCTCTAAGATTTTTGCAAGTACAACTAGATAAAGTAATAGGTCTATAGCTTACACACTCATGTTTCGGACCCCCCTTAAAAAATTGGAATAACTTTTACCCACTTTGAAAACATTCGGATGAATCCCTTTTAAAATACTACAGTTAAAAATATGTAACAGTGGTTTTATTAGTTCGGTAATATTATCTTTGACGATCCTAGCGGGAATAACTAAGGCTGGTAATTTTTACAAAGAAAATATTTATTAAAACAGGCATACGTTACCATCAAATCTGGAATTAGAGGGTTTGGAGTTGAATGGGACAGACCCAGGACAACACCACAGTGTCCCAGAAGTACGATGAGGTGTTGGCCAACGCCACAGTGTTCCTGTACCTCCACGGCAGCGCAGGCACCCGTACTTCCTCACACCGGCTCAGACTGTACCGTCTGGTCAACCAGCTGGGTTACCATCTTGTTACCTTTTGACTACAGAGGTTAGTATATGGTCTGTCTCACTTTAAACATGTGAAGCATCAGACCTGATAGATCAAAATGTGTTTTTACACACTTTACGTTAATGGTGGCACCATTCCTAAAGATCACCTTCCTTTTATTGCAGCGTCTGGTATCTGACGCTGTCTCAGACTTGACTCCTGGAATTTGGAGTCATGTTCGTCTAAGATCTAAAGAAAGTTGACAATGAAGAAGCTCGAAACAAAAAAATTTACATCATTTTGATATCAGAGACACGATTTATAGGTGCTCCACCGTGCTTGGAGATCGCGTCTATTACATTGTAGTGCACTCAATTGTGTACTTGATGAGACAATGAGATTACCTATTTACTTCTCCTACTTATAGGTGTCTCTAATGATGAAAGGATGTAAATGTTTCGTTTTTGAGCTTCTTCGTCATCAATTTTTCTAGTGCCAGCTTGCCCAGTATCCATTAGGTTGCAACAATTGAGCTAGCTTCAACTCTTAGTGTAGATTAAAATACATATGAAAGTAAAAATTGAAGATGTTTAGACTGAGCATGTAGATAGAGCACACCACAGCCTTTTGTATTTGCAGGCATTCCACTTAGTGTGATATGATGATGAAATGAAAAATGTTTTTATTAAAGAGGGAAAGTTAGGACTTGACGTTCTCTCTGCCACTTTAAATCTAAAGTAAAGTATAGAATATGAAATGTAATTATTCTATTACAAAATCAAACTCACTTTTAGTGCTAAGATTACGTCTAATAATTGCTTAGCTAACTCAAATAGGTGGCCTTGACATTGAATTAGTGAATATGTTTGGATAATGTATGACTAATATAAATCCGATTAAAACTATGGGGTATTAACCTTGGGAGACAGTACTCTGTCATTTTTAGGGTTTTCAAGAAGCCTTTAACATTAAAGGGCTCACCCCATCCCAACAATCATCCTCCAAAGGAAACCTGACTTATTGACCAGCCCTTTATACCCCAGCATCTCAACATTTGTGGTTGTGATGTGCTTGCTGGATATCCATAAGGTTGTCCACATTTAAATGACACATCGGTTTTTTGTAGTTCCCAGTATGTGTTCTAATGGCAGGTATAATAAACCAGCCAGAAGTAAACCCTCCTGGGGAAAGCAAGTTACTTTTAAAAGAATTTTATCTCTTTTTATAGTAAAAAAAAAGCATGTAACAGTCCAAAATACTGGATATAAAAAGTAAAATGTTATTTTCACGAGTTTTAATTTAATTTTGCATGCTCTGTGTTTCAATGCTTCTTAATATTTGAAGACTGAGCAGTGAACAATAACATTCCATATTTCTGTATTTGGCTTCAGCGGTGAATTAAAGTACCTCCTTTTAAACACCAATTATTAATTTAAAACCTTGTACGAATGAAGAGTAATATGAGCATATGAAGAATTGACTGTATTAATTTTTTTCACGTTTAGTCGAGCATCAAAGTGGCAGATGTTGGAGTGTTTATAATAAATAGTCTATTACCATCTGTTGTAAATAAAATTCATTATGAAGTTAATAAAATATTTATTAGGCATATAAATATGGACATTTGGGTACATTAGATCGTTAAAAAAAAAAAACAGCTACACATGTTTGTAATATCAACATTGTAGTTGTTATAGACAGATTAAGTTCAATATAGAGTAAAATAACACTTTGAGTTCAAATTTTATTACAACTGCATTATGAATATACTTCTGTCTTAGTCCTCGCTTTGGTAAATGTTGAGTAAATAGTAATATGAATACTTTTGCAAGCGATAAGGATCATATACTCCAATTGTATTTTTGACATAATGTCAGTGAAAACATTTCAGTTGTTTCAGTCATATCACAATGTTTAATTCTTATTTTAAATCTTTAAATATATAATGAAATGAAAAATGTCACTGTATAATAAAATAAAAAATTAAGCATTTAGTGAAATTAAAATCATGATATTTGAAATTAAATTACATTTGGTAAGAAATAAATAACTGATGACAATATTGTTTTCAGGATATGGTGACTCTACTGGGCAGCCCCTGACTGAGTCGGATCTCGTTAGAGACGCCATTACCGTGTTCACTTGGCTAAGAGACAGAGTTGTCACTGGGAACATCTTCGTCTGGGGCCACTCTCTCGGGACCGGGTAACATTTCCTCCAAAAACTATGTTTTACAGTACTTGTTATTTTATACTGCTTATTTGTGTATCATAACCTCAAACTACCGCATAGTCAATATGAGAATTCAACATATTTCAACCTAAAAAACTAAAATATGTCGAGTTTAAATCCAATTCACTTTCTGTTTAGTGCAGTGTCTAGAATCTGACGCTGTCACAGACGTGACTCCTGAAATCTGGAGTCAATGTATGTTTGGAGAGATTCAAGAAAGTCGTTGATGAAAAAGCTCAAAACGAAAGTGCAATTTAAATGAATTACTATTCTCATTGTTTCACCTCACTTGTGCACCTGATGATACAATGCACGTACCTATTCATCTAAATTGCACTTGATTTTGTAGTCTAGATGTCTCTGATGACAAAATGATGCAAAGATAATTAATTTTCAGCTTCTTCATCGCTGACTTCTTTGGATTTATCTTCAGACAGATTTTAACTCAAGATTCCAGGAATAAAACCTGAGACATCAGTTTTCAGATGCTGCACTAAGTGGAAGGTGAATTATAGCTGAACTCAACATTGGTATTGTATCAACCATTCCCACCATACCTACGTTATGTGTAAAATGTATAGTCACTAAAAATATTCCTCTTTTACCAAATTTCTTTTCAAAATTTGTGCTTAGAAACTAAAATGATTCAAAGTAAGTTGGTCACTGTCAGCTGTTATTGTTATTTAGTTGACATTTTCTTAACGATTTTTACAGAACTGAATTTAATGAATTTAAATACATTTCAAATTATGTGACTTGACCAATTATTTTACATTTTGCACTTGATTTGTTAAAATTTGAAGAACCTTATTAAATAATCAAACTTTTCATCTCAATCAAAACAGTCATTGGCAAAATAAAAAAAAATATTCTAAAATTATGAAGAGGGAAATTTGAATAAGGATGAGCTCTTAATAATGCTTGATCTGCATGTATATAGTATGATGCTAAAGTCTTGGTCTTGGATACCAATATTTTTGATTGTATTAGTTACACAAGAGATAATTCATCTAATGCTATAAATCAAGGCACAGAAAAAGTGAGTGCTCAGACTGTCATCTGTGGAGTGAGAGACTTAAGTATCTCAGGTAATTAATGTTTTAATGGTAACAGTCAAAGTTGCATGGCACAGTCCTAGGGAAACTAGTGTTGGACCTCACAACTAACTGAAATAATAAAAAATGAAAAGGGTAACAGTCAAAGTTGCGTAACACAGTCCTAGGGCCACTAGTGTTGAACCTCAGAACTAAGTGAATAATAAAAAATGAAAACGGTAACAGTCAAAGTTGCGTGGCACAGTCCTAGGGCCACTAGTGTTGGACCTCAGAACTAACTGAAATAATAAAAAATGAAAACGGTAACAGTCAAAGTGAAATAATAAAAAATGAAAACGGTAACAGTCAAAGTTGCGTGGCACAGTCCTAGGGCCACTAGTGTTGGACCTCAGAACTAAGTGAATAATAAAAAATGAAAACGTTAACAGGAAAAGTTGCGTGGCACAGTCCTAGGGCCACTAGTGTTGGACCTCACAACTAACTGATTAATAAAAAATGAAATGAAAAATTCCTTATTTAACAGGAAAAGTTATTGCAGTATATACAAGGGCTATCCAGAAATTAGATTACGTTTTGATATAAACAAAAAACAATAAAGTACAAGAAAAAAATGTGTAATATACATTGGAATGTGACACAAAAATAATACTATTTTTCAACATAGTCACCATACAAATTTAGGCACTTATTATAGCGGTAAATTAGTTTTTAAATTCCAGTGTTATAACATTTTGACGCCTGAGACTTTAACCGGGTAGTAACACCCTCCTGCAGTTCCACGTCATCATTAAAGTGCTGTGTCACAAGCCACATCTATGGAAACAGGTGGTAGTCGCTTAAAACCATCTAGGACTTCTTTAGTCCGATTTACCATGTGCAGTCAGTACGCATCTTGCACAAAATTTATGGTAACTTAATTCTTCTTAACCATTTCATGTAACACAAACTCTTAGAAATTTGAGGAAATTGAGTAATAGTTCTGTTATTGTGAATCTGTTCTTTAATCTTCTCATTGACTTTAGAGAAAATTTCATCGGTCATAATGCTTGGCTGTCCACTTTGTGTCATCATGCACATTAGTTTAGCCATTTTTAAACCTAATGCACCACTGTCGCACTCTACCTTCAGTAATCACATTGTCCCCATAATCTTCACAGAGTTGGTGATAAATCTCAGTTAGTTTATTGTGCTTAGCCAACAAAAACCGTATTACCGACCGCACTTCACAACTCACAGGATTTTCAATTGTGTCACACATTTTAAACTGCATTTTCGTGATGTTGTAAAACAACAAGGAACAACAGTAACCTCTCACTAGCTTAGCTGGATAGCCACTGAACGGAGAAATGCCTTGATACAGAGCGAAACTTAATATACTTTCTGGATAGCCCTCATTTGTGTGTGTATAAATATATATATCTTCTGGTGTTTGAAGAGCATTTACAATATTAACGAACTGTTCTGGTTTACTTTTAGGGTTGGTGCTCATTTGGCGAAAGAAATTCAAAGTAGAAGTGAAAAGATCAAAGGACTCGTCTTAGAGGCTCCTTTTAACAACATGAAAGATGAATTCAGAGCAAACCCCATGGCTGAAGTAAGTACAGTGAGCAAGTACGCATTATTGTTGGATGAATTGCAAATTGTATCAATTTGCATATGTGAATTTATCACACATTGGTCAACCCAATTTATAATGGGTGTGAATGTGTGGGAAGTTGTTGAATGTCAATTTTAATTGGCGAGAATTGGTCAGTGTCCAATGTCGCTAAATAGAAATTCTCTAATATTTGATAACATTTTTCTGTTATTTAACAAGAACATTAATGTTTTTCACTGTAATGTAAGTTAATTTATGTTCCACTTTAACACTGGCAAAAGTACAATTGAATTCTAAATGCACTTATTCAGCTGGAAATTTGTATGTAAAATTTGTATATTCAATTAGAGTTTAATCACTTATATTAATATACTCACCTTTAAATTTTGTCTAATTATTTAAATATTTAATATTCTTTGGATCAATTTTAAGGTGCACTAAAACAGTTAATTCATTATTTTTTATTGGTGTCATTACTAAATGCCAGTTAAATAAGTTACATTTCAATTCATTTAAATTTAGTCAACACATGGTTGCTCAACTTCGCCAACATTAGAATGGTTTACTTTAAAAACACAACTTTTTAGAAATAAATTCATTTGTCACATAATGTTGTATAAAGTGTACACTCTTTGGTTCTCTACTTTGTGAAGAACCAATAAATGTGAAACAAATACAATCATTTTCATGAGTTCCCACTATGAGATCTTAATGTTAGGAGTGCCAATCAAGAAAGGAGAATGATGTAGGTCGATAGCGGGGGATAACGGAAGTAGGTCCCTTCCACATTCAATCTCAGATCTACACCAACACGTTTAACCCTAGAAGTAGCAATGCTAAACTTCCATAGTGGCAAGCTCTTTTTGGCCACTTTGCAGAGTATTTTTTAGAAATTCACGAAAAATATATTTTTTACTTTAACCTAGTCATGTTGCATACTGAATTCTTCCGAAAGAATTGAATTTTCATATTATGACAAAATAAAATGATTTCTTGAAACCTGAATTGGACTTATCATGTGAAAAACAAAAAAGTGTTGATTGACCGAACTAAAATTGTAACTTTGACACTTTGTACAAAATAATAAAAACATAGTTACAGAAAATCCATTATATACCAAAGGTAGAAACAATAATTACCTACAAATACCAAAGGAAAAAGTTTAAAAATTATAAAAAATAAATAAAATAAATGAAAAAATAAAAAATAAATTTTTTTGCAATATAGCAAAAAAAAGTTGTTTTGTTGAAACTGGTAAAAAACAACCTAAATGCTGTAGAATCTTTGCATACTATATTTTATTTTGAAGAGAAAGAGTTTTTCTACAGATCTACCAGATCAGTTTATTACAGTAAATTATTATTTTTAGTTTTTTGTTTGTGATCAAACTTGAAAATGAAATTTGGTACCAGGAAACAGTGAATAAACAAACTAACACAAGATCGTAAAAACAATGCCAAATTTATTACAAACCAAAAAGATAGACAATGTTATAATAATAAAGAAAATATATAGCTATATGTACAAGCCGAGAGAAAAAAAAACAGTCACGTAGGCCTACTCAGCTAGTTTTGCCACAGACCGCGGGAGAAAACTTAGGATTATTTCAGTTAGTACCATTGATTATTTCATCGTAATGTTGATACTATATGAAATGTATTTGAAATTTAGTGGTGAACGCAACTGTGCAAACTAGGCGTAAAAATAATTATCGGTTGCCTAGCAATAAGCGGCAATGTGAAGCGACTTCTAAGACGTCGCTTGCCACGTCACGGCGGCGTAAATAGAACGTCTCAGACGTCACTTGCCACTTAGAGGGTTAAAATTCAATATCTCTGTTTATAAACATAAAACACAAATTTTTTTTTTAGTTGTTGTAATTTGATTATTTGAAATCACACCAATATAGCTATTTGAATCTTTTTCATATTAATTTATTTTAAC